>NW_024080758.1:2396807-2764149 GCF_003009895.1 Hyaena hyaena
AAAAAAAAAAAAAAAAAAAAAAAAAAAAGAAAAGAAAAAAGGAATGAAATTCTGACACCTGCCCCAGCATGGATGAACCTTGAAGTCACGTGCTGAGTGAAAGAAGCCAGACAAACGTATGGACAAACCTATGACTGCACTTCTGTGAGGGACCTGGAGAGGGCGAATTGACGAAGACAGGAAGCACAGTGGAGCTCAGGGTGTGGGAGACGGTGGGTTACTGTTTCATCAGTGCCCAGTTTCAGCTTGGGAAGATGAGAAAGTTCTGGTGATGGTTGCACTACCCACAGGTGTGCGTAATGCCACTGAAATGTACACTGACATGTGGTTCAGAGGGCAGGGCACCTGGGGGACTCGGTCAGTTGAGCGTCCGGCTCTTGGTTTCAGCTCAGGTCGTAATCTTATGGTTCATGAGATCAAGCCCCAGGTCGGGCTCTGTGCTGACAGTGTGGACCCTGCCTCAGATTTTTTCTTCCCCCGCCCCCCCCCCGCCGCCCCTCTCCTCCCCTTTCAAAATAAATAAATCAATATTTAAAACAACAGTTCAAATGGCACATGTTAGATTATATTTATATTTTGGCCACATTGAAAAATTATTTTAAAAACGGCTACGTAGGAAGGTAGCCTTAGGAGAAGCCTCCACAGCTTCTCACAAATCGGTGACTCTGCATCATTCCTGGGATCACAGGCCCTTTGGGGAGACACTTTAAGATGGGATATTGTCGCTCTCCCACCGGAGTGATGCTGGCATTTTCTCCTTTGCTGTCACAAGGACGTAAATAAATGAAGGCAGGCATAAGATTCCATACTGTGTTCTGTACACATCCTCTCTTCTGTTAAATAGGAGCATTTTTTTTTGTAGCGACCTCCTCCCAGCTGTTATTCTTAAATACACTGGCATTTCCTTAGGCTTGACCTTTCCTAGAGAAGGTTTAAAGAAATCCATACACCCTGATTAAAAATAGAAGACCATGTGCTTTCTCAAGGGTTAATGTAGGCAAAGCAAAGAAATGTTGGTTCTAATTTTGGTACGTATTCCTACAGGCTCCTTTAACGCATTCTGGCTTTATCTCTTCATCCATTTGGGCTAACGCTATTTCACTGAGCATTTTATAAAATCCCTGAGAAACTCCAGAAAACTCTTCTTGCCCTTTTTTTTAAAGAGGGTCAGATATGGAGCAGAAAGAGAGAGAGAGAGAAAGAAAGAAAGAGAGAGAGAGAAAGAAAGAAAGAAAGCAAAGTATCTGTCAATTTGATAAATCATTTCCAAGAAAGAAGTTTCTGCAATGTATAAGATTGTGTAGGCAACTCAAGGAAAAAAAAGAGAGAGAAAAGGAGAGCATCACATATAGTGCTTTAAAAATGGCTTTTGTAGGGCCACCTGGGAGGCTCAGTCAGTTAAGCATCCGACTCTTGATTTCAGCTCAGGTCATGATCTCACAGTTGGTGAGTTTGAGCCCCACATTGGGCTCCACGCTGACAGTGAGGAGCCTGCTTTGGATTCTCTGTCTCCCTCTCTCTCTCTCTGCTCCTCCCCTGGTTACTCTCTATCTCTCTCTCTCAAAAATAAATCAACATGGGGGCGCCTGGGTAGCTTAGTCGGTTAAGCATCCGACTTTCGCTTATGTCATGATCTCGCGGTTCGTGGGTTCGGGCCCCGCGTCGGGCTCTGTGCTGACTGCCAGCTCAGAGCCTGGAGCCTATTTCAGTCTGTGACTCCCTCTCTGACCCTCCCCTGCTCACGCTGTCTCTCTCTCTCTCTCCTAGAAATTAAAAATAAATAAATAAATAAATAAATCAACATGTTTTAAAAATGGCTTTTATGTAGAACGTTTAAATACACAAAGTAATTCCACTGATAGTATCTTATTTAGTGTTTACCACAGCCCTGCAGAGTACTTACTACTATTTTACAGGTGGGGAAATAAACACTCAGCTTTCATCAATGGCTTGCCCAATGTCACACAGGTCCCTGGAAGAAGAGTCGAACGCTAGCAGAGTCCGTGTTCCCAGCCCCAGCACCATGTTGTCCTAGAGTTTAGGGTCCCAGGCCTGTGCTGAGGGGGGGCCCCCAGTTAGTCTTCATGGCTCCACGTGTATGCAGAACATATATCTAGTTGTGGAAGATTGAGGAGGGGTGTCCTTGAGGGATACCGTCACCAATGCAGCGCACATTGTATCATCCGCCTCCTTGTCTGCGTGTAGAAAAAGTGCTGCTTCTGGACCCAACTCTGTCATTTGCAGAGCCCGGTGCAAACTGACACATGGGGCCCCTTGCTCAAAAATGACCAAAAATTCAAGATGGTGGCAGTGGAGGATAAACTGGGCACAGCGCGGAAAAGCCAGCTTGGAAAGGCTGCGGGCATTTCTGCAGACCAGCCCTGCACTGCATCCTCAGGAGCTGGCCTCACCCTTTCCTGATGCTTTTGGGTTTTTGGGGGGGTTTTTTATTCTTTTTTTTTTTTCAACTTGACTGAAAAAAAATAGAATTGTAAGATTTTTAATAAGTGTTTATTCATTTTTGAGACTGAGCGTGAGTTGGGGAAAGGTAGAGAGAGGGGGACAGAGGCTCTGAAGCAGGCTCTGTGCTGACAGCAGAGAGCCCAGTGCGGGGCTCGAACTCACGAACCGTGAGATCAAGACCTGAGCCTAAGTGGGACTGCTCAACTGACTAAGCCACCCACACACCCCCACTATAAGATATTTGAAGCAAACATCACAGTGATGTGAAAAGTGCCTGTATTACAAAAGGGTTCCTATACCCAGTGAATCCCCAAGTCTATCAGCTCACATTTGCCTTTATTTTTTATGCTTTTGACTATTTTTCTGAGAACATTTAAGTGCTACTTTTTAGCAAATTTCAATTACACTGCACGGCACTATCTGCCGTTGTCACTGGGTTTTAGGCTCGAACCTCAGCCTTTATTCCCCCTTAGCTGAAAGCCTGTTTGCTTCCCACACTCCTTCTCCTGGACAAGGCAGAGAGCTAAAGAAAAGGAAGTCAGAGATCCTGAGGTCCACACTCTCTCTTCTAACCCATATTTTAAATTAGATGTTTGTTTCTCCTCAAAGCACAAGAACTTTCCATTGGTACAGTGCCTCTTCTTTTCCGTGCTGTGGTGGCAACTTTTAGGCTCAGTTGGCTTGTAAAAAGTCCTCTAACCGTATGAAAAAACAGAGCAAAATGCTTTTTGCATCAGCCTGATGTTTGTCCACAGTGTTGCCAACAGATCCCAGCAAGAAATTATCAGTCCTTAGAAATATGTCTATCGCAAGGCATCCTTCCGAATTTCAGGCATTTCCTTGGACAAACTTATTGAAACACAGGCTGAGCAGGACTGATGCATGCTTGGTGCTTCCTCCTCCCGGGGAAGGGATCATCTCAGAGGATGTGGCGGCCAGAGAGGGGGTGGCCAAGGCAGGTCACGTCATGTCTGAGCAGCGCCACACAGCTCCATCTTAGAGCAGGGCACATTGGGTGTGGGCACCCTTGGGGTGAGATGTGAACCACAGATCGGCCGCTCTTCTACTCCAGCCCCTACTTCCTCCTTCCATTGATGAATGGAAGACCCAAGTCTGGGCTGTAATGGATACTCATGGACAAGTGACGGACTGGAGCATGGAGAAGATTATTATAATTATCCCAGGGCCTTGGAAGGGTGCTCATGTTTGTTTCAGACATGAACATCAGAGGGCAGATCTTGGAGAGGTTGATTTTGTGAGCGAGTCCTTAATGACAGAGGCACCTAGCCTGGATTCTTGGTGCCACAGGCTGGGGGTGCACCTGGGAGGTGCAAAGTATGCCGGCGAGATTAAAGCTCCTCCATGACTCTTACACCTTGTGCAGTTTATCTGCAGACCTGCATTCCCTGTCATCTCAGAGGACTGGGGCTCCCATTCTAGAATCCCTGGCAGTGAGTCCTCAACAGGAAAGAGATTCTCATCTCCTGCAGGTCACGGTCAGGCATGGAACCGCTAGTCCAGCACCCACATTCTGGCAGCTAGACCCTCTTCACTGAGGATCTTGGTAAAGGCTCTTGACCGATCCTAGGAACATGTCCATCGCCAAGCAGGCCTTCTGAATTTCAGGCATTTCCTTGGACCAACTTCTTGAAACACAGGCTAACAGAGACGGATGCATGTTGTTCAACCCTCAAGAGCAGATAAGAGAAGGCAGCTCTTGTTAAATCGCAGTTGCCTTTCAACTGTGAATAAACATGAACTGGTCTCATGATGGAGGAGAGATCTCCCTGTCTCATGGAAGTCAACCCAATGGCTCATTTTCTTTTAAAATTATGCCCTCTGTGACCAAGTCCTGGGGTGGACCTAAGAGGTATTGAGCCACACAGTGGGCTGACATGATGCTAGAGGAGTGTGCACGTGTGATCTCGGACTGGCATTCTCCCAGACAGTCAGATTCAGGACATCTGTTAAACACAGCTCTGTGTCTGTCCTTAAAGATTTAACTTTAGTGTTTGCTGCATTTGCAGGTTTTCAAAAATGTTTCCACTTCTGATTCCTCTCTGGGATGTGCTTATGTCATGTTCAGAGGTATCAGGAAGAAGAAGCACATTTGCTCTTTAGAGGGTATCATGGTGTAACACCGCGTGGCTTAGCTTAATCTGGACCAGAATGCTGTTTCTTTAGACACTACCAACGATATTTGTATTATTCTGTTACAACTAATAAGAGCGAACATTCATTGAGCCCTTACAATGTGCCTGGCACTTTGTTAAGAACTTCATACAGATTAACTTGTTTAATTATTACAGAAACACTTCGCGGTAGATACTGTTACCATCTCAGTTTTGCAGAAAGAAGAGACAGAGGGTCAAGGAGGTTAAGTAACAGGAGCGAGAACAGCTTGCTAATAAATGATGGAGCTGCATGTAAGCCTGGTTCATCCAAAGCCCATGCTGTACTAACTGGACTGTCGTATGAGGAACCATTTCACTACCTGGAATAGTGAATCAGGTTCAGCACCCTTGCCAACTAGAATCCAATCTTGACCTCTCCCTTGAGTATTGAACGTGGCAGGAAACAGTGCTACTGGTGATTGCTGTGTCATATCCACAATGGAGAAATCCAGGACAGACGAAAGATGAAACTAGAATTGCCATTGCCATATTAGATTATTCCCAAACTATCCCCGAGGGGCTTCTGTGTGGACCACAGGCCGTCCAGGCTTCTGTAGAATGCATTTTCATTACACAGGTAATATGTGTCTTTCTCACCTGTTGGTGGGCTATGTACTAATAAAACATAAGAAGTTTTATACTGGTGTCTTATCAAAAGCATTGCCCATATTCCATGAATTCTATGTTTAGATTTGTTTTCTTCCTCAATGTTGCATCCTTGGGAAACGTTATATTACAATGAAAGTATTTGAGACTATCTGAGGGTGATTGATTTCTGTATGTGAACCTTTCTGTCAAGAATCCTAAGTATCCTGTGATTTTCCCTGTTTGTGAAATACACTCATAACTCTAATTGTGGCTGGGGAAATAAAAGAGAGAAATAAATGGCATTTTGAAATACCTGTAATATTGGCTTCCTGGCTACAAAGTATATCAGATAATCATAATTTCTTTTTTTTTAACAGAAAATTCAAACACATAGCCACGTCTTCCATAATGAAGAATTTTTTCCTTCTTCATGTTTTGCTTAGATTGGCATTTGTCCCATGAGAAATCACTGAACAGATTTAATTTTGTTTATCCTTTCTTTCAAGACAGAGTATTTATTCTCTGCCAAAATTATCCAAAGAATGAAATGAATTTCAACCAGAGATGCTAGGGTAGTGTGCACGTTTAGTAAGGACCTAAAAAATTTAGGTCAAAGCTAACATATAAGTGGCTTTGTCTTGCTGACATTGGTGTTTTCCTGTTTCTCTTCTGGAAAGAAAAGAACTATATATTAATATTTCAGAATGACAAGTAGCCCACATTACTGACTCCTATCGTTTCCTGTTCTTCTGATATAAAAGCTTCGATTTTCCTTGTCCGGGGGATTCTGCCTCTGTACCAGACAGCTGGGCAGACACAGGTAACCTAAAGTCCTCTGCCAGATTTGGCATTTCGGTGACATAACCTTGGCTAGGTCATAAAAGTAAGCCTAGAGAATGTTCTATCACCTGAGCAGGAGCCTGGCCTCTAGAAGCTCCTTAATGGAGAGCAGAAAACAAGACACCCTAAATAGGACAGTGGATTAAAAATCTAGTAAGCTGAATTCTGGATCAGGCTTTAGGTCCAGTGTAACTTTAGCTAAGTTACTGAATTTCTCTTGACCTTGACCTGTTTTCCTGATAATATAATGGAGATAGTGAACCAGAAAATCTCTCAAGTTCCTGCCAAGTTTAAGAGTTTGATAACTCCATGATACTCTGCCAGGACCTTCCTAATGTCTGCTATTCCACTCTGCACCTTGAGGGCCACTCCCACTGAACCCCCTGAGGACAAGGGCTGTGTGCTGTCTGCTCCTTCCAAGGGAGTAGTTCAAACCCTTAGCTGTTGTCAGAAACATTACTTTGGTGGCCTCTCTGGTTCTTGGGGTGTTTCACTGAAGCTCAGGTCCTCTCATGTTCTCTTGGCTTAAGATGGCATCTATAGCCTTTTAGGCTTTCTTCTGATGGAGAAGGAAGAATTCAATTCTCTTGAATGCAGTGTTCATCTGTCAAGTTTAGGAAGACCTTCTAGTAACCTTAGTTCCTTTTCATGTGCAGCTACAATTAATAAGAGGGTGTGGCTCAATTGGGGCAAGAAAAAGCCAAGATTACAATAGTTGATGATATTTTTAGAGGAAAACGCATGTGGTAAGGCAGAGCAGAGGATAAGGCCATCGTGGCCACTAAAGTTTTGCACAGAACTGTGAAGTAAAGGACATTTTTCAAACTGACATTAGCCAGTTTAGCTATCTGTCATTATTTTGGGTCAATACTGTTAGCCTCCCATAGTTCAAGGTAAGGCTATAGGCTTCCTGCCACAAAACCTTGTTTCCAGGTAGTGTTACTAAAGGTTTTAAGTCTTAACCCAAACTAAGCACTAGTCAGAAACGTGTATTAGCAAGCTGGCAGAACAAGTTATATGATCTTTTTTTGTAAACTTAAGGAAGAGCGACGTCTCTGTCCTTTTATGCATACACTCCCACAGCACCTTGCATAAAGGATACAGTGGAGTTGGGTGCCAGTGGCATGAGTTACATCATCATTTAGTTAAGTCAGGCAAAAAAAAAAATCCTTTACAATCATCTAAACAATGAACCAATCAGGGTTCTAACCCGTAGCCTAATTGGGCTTGCTAGATTCTTTTTTTTTTTTTAATGTTTTATTTATTTCTAGGAGAGAGAGAGACAGCATGAGCAGGGGAGGGTCAGAGAGAGAGGGAGTCACAGATTGAAACAGGCTCCAGGCTCTGAGCCGGCAGTCAGCACAGAGCCCGACGCGGGGCTCGAACCCACGAACCGTGAGATCGTGACCTAAGCGAAAGTCGGACACCCAACCGACTAAGCCACCCAGGTGCCCCGGGCTTGCTAGATTTTTATATGCTGTCTGTGCAAGGGTGCTAGTCAGTATTCCTAGCCAGTCCACATATCTTCAACACAATCATTTTATCAAAGAACAATCATTTCTGAACTTGAGTTATTCTAATTAACAACACTTTTACTGTGGACCTATAATGAAGGTAGTCAAAGCCATTGTAGTGACTGCCTCTGGAGCGTGACCTTCAGTTAGAGTCTTTATTATAATAACGTGGACTGGCTTAGGCACTGACCAATCAGAACAGAGTCTGCCCTCAGCTGACGGCAGACAGTGGAGGCCCCACCTTTGTCCCAGAGGGCAGCCAAAGCAATAGGACTTGAGTAACGAAGATTTGAGAGAGAAGAGAACTACAAAGAGTTGAGAAGATGCTCTTCTCTCTTGGGTCATCTACTGAGAATGAAGCAGACCTCTGGCATTATCGTGGGCCTGAAGAGGCAAAAATTTGAGTTCAGGGCTGCCTAAGTAGGCAGGATTTGAGAGGTCAAGACTGACCGAGAGAAGGAAGGCATAGAAAAGTAAATTAAGTATTCCAGTAGTTTTCCCCTTTGAAGCATTTGCTAAATATTACTGTACAGAACAAGAGACCAAATGGCTAAGCAGGAAGGTGCTGGAAAGAAGAGAGGAGTTTTAGTATCATAGCACTAAAAAATGCTGTCATTCAAAGCCCACCTAGGTAAAGAGGCTCTAGTAAATACCCAGTGGGGATCTTGGAGAGCTACACCATAGTAGTAGAGGTAAACCCAAAGTAGACCAAACCATACAAAAACTCAGCAAGTCTTTCATTGGGTTATGGTGATCACCCCCATTCAGGCTGCCTACCAGAGGATAAGACGAACTGTCGCTAAATAGGATGATAGTATTTTCAGTAGTACTTCAGTAGTTGTATTTCAGATAGTATTTTCAGAATTTTTTCATCAAAAATTACCAGGCACATCAGAAAATAGATCCGAGGGAAACAAAATAGGTAATGGAAAAAGACCCATGAATAACCCAGTTATGGAGTCATAGACTCTGAAGTAATGTGGTGAAGGAAACATAACATGATGAAGAATTTCTCTAGAAAACTGGAATTTGTAGAAAACAAACAAACAAACCAAATTGGGAATTCTAGAATTTAAAAAACAAAATAAGGGGTGCCTGCCTGGGTGGCTTAGTCGGTTAAGTGTCCGGCTTCAGCTTAGGTCATGATCTAGTGGTTCATGGGTTCGAGCCCTGCATCAGGCTCTGTGTTGACAGCTCAGAGCCTGGAGCCTGCTTTGGATTCTGTGTCTCCCTCCCTCTCTGCCTCTCCCCTGCATGTGCTTTGTCTTTTTCTCACAAATACATAAACAATTAATATAATAGTAAAATAAACAAAATAATGCACATCACATTAAGAACTCAACAGATATATTTAAGTGCTGATCAGATGCATTACAAGAAGGAATAAGTGAAATGGAAGACAAATCAGCAGAAGATATCCAGATGGATGCATAGAAATAAAAAAAGATAAGAATACAGAAAAGAGCATGTAACAAGTGTTAGTCTATATAACAACACGTAATTGGAGTCCAGAACAAAGGAAGAAGGAATGAGACAGAAGCAGTATTTTCTGAAAAGAATCAAAGACATCAAAACATGGATTCAAGAAGCCCTGCATTGGAGCGCCTGGGTGGCTTAGTCGGTTAAGCATCCGACTTTCACTTAGGTCATGATCTCGCAGTTTGTGGGTTCGAGCCCTGCGTCGGGCTCTGTGCTGACTGCCAGCTCAGAGCCTGGAGCCTGTTTCAGAGTCTGTGACTCCCTCTCTCTCTGACCCTCCCCTGCTCACGCTGTCTCTCTCTCTCTCTCTCCTAGAAATAAATAAAAACATTAAAAAAAAAAAAAAAAAAGAAGCCCTGCATGCCCTAACCAGATACAGAGAAAACCATAACAGAGCATAATGTAGAAACACCTCTGAAAACCAAAACCAAAGACAAAAATTGTGAAAACAGTCAGGAAAAAAAAAAATTCATGAGAATCAAAGGAGCAATAATAAGACTTACAGGTTACTTCTCAACAGAAGCAATGGCTACCAAAAGACAATGGAACATCATACTACTATGTCGACAGAATGTAATTGCCAACTGAAACCTTTATAAATCCAGCAAAAGTATTTGTCAAAAGTTAAATGAATTTATTTTAAGACAAAAATTAAAGAATTCATCATGAGTAGACTAGCATTAAAAGAAATACTGAATGTATTTATACATGTAGAAATAAAATGATCCCAAAAATGCAGAAAAAAATGAAGAGTAACAGAGAAGGTAAATATATGGTTAAGCTGATATATATTAAAAATATATAATGGATTGATGACTAGATAGAGGGATAGACAGATATGTGATAAAGCAAATATAGAAAATATTCTAGAATCTGGATGAGGGTTATATGAGTATTCATTATACAATTGTTCTGATTTTATTTTTGAGAAATCTCATTTCATAATAAAATGTTGAGGAAAATATATGGGCAAATGTAAGTGAATACTGATCACATAAAGCAAGAAAAATCAGGTCATGTGGGCTCTAAAATACATGTAGAATTAAATGCATGACCAAAATAATACAAAAAGTAGAAGAGGTGTAAATGAAGTTAAAGTGTTATGAGGTCATAGCAACATCCAGGAATATTAAAAGTTGTAATTTTACTAGACTATAATAAGTCAAAGACACATATTGTTATCTCTAGGGTAACTAGTAAAATAATACGTAGAAGGGGAAATACAATGGAAAGGGCTTGTTCAATCTAAAAGAAAGCAAGAAAGCCAATAAAAGGGAACATAGACATGTGGACCAATAGAAAACAATCCTAAGATGGTAGCTATAAACCCATATATATCAGAAACTGAACTAAATGGAAATTGAGTAAATATTCCAACTAAAAGATAATTATTGTCATACAGTATTTAAGAAAGAAACCCAAAAGTCTAACTGTACATCTTATGAGAAATGTGCCTTAAATGTGAGTGCACAGAGAAAAATACTTCCTTTTACAAGTGAAAGAATGGAAAAAGATACACTTTGTAAATAACAAGCAAAATGAGCTGGTGTCATTATACTAATACCAGAGAAAGTAGACTTTAAAGGAAAAATTATCATTAAATATAAATAGGGAGGGGCGCCTGGGTGGCTCAGTCAGTTGAGCATCTGGTTCTTGATTTAGGCTTAGGTCACAATTTCATGGTTCGTGAGATCGAGCCCAGCACTGACAATATGGACCCTGTATGGGATTCTCTCTCCCTCCCTCTCTGCCCCTCCTCCACTCATACTCGTGCATGCGTGTGCATTCTCCCTGTCTCTCAAAATAAATGAGTAATGGGCATGGAGGAGGGCACTTGTTGGGATGAGCACTGGGTGTTATATGTAAACCAACTTGACAATAAACTATAAAAAAAGTAAATGAGTAAACTTTAAAAAGATAAATAGGGACATTTTGTAAAAATTAAAAGGTCAATCCACAAGGAAGTTATAACAATTTTAAATTTGTACATATCTAGTAACAGAGCTCCAAGTGAGAAAGCAAAAATGGACAGAATTAAAAGGATCAATAAACCAATCAATAATCAGAGTGGGGAGCTTTAACACCACCCCTCTCTCAAGAACTGATAGATCAGGCAAACAAATCAACAAGCATATACAAGACCTAAACAACACTATTAATTTATTTTACTAATGAATTACTAATTCATTTTTACTAACTCATTGATTTAGATAGATCACTGTACTCAGCAATGACATAGTAGAGTTTTTACCAAAACTTACCATATGCTCACTCTTTATAAAGGAAGTCTCGACAAATTTCAAACGTCCAAATTCATTCAGTTTTTTGACCAAAGAAAAATAAAGCTAGAAGTCAGTAACCAAGAAAATAGAAAATCCCCAAATGTTTGGAAATTAAGCAGTCTACTTATAAATAACCCAGGGGCTAAAGAAGAAATCTCAGTGGAAATTAGACGGTAGTTTGAATTTAAATCATGAAAATTCAACATCTAACCCACCAATCACCCCTGAAATATGTATTCCTGATTAAGTCATTTTATTGCATTTAATTTAATTTTTTTTAATGTTTTATTTATTTCTGAGAGAGACAGAGAGAGAGAGAGAGAGAGAGGGACAGTGTGAGCAGTGGAGGGTCAGAGAGAGAGGGAGACACAGAATCTGAAATAGGCTCCAGGCTCTGAGCTAGCTGTCAGCACAGAGCCTGACATGGGGCTTAAACCCACGAACCTGAGCCTAAGTCAGACACTCAACCGACTGAGCCACCAAGGCGCTCCAAGGCATTTTAAATGTTAAGTAACTGTCCCTGTGGTGTAAAGCAGTGCTAGCCCATTTATATATCGCACTGTGTATGGCTCTTTTCAATGTTAACAGTGCAACAAGAATAAAACTAGTGCTTCAGTGAGATTTCCAATTATTAAATACAAAGCAACGCCTAGATGAAGCCATCCTGAAAACATACTTATCCCATCATATTATATTCGTCCACCTAAAAAAATGATGCATGCATAATTTCCATGTGATTCCTCAGCATTCAGACATCATTTATTATCCACCCAGTGGCCATCATCTTCCATTTCCCTGTGTATTGCTTTCCCGTGCGGGGGCAGAGGGAGTTGAGGGGAGAGAGCCTGGTCTGCCACATTTTAGAGTTGATATTCTCCCCCGATTGCTGTAGTGTGATCAGAGAAGCTGGAAATTGAATCAGAGACCTCAGGGGCACCCCCAACTGATGAGTCAGCCTGGCTGTGAAGGTTATCACTGTTGACTCCATGCGCTTAATTAGAAGCTAGTGGAATATTATCATCTACTCCACCCGCAAAAATCCGCCACTTGTGAGGCAGCTGGGCGCAGGGAGAATATGCTGAAAATGGCGTTTGTGAGCCAGTACTGAAAGCTGTTTGTCCACAGTGGCTGTGGAAGGGAGTGTGGCCGTCTTCTCTGGGTGCGTGGGGATGGGTGGTGACTTCTTGAAGCCGTAGCTAATAGCATGGTCATGTATGCTGGGCTTTCTTCCTGAAACCTGTGCCGACGGCCAGGTTTTCTTCCTCTCAATGATACGGTCATTAGTATTTGACTTTCTTTCAGCCTGGAACGTTCAGTAATTGAGTAGCTGTCATTACAGGCTTCTCATGAGAAGGGCTAGTCCTGCATGGCTGCTTGGCCGTGTGCCTCACGGTCAGAGTCTGGGGGCATCTGCAGGGAAGCAGGAGCAAAATTAGTTTCCCCTCCAGTTCTCTCCCCGGCTTAACTACACAGTCTTTTCCTCTTGCATCAGGCTGTGTGTGTGTGTGTGTGCGTGCGTGTGCGTGTGTGTGTGTATGTGTGTGTGTGTGTGATCTGTGGGGGGTGGGTTCCTTTCCTGGAGAGGACACAACACTTTACAGATATAAATCTGTATAGATAATCCAACATCATCAGAGGTGGAAGAGGTTGGAAAGGTCAGTCCAGATAGGCTAAGTGATATAGTGAAGGCTACATGGTAAATTCAAAAAAAAATTGGGGGGAGGGGCACCTGGGTGGCTCAGTCGGTTAAGTGTCCGACTTCAGCTCAGGTCATGATCTCACGGTTGGTGGGTTCGAGCCCCTCGTCAGGCTCTGTGCTGACTGCCAGCTCAGAGCCTGCACCCTGTTTCAGATTCTGTGTCTCCCTCTCTCTCTGACCCTCCCCTGCTCATGCTGTCTCTCTCTCTCTCTCTCAGAATAAATAAAACATTAAAAAAAATAAAAAAAAAAAAAAAGAAAGAAACTGACTTTGGCTCAGGTCATGATCTCACAGTCAGTGGGTTTGAGCCCTGCATCGGACTCTGTGCTGACAGCTCAGAGCCCAGACCCTGCTTCAGATTCTGTGTCTCTCTCACTGACCTTCCCCCGCTTGTGCTCTGTCTCTCTCTCAAAAATAAAAATAATTTTTTTTAATGTTTCTATATGTGTGTGTGTGTGAGAGAGAGAGAGAGAGAGAAAGAGAGAGAGAGAGCGAGCGAGCAAGCATGAGCAGGGGAAGGACAGACAGAAAGAGACAGAATCCGAAGCAGGCACAGAGCCCAACGTAGGGCTCAAACTCATGGACTGTGAGATCATGATCTGAACTGAAGTGGGATGCTTAACTGACTGAGACACCCAGGCACCCCTCAGAAGTAAACTCAGAGATCCTACCTCATACTGACTTTTTCCTACCATGTTCCATGGGAAGTAAGGTAGAAATTACCCTCGGATTTTATTTTTCCAGGACAGGTAAACTTGGCTGAATTGCTCGAGGTGCTCAGCTGACCCATAGTTGAATAGGCAACCCCTGCGTTAATAATTGTAGTGACCCGAAAAGTTTCCACCCACAGATGTTCTAATTCACTGCTTGGGAATAAATTAAGGGGGCCAGGGAGGTCCACATTACGGCGTGGCTTCAGAAATCACATTTTGCTTGGAAATAGCTTGTTGGTACACATGCCTTTCAGATTAACCAGTTGATGCCTTGGGCCTAAAAGGTGGAAAACTGGATGGAAGCCTTCTTTTGGTGGGTTTAAAAAAATTTTTTTTAATGTTTATTTTTGAGAGACAGAGCATGAGCAGGGGAGGGCAGAGAGAGGGAGACCCAGAATCCGAAGCAGGTTCCAGGATCTGAGCTGTCAGCACAGAGGCTGACGCAGGGCTTGAACTCATGAACCATGAGATCGTGACCTGAGCTGAAGTCGGACGCCCAACCAAGTGAGTCTCCTAGGTGCCCCGTGGTGGGGTTTTGCTTGTGGTGCTCAGGCCGGTAGATCTGGTGCCCAGTAAAGCACCAAATGGTGGATGTGGGGTAGCAAATGGTGAGGAACATAGGAAGAGGTCATTTTCCTAAGGGGGAAATTCTGCCCCCTGCAAGAGTCCCCTGAGGCTTGGCCTTGGTAGGGAAATTACTTTCCTCCCTGCTCTCTGACTTTCCAATGCACACTTTGTTTCGGGCTGGTGCACTGTCACCAGCTGATTGTCATTCATTAGAGTGTAGACCACCCCAACTCTTGCTAAGAAGACCGCCAGTTTTTAGGACTACCTTGATGTGGACATCCATTCTGTGATCCCAGAGCAGAGCTCTGGGGACATTCCTTCCAGTTCTGAGATTTCTTAGGATGGAGGTGTTGACTTACCTTGGAGAACCGAAAAAGCAGGGCACTGACCTCACGCACCTGTGAGCTTGACTGGCTGAGTCCTGGGAGTGACACTCGTCTCAGCTTTTAGCTTTATAAAGGGCTGATCTGATTTGAAGAAATAGTGCTGATCACGTAGCCCACATCCTGATTCCTAAATAAAACTCGCTTTCCCAGGCACCTGAGTGGCTCTGTTGGTTAAGCTTCTGACTCTTGATTTTGGCTCAGGTCACGGTCTCACAGTTTATGTGATCGAGTCCTGCATCAGGCTCTGTAGACATCATGGAGCCTGCTTGGGGTTCTCTCTCTCCCCCTCTCTGCCCCCCCCCTTCAAAATAAAAAAGGGGCGCTTGGAGGGTTCAGTCAGTTAAGCATCTGACTCTTGATTTCAGCTCAGGTCATGATCTCACGGTTAGCGAGTACAAGCCCCACTTTGGACTCCTTGTTGACATTGCAGAGCCGACTTCGGATTCTCTCTCTCTCTCCCTCCCTCCCTCTCCTTTTGCTCCTCCCCTGCTCATGCTCTCTCTCTCAAAATAAATAAACTTAAAAAATAATAGGGGCGCCTGGGTGGCTCAGTCGGTTAAACATCCGACTTCGGCTCAAGTCATAATCTCACGGTTTGTGGGTTCAAGCCCCACGTCGGGCTCTGTGCTGACAGCTCAGAGCCTGGAGCTGCTTCAGATTCTGTGTCTCCCTCCCTCTCTGACCCTCCCCTGCTCACGCTCTCTCTCTCTCTCTCAAATAAATAAAATATTTAAAAAATAATAATAATAAAAGACTCACTTGCAATAAATACATTTCACCTTTGAGCACTAAGTTCTTTAACACACATGGAAAGTTTTCTGACAAAAAATACATCACTTCATAAAGTGCAAACAATAGGTTGGAAACTGGGTTTGTTGTAAGTAACACATTAATAACACCTGGTGTAATACCTGTTAACACGCTTAGTGCCTGAAGCAAATTGGCTGGCACTCCTTCTACTTTTGCCAATAATTTGTCAAAAACCGACTTAGAGTTCCTTCCAAATTCTCAGAAGGACATCCAAGACAAGGTAGCTTATGTAGCCCTCAGACTTCACCAGGGCAAGGGCTGGCTCCTGGCCAGCTTGGGAAGTCACGCTGATTGGGAGGAAGAGCTCCGAGGAGTTGAGTTGGGGACCGCAGGATGGCAAGATGCTGAATAAGAATGGGAAGAATTAATTGCCTCGTAACTTGCACAAGCGTCAGGGTGAGGATACAGGTGAAGTTCATTTCCTCAACAGCCCCAGCTCCTAATTTCTGGAGCTAAAATGCTGCTTCCGTCCCACGGCGACCATATTGAGCCCAGGACTTAGTGATGCCACCTCGCAAAGGAGCCAGAAACCAGAAGGGCAGGCAGGCAAGGCCAGATCACTCAGAGGCATTCCTAGAGGAAGGACAAGCTATGTGGCCCCATGGGGGCAAAGCACTGGGGAGGGATTGGGGCTGCCCATTTATTAAGTTAGAGACTAAGAGCGATGTGCCTAATAAGCACTTTAAAAATTGTTTTAAACGTTTATTTTTGAGACACAGAGAGAGAGAGACAGAGTGCAAGCAGGGGAGGGGCTGAGAGGGAAGGAGACACAGAATCCCAAGCAGGCTCCAGGCTCCGAGCTGCCAGTACAGAGCCTGACACGGGGCTTGAACCCACGTACTATGAGATCATGACCTGAGCCCAAGTTGGACACTCAACCGACTGAGCCACCTGCACCCCTCCCCCTCCCTAAGCACTTTTAGATACTTTATCTTGGACATCCTGGCAATCCTTAAGGTCAGTACCACCGTCCCCATTTCGGAGATAAAACAACGTAGAGAACATAGATAGTTTGCACAAGGCATTCTAGTGTAAGGTTTGCCAGAAGGCACTCTAAAAGCAGCCCAAGCGGGTCCACATCTTGGCTTTGCCACTTGGTAGCTATGTGGCCTCCAGAAAAGTTTTTTTTAATACCTTTGTGTTCCAGTGTCCCTATTGGTAGATAAGGATACTAATGTTATGTACTTCACAGACTTGTAATGAGGATTAAATGGATGCATAGAAAGCCCTTAGAACTGGCACATGGGAAGCACCGTTTAGGTGTTCGTTGTGGTTGTTGTTTTTAGCTGTGCCAGAGATTTGAACCTGTATTACTTTTTTTTAAGTTTATTTATATTGAGAGAGAGAGTGAAAGTGTGCATGCACAAGTGGGGGAGGGACAGAGACAGATGGGGAGAGAGAATCCCAAGCAGGCTCTGCACCGGCACAGAACCTGATAAAGGGCTCGAACCCACGAACTGTGAGATCATCACCTGAGCCAAAGTCAGCCTCTCAACCAACGGAGCCACCCAGGCGCCCCAAACCTGGACTATTTTGAGGCTCGAGTTCTTTGTCACCTGTCGTTATTTTACTTTATACAAGTGAGTGGAGTGAATTTTTTTCTTTCTCTTACATCTAAAAAGAGAGGAGAGTCCTGCTTTAGCCTACAAAGGTGTAGCAGAGATTCATTTTTATCTGCAGAGCACTTCTTAAATGTGGGGTAATTTCTGTACTGGGCTGATAGTTAGAATCCGTATCAGAATTAGACTTTGTGACCTGGAGCGTGAACAATTCCAATTTTGTGAAGACCAGCCACATATTTAGAGGCCTGTAGCCATCCAAAAGAATTCAATTCCTTTATCAACACACAGACGGAGGACTGTTGAGCCTTTCACTAAATTTGGCTCTGCAACACTTCTGTCTTTAGAACTAGGCAGTCGCTTCATTATGCGTACATGGTGCTTCCCTCATATTTTGGTAACTGCTGCCCTGCTGTGCATTCATAGGATGCCAGCCGTACATCTATAAAACTCTTCGAGAATCTGGCCCATTGACCATCGAGAGCCAACATATAAACCAAGCAAGGTAGCACGCACTTCAGATGAGACAAACTCCAGGCCCAGGATAGAAAACCAGAACCTCCTTTTCTGATAGGAAAGTCATGTTGCCTGTTGTTTCATAACGACTGATAAGAAGGGTCATTACAGTATGGTCTCACCAGAGACTGAACATTGAATGAAAAACTAGATAAAACATATATACTTTCTTAGACCTTTCTGAGAACAAGTTGAAATGAGAGGTGGTTGTGTTTAAAAAGAAGAAGCAATGGGGCACCTGGGTGGCTCAGTTGGTTGAGTGTCCCACTTAGGCTCAGGTCATGATCTCATGGTTCGTGAGTTCGAGCCCCACGTCGGGCTCTGTGCTGACAGCCAGGAGCCTGGAGCCTGCTTTGGATTCTGTGTCTCCCTTGCTCTCTATCCCTCCCCCACTCACACTCTGTTTCTCTTTCTCTCAAAAGTAAATAAACATGGGGGGGAAAAACACCAATTATTTGGAAAACCATGACTGGTTTACCTTAGGCTCAGTGAAGATCAAAGCTAGGTTTGGCTCCTCTAGGCACTCTATACATAGTAGATTGAATGAAGGAATAAAGGAAAATAATGGTTGTGAATGTAGACATGGTCTGGGCCTAGAGAATGGGGCCTCGGGACAAGGAAAGAGAAGTAAATGGCAGAGGACAGAGAACCCAGGACATCAGCAGGTGCCAATCCTTCCATGAGTAGGATTCTCTTCCACGAGAAAACTTACCTATAACTAGGAAAGAACCTTATGGGTGAACGAACTCTTTTTTGAACTACACATCCGTTTCCTAATTTGTCTTTTAAAAATTACATCCGGGCTCCTGGGTGGCTCAGTTGGTTAAGCACCCAACTTTGGCTCGGGTCATGATCTCACAGTTCTCGAGTTCAAGACCTGCGTTAGGCGCTGTGCTTGATAGCCCTGTCTCCCTCTCTTCATCTGTCCCCCTCCCCTGTACTCTCTCTCTCTCTCAAAAATAAATAAACATTAAAAAAATTACATCTTGCTTTTCCTTGTGAATATAGCTAATTAACAAAGATTTCGTGTCTGTTTGGTCATACAGGATATGAATTAAACTTCTAGTTTATATAAAAATGCCAAGATTTTCATGTTCCTTTTGGGTAGTGCCAACCACCCTCTACATACCCCATGTCGAAAAAGTTTTTAAGATCTTAGCTTTTCCCAAAATTGGCATTTACGTTCTTGAAAGTGCTTCCTTTCCCCCACATAGATCTAACTAACTATTAGAGATATTTGACCTTTTATTTAAAAAAGAAATGTCTGATGTTCTGACTGTTTTCAACAAAAGATCTCTGAAATGCGTTCTATGGAGAGAATTCCTCAGTTCTTTTGAGAGGGATAAAAATTCTCTCTTAAGTCCGCCAGACTGAAGATCAAGGGCATCAGAGCACCATGGGTCTGAAGAGTGATCATCATCATGAAAGGGGGCTAGATGGTCACGGGGGTGTTTCAACTCCTGGATGGACTAATGGATTGGAGCTAGAACTTAAGAGTTTTATTGGTTATTGCTATGGGGTGAAGGTTTGACTATCATTCTCTCTTGTGAGGCTCTCATTGTTTTCCAAAGCCAACCCAACTACACTTTGGGATTTGATGTCACCTGACTCCACGTGGGCCCTTCCCAAGCATTAGCCAGAGGCAGTTTCCCAAGCCCTCTGGAGAGGATCTCAGTACACCTCTCTTTAGTGCCCTGATGTGCCAGTGCAGGGACTTCCGAAGGATAGGAGTCTAGTCCTGCTCTGGTCAATTTCTTATACCTCCAGGGGATGCTTAATGAAATGCCAGTTCCCATGCTATCAAAAGCTGTCATGTCTTCTGTGCACACTGCTTGAACAGGGCTCGTGAGGGCAGGGCAGGAGGTCAGTGCCTCCGCTGTGGGAAGAGAGGAGGCCTCAGGCCCAGTTCTGTCTGGGGAGGGGGAGGGATTACACCCACCCATCACTCGCTCCCCCTCCCCTGGGCACAGGTGGCCCCCACTCTGGGGCTTCTGCAGCTCTCTCCACCTGCCTTCCTATCCACTTTACACCTTTCTCTTTCTCTCTCTCTCTCTCTCTCTCTCTCTGTGCCTTTCCCCTTCCTCATCTTCTCAGATATAATTGTAGCTGTGGTCAGCATTATCCCCTCTTATAACCAGCCTTGGAAAATAATCTGTGAAACTGAAAATCTTAAGCAAAGCCTTAACTTCCTACTATAAGCCTAACTGCGTAATGATTTCACCTTGGAAAATGTAGCAATGAAAGATGGTATTGTTTTAAAACAACCAACAAACAGAAAACACAGGCAAGCTATAGTACTCTCCCACAGTGCTCGACTGCTCCCGAGTGACAGGGGCCCCATTTTCTCGTTTGGGATCCATATTGGTGGGAGCTGGTTTTGACAGGGCAAAGGCTTGCATGCAGGTCACTGTGTACGAGTCTCGTACGACATCCCTTCATGCCTTCCATCAGCCTTTCTTTTCTGAACAGCAGGGATCTTGAAACTAATGACCAAATGGAAACATTCAGCAAATGTGTAGAACAAGGGGGCTTTTTTTTTTTTTTCTTAACCATCTCTACGTTTTCAGAATAGACATGATTCATTTTAATCTTGGTGTTTTTAGACGATTCAGGATTTTCATACACTGGGTATCTCCCACAGGGAAATTCGCAGGTAATGTAGGTATGATTCTTTTAGAGTTCTTTTCATTATTTATAACGATTTGGTTACCATTAAACCTTCCTTGCATATGAATATATACATTCTTTTTTTATTTATTTTTTATTTTTTTAATAGTTTATTGTCAGGTTCGTTTCCATATAACACCCAGTGCTCATCCCCACAAGTGCTCTCCTCCATACCCATCACCCCCTTTCCCCTCCCCTCCACCCCCCATCAGCCCTCAGTGAACAAACTGAATATATACATTCTAATGTAAAGTGTTTCGCTGGAGTTTTAGCCACTTAGATTTCTTTAATCATTAGTTGAGATGCTATTTTCTTGTAAGAGGGAAAAGGAAACTACTCTCTCTTAGGCCTGTTGCAGACAGTGGGGCCTAACTTCTGATGTGCCCCAGGACAGGCGTGATCACACACAGTACTTGCGGTGTTTTGGGGGCGAGGAAGGAGATCACTGTGACCCACAGCCAAGGAATTTGCTTCATTGAACTGAAAGTTCTATCCTCTTTACTGCCTTAAATCCTTCCTATAGACCCACAAACTGGTAAATTGTGCAAGTCCCCTGGAAAGCTGTTCTCAATCCCATCATCATTTAGGTAGTTCCCGATCTGTCCAAATAAACTAGAATTTATCCGTAAAGGCATCTGTTGCTTAATCTCTCCTATGATCTTGTCTTTATATGTGAGCTGATTTGTTTTCCCAAATCAATGGGGAAACTGTGTTGTAGAACTTCTTTGTGTGTCCTCTGAGAACTGTGGGAACTTCATAAAATGGTAGACAATGGAGGCACCAAGACCTCCCTTGACGAAAGATCTAGAAGACACATCTTCATGTCCACGATACATGCCCAGTAGGAGTTCTGGTGAACACGAGATGGCGGGGGCGGGCTGGGGGGAAGGGTGGTGGCGGCAGCTTTCTCAGCCACCTGCCAGCCCACCCCAAACTTCTGGTTGGGATCCCCAACTCCAAAGGACTGAGTAGGACACTTGCCAAACAAATGTTTTGACAAACAGCCCAGACCAGAAGTTGGCTTCTCCTTTGTGTTGCAAGGTGTAATCCCAAGGGTATTCTTCTTTTCATTTTTCACGAAGTTCAATGACCATGTTCACCAGCTGGGGCCTCATTTGGTACGGTGGGAAATGTAGCGGCTTATGTGCGGAAGGATTTGAATTCTAGATCTTGTTCTGGAATTAGCTGTGTGACCCGCTGCAAGTGACTGATCTTTTCAGAGCTCTGATTCTTTAGCCCTTCGTGGGGGACTCAATACCAAATGAAACACTTTAAAGACTATAAAATAGTACTTCACATGCCCTTTAGGTAGAGGGTGTTGCTCAGAACTCTTTTCCTTTACCTCTTCATCCATCCATTCCATGTATTTATCCCATTATTGATGTCGGTGATTTCTAGCTTTTGATTTATAATTCTTCCAAGTCAAGTAAATGGGGAATTTATTTTGTTCCTGCTGATGTTGGTGGCCTTTCTCCAAGAAAATCATTGCAAGGTCTCCCCCTCGTTAAGCAGCCCATCTCTGTTCAGGACATCCCTTTGCTACCGATGACTACAAGTGTGGCAACTTTTTGAGCCCCAGAAATGTCAATGTATCAAAAACCCCTTCTGCCATATCGTATACCTTGTTCACTTCACTCTCGTATTTGCTTCTTGTCCTGTGAACCGCCTTTTTTTTTAGGTTAGCTCTTTGCAATTCTTTTTCTGTTCATCCTCCACAAAGTCCTAGATTTCTAGACAAAATCCCAGATGTTATGACTTAGTTAAAATTTCTTCTTTATTGTTAAGTGCCTCATGCATACAAAACAATATATGAACTGTAGCTAGATGCTCAGTTTAGAACATCTAAACAATAGAGCAAACACCTATGTCCCAGCCGCCTAGGTTAAAAAATACTCGTATGATACAGTCGGCCATTTAAGTAATGCACATGTATCGAGTGCCTACTTTCTTTCCCGAATTTGGGAATGTGGAGTGGTGATTGAGAGACCATCTAGTTCACATGAAACGGCGCATCATCATCTAACAGGGAGGAAAGACTGACCAATAAATACTTGCAACTCATAAAGGTGCTTGCAGAGAGAAATACAGACAAGATGTGTTTGGGACCATTGACTACACCTGGCAGAGTAAGACAGGCTTCTGAGTGGGTGAGGCTGTGGAGTAGGTTTTAAGGGATGGCTTGCCTGGGCAAGAAGAGAGTTCTAGGGCAACGTGTAGTCTCAGAGCTGAAAAGCGCCAGGCCTTCTCTGAGTTCCCACTCAGCTTCTTGGATCCCTCTCTCCTGGCTCCAGCCCCACGGTGTTCCCACAGGTGATCCATCAGCACCTCTTTGAGCCCCATTCAGCCTTCCATTCATTCACCCTCTCACTCAACATTGGGGAGGAAACCAGTCTTCAGAAACTTAGACCTGCATCAGAATCACCTGTGGAGCTTGTTAAACTGCAGCATCTGGTCCCAAGGTCTCCATCAGAATCTTTGGGGAGGGGTCCATGGATCCACATCGCTGACAGGCTGTCAGGTTTCTAATGAAGGTGATTGGAAACACGATGTGGTGAGGCGAGGGTTCCAGGGAACTCGAGGATCGCCTTGTGCTGGTCACTGCTGCCCCACCGGCGTGCGTCATCTGTGTCTTTCTTGCCTCTGCCTTCCTGTTTACCTCTCCTTCGCTGTTACTTCTTTCTCCTTGCAGGCCACCACCTGCTCCCGGGCTGTGGCAGCGCCCCCTTTTGTGGGCCTCACGCCCCTGCCCCATGCCACCCCCTCCCTTGGGAATGATTTGTGCCTTGGCTCTGTCTGCACCTTGCCCACAGACAATGGAGTGTGGCATGCAGAGTTCACGGTCACACCGAAAGGCCCCTGCCTCGCCTCTCTACCCTCGTCCTTTTGAGGGCTTCACAAAGCAAGGGAAGAGAAATGGGAACCCCCCAAACACAGGAGGAGGCATGACGAGAGAGAAGAGCAGAGGCAAAGGGCCCTGGTTGTTTGATTTGCACTTCCATTACCGAGAGCATTTGAATAGTTTTAAGAAGTGTAAACTGTGAGACTAGACATTTTCACTGAAATATATGCATGTAGATATTATTCTCATGGGGACCGATGCCTGCATCGTTTGTCTACAAGCACTTACATGCCGAGTCCCATGCACGTCCAGAACCTTGGTTCTCTTGGCTTTGTCTGTACCAGAGGGGTGTACACGGATATATAATTAAAGATTTTAAACACTCGATTTTCATCGTCTGTTTTGCAGCTGCTGTGCGCAGAAAATTCCTAAGCTACTGTGGGTTAATGGGAGTTTCAGCAAGTGTTTCTCTGTCTCCCGGTCTCTGTTAGTAAAAGCTCCTTTCCTCTCTGCCTCTCTCCCCCTCCCTCCCTGCCTGCCTCTGCTCTTCCCTCCCTCTCGCTCTGAGATAGCAGACAAGAGAGAGAAACTGGTGTGGCTTCCCCTGAGAAGCGTGCTCGCAAGCGCCGATGGGCAGAATCCCGTGAGTTCCTCTTCCTTCCGTGCCCTGCACTTGAAGGGAGATGCAATGTGGCAGCAGGGGCTGGGCTGGACTGGAAAGGTGGCTGGGAGCTCAGGGAGGCCAGGATAGAGGTTTAGCCTAAGGCTGGAATCACAGGAATGTTTCACCAGGGTCTGCCCTGAGCATTCCCAGACCCCCATGGATTTCAGAATTTCTCAGCCTTTTCTCCTTTACCTTCGCTCTGCCTTCCTGCCTCCTGAGATGGCCCCAGATCTGCAAGAGACATTTGCAAGGAGCTATTTACTAACAGATATGAAGCAATGGATTCTGCACTTGATTATTTAGCCATGATTTATCAATGATGATGGATTGGAAAGCAGTGTAAGTAACAGCTATCTATGTTCCTGTAGTTAGATGGTCTGTCTTCGTGGTTTTTTGTTGTCATCGTTGTTGTTACTTTAACTTTTCCCAGGGAATTTCCTTTTGAGAAAAGTGAAAATAACATGTAACAAGCAAGTATTCCAAAGAAGTTCGGAGGGTCTGGATGATACCAGCTCTCTTCTTGTTCTCCTGACTTGCAGGATACATACAACTAGATCAGATGAGATACAAG
Source organism: Hyaena hyaena (assembly GCF_003009895.1). NCBI lineage: Eukaryota > Metazoa > Chordata > Mammalia > Carnivora > Hyaenidae > Hyaena > Hyaena hyaena. The sequence continues at coordinate 2,421,139 of NW_024080758.1, forward strand.
CTGCTGATAGAAAAATCTACAAACATCCCCCCGGAGGGGGAGGCTGAAATGGGAAAGAAATGAACCAGGTTTTTGAACTGACAGTCATTGTCATAATCAGGCGATTCCGAGTTGCTAAAATATTTGACATTGGCTCCCTGTAGAATCAAAGATGGAATTGAAATGTATTCTCTTCACAGGGTCATAAAAATGAAGTTAGCCTGTGGCTTTCAGAACCGGTTCTTGCTATATACATATGAGATTGATTCCACTCCCCCCCCCCCCCATGTTAAATGTCAACTCTGTTCTATTTCAGCTTTCCTTGAGACAGAGCACCTCCCCGTTCTAGCAGATAATGTCTGGTGACCGGAGAGTGGCAGGACACTGGCAATTTGGAAGCTAGCCATTGCCAGTCTATGCTTTCTGTACTAGGGCTTCGTTTAAGCATTTAAACTGCGCAGTCTTAGAGGGAGAAAAAACAGTAACCCGAAAACCAGAATCCGTTTATTTCACAGGAGAAAGGAAGAGCTACCTGAAAGATTAGAAACTGAAATGAAAGAATATGATTTGCCTCCTTTTCGAAATTTGAAATGAGGCTGAATGTGTCTAAAAGAGTAACTGAAGCTTTCTTGATTAAAAAAAAAAAGGCATATTCTAGGAGAGTTTGAAGATCAAAAGTCACTTACATAGGACATCAAAATACAACGCTGGCATTTTTTATGGCCAGTGGCAACGTTTTCTTTTGGAGTCTGTATGATAATGTCAACACAAACATCTCTGGCTTTTGAAAACTTGGTGAGATTTGGTAGTGTGGTTTCTAACAGTGATGCTGCAGTGAGTTTTTCTGAGTGACCTTTGGCTTTCTCTCTCCATCACATCCAGACCCCCAAGCAGAGCTGTTGCCCACCCCCCAACCCCCGCCTCCCAGCCTCTGTCCTTCCCTCTGAGCCTTAGAACATTATGAAAGACCCCTCTAACGATTCCCTTTAACGCGCCCTGCCCAGCTCTGGACAGAGAGAGTGCTGTAATGTAACACACGGAGCTGCCAAATTTGGAATTGAATGAGCTCTGTTAATTCCTGAATATTAAATCAGTTCTGTGAGCAACTGAATGAGATCATATCTTACAAACCTAACCCAAAGTGTTCCTAACTTTACCGATGGGCATTTAACATCGTCAGGGGCTCTCGCACTGAGCACCTGTGGGGAACCAGCCTAAAACCAAATGAAACTCCCAAACTCTTCTCGGATTCCTGCTTGGGCAAATATACCTAGGGCCACGCCTTTTAAAATATGTCCTTTGTTATCAAGGGGAAATCTGAGACAGAAAACACATGTTGGCGGGGTCACGTGAGCGCCTCTGCACATGAAGTGGTTTTATCACAAGGGAAATGCTTTCGATCTGTGCTGTTTTGTTTTGGTTTCTTGTTTATGTGGATTCCGTCAGGCGCACGCATCTGGAAGAGGTTTGGAGGGGGGTGAAAAAGCCAAGGCAGAACATGCAGGGAAAAGAAAATCACTTAAAAAAAAAAAAAAAAAAGGTCGGATTGGAAAGGGAGTAATTCTCTTACCCCATTCCCATCCTTGGCTTCGTTTCCCCGTTAACGCAGAGACCATGAACTTCCTGGGTTCATGGAGATACAGATTCTTTCATTCTGCTTCTGGATTTCAAGCAAAGGAGGGAGGGTCCTCCAGAAATATTTTTTTAAAAGCCAATAAGGAACGATCCTTCGAGTTCCTGCTCACTTTCACGGAGCAAGCAACTCCCAGTCCCTCCTGCGTTTCCTCCTTGACGCCCCCCCCCCACCTCTCTGTGTCTTGGAAATGTCCCTGGAGAGCAGCTCCGAGTCCCCCCACCCCATCCCCAGGGATCTCGTGTGTGTCCTATTAGGGCAAAAAGACCAGCTGCCAAGGGCAGGGTTTGCACAGAGGGTGGAGAGTGCTTTTTAGCGGTGAATGAGCAATGGGGCCAGATATGTTGATACCAGTCTTTGAGAGAAGGCAGCTGATTGGCATCAGTAAAACGGCTGAGCAATTAAAAAAAAAAAAAAGAAAATACTGCAGCCAAGGTGAGAGAAAGAAAGAGAAGGAGGTGGGTTGCCTCTGAGGAGTTTCAGGCAAAGTTCTGTGCAGCGCGCAGAAGGTCTGAATTGATAACGCCCGTGGGTGAAAGAGTCATAAACTGATCAATACCTTGCAGGTGGAACGGAGCTTTCATTTTGGCCCCGTGATCCTCGGAAAGCTTGTGCGGGAGAAACTGCCCGCTCTCTCCCTGGGCTCCCAGTCCTGGGTGGAGGGGGGTGGGGTGGGCAGTGTTTTCCTTGCACACCCCTCTTCCTGAGCGACCGGGTCCCATCTAAATGTTGGGAGCCTCCAGAAGCGTCCAGAACCAGGTGTGGTCTTCAGAGCTGCAGCTGGTTGGAAGCGTGCCAGAGGGTCATCCTCACCTTCTGTAGGTTCTTGGCTTTGCCCTCTGAGCTGATGGTCAGCAGTCTTACATGGCCGAGGACCCCTTGCCAGAACGCAGGTCCTCGCTGACTCACCTGTACCGCAGGGAACTCTTGAGTTTGGCGGCAGAACTGTGCCGTGTTGACACAGCGCATCCATTCTCGGCCCCATCTTCCCACCTGTTCCCTCGGAGAGACTGCAGGGGGGACACCTGTCTTCGGAACATTTGGAGAAGAAATCCGACCTGCGAAAAATGCCTTTGGAAGTTTTCCTGATCGGAGGAAATCCTTGCCTTCTCTCCCACACGCGCTCTCGTTGCCTTCCTCGAGGAGCCCATGGAAGGGCTGCTCTCCGATAACATCTACAACGTTCCGAAGAACCAGTAGTTATTATGCACATTTGAGCTGCTGAGCAGGCAGTGTCTTAGCTTCTCTAAGCTTCTGTTCTTTGCATCAGTAAAATGCATAAGATCTTAGCTCTTGAGATTTTGCAAGAATCGAAGGGTAATGCGTGCTTAGAACGGTGCTCTGCCTTGTTGGTGACACTTGCTCTCTGTTCTCCTGTGCTTTCAACACAGGACCCCAGTCCCACAAGATGGGGTCCAGGGGAGGATGGGTGCTGGAGTAGGAGTCAAGACCTGGGTGGTTTAGTCCCAGCTCTGTTAGTCACCACCTACATGAGCTTGAGGACATTATCTCTTCTTTCCCATTTCCAGCAATGGAAATCGCTCCATTTCCCTATGTGGGTTACCCTGTCGAGATTCATGCTGGCCCTCAACCCGGGGTGCCCTTCCTCCCTCCCTCTTGGCTAATTCCTTCTTTCTCTTCTGTGAGACCTTCGCTGATCCCCTGCGCCTGGGTCAGGACCCTGCTCCGTCAGTCTGTGGTTCCCGCATCTCTCACTGGAGGCGTCGTCACCACAGAGACATCACTGTTGCCCGTCTGCCTCTCTCCCTAGCCTGTATGATCACCTTGACATTGACCCCCCCCTCTTGAAGCTCTGTGTTTGGTGTCAAGACCAGGACCCTGCTCTGCAGACATTTGCCGAATGGATGCATGAAGGAAAGAAGGAAGGGATGGAGAATCTCTGTCCCTCCCTCCCTCTCTCCGTCTCTCTCTCAAATTTAAAAAAAAAAAAAAAAAAAGGAAAGGAAAGAAGAATGTGTGAAAGGCTTTGATCGGTGGAATGTACTGTGTGGTGGCCCCTAGCCTGAAGGTTGTATGAGACACCGTGTACTTTAAGTACCAATATTTTAGGTGGGTTTTTTGGGGTCCTAAGGGTCAAAAAATTGTAGTGAACCAAAACAATATATATTTTTTTTGAACTGCCCTTGCAGCTGGGTCCATTCTTTGTCACAGAAGCAGGGAGCAAGGGCTTTGGAACCTGAAACCCCGGGGTTGGATTCCAGCCTCCTGTTTGGGTCCTGGCTGCACATCACCAGCCCTCACACGGGAGGCTACGGTTTTTCCAGAGCCTCGCTTGAACTCTGGTCCACGATGCAAAGAGCTCCTGCTAGGTATTAGGTCGGTTTTTCTTTCAGAAAGTGTTCTTTGTGGGGTGGGGAAAAAAGCACATTTTCCAGAAAGAGTCCTTCCCAGTGGCCGGTGCACAGCCACAGGATGGCCCAGAGGTTCGACTGAGACCACGTCCGAGAGCAGGCTTTGTCACCGACATCTCTGTAGGGGTGTGTCTCTCAATACAACACACATATCTGGGAAAGCTCACCGCAGCTGCCTTTGCCATTTGAGAGAGCACACTGTGCATCCATTATTCACCTCTTCGGGTCCAGCCCAGGAGTGGAGAGGCTCATTTTTCACTTTCCTCTGGCTCTCGGCTCCCTCCACAAATGAGCCGCCTGCTGTATCCGGGTGTGGAGCTGGAGATGTGGGGGTGAGGTCATGAGCCCGCAAGGCCTTCCCGCGCCCATTGGGTGTGCGAAAGGGAAATTGAGGAATTCCGCAGAGCCACAAATCTGAGATGTCAGCTCATAAATATGTAAACTCCTCGCTTAGGTAATAAGCTTCCTGACAGCCAAAACTGTCATTTGCACATTCTTGTCAGCTGAACGCAGAGTTCCAGTTGCCAGACTGTCCCTGGATACTGGGGTCTCAAAGCCGGGGAGTGGGGAGGGAGCCGGGCTAATTGTTCTCTAAAGATCTCTGGCTGTGCTCCATAGGCGGGCGCTCTCCCTGCCTCCCCCTCCACCATCAGGGGGCTTTCTCTCTCGGTATTTTGGTTGTTAAGTGTGGGCAAAAATTTTGCAGTGTGGCACTTGGAACATGAAAAGGGCTGAACGCGAATATACCAATGGAGGCAGGAGAAACAGTTGCCAGCTTTTGCTTTGCAGCTTTTGGCAACAGTGACTAAATCTGTACGCTTTTTCAGTCCCTCTTGTATCACGTTGAACACTCAGTCGGAAGCTTAACCCACATCAACGGTTTCCTACGGATCTAATTTGAAATGTAGGCCTGCCGATACGATTTAGGGCAGGCAGCAGATATGTGGTACATGCACGTTCACTGAGCATCTGCTACGTTACAGGCACTTCGGACGGTTTGAGGGGTTCACAAGTGAATCAGGGAGAGGGGTGCTTACGACGCAAATTCTACTGTGAGGCTTTGTGATGAGCCCCAGAGTAGCTCTATCGGCAAACTACTACCAGGGGTTATGGGAGAAAAGAGTAAACTCTCCTTTGGGTGGTAGGGAGGGGCACACATGCGTTAGGGGTGGGTCTCAGTGGATGAGTTGACAGGTGGCTGGAGCAGGACTCAATTTCAGACTGAGGAACTGGCGTAAGTCTACACCCAGAAGCATGACTGTACATGGGTGTCGTGTAATTACATGGAGATTAAATTGAATACAATTGACCCTTGTACAGTGTGGGGCTTGGGGGCATTGATACACCCACCTCCCACCCTGTGCCGTTGAAAAGCTGCATATGACCTTTGACTCCCCCAAAACATAACCACTACTGGTCTCCTGTTGACCACAAGTCTTCTCAATAACATAGTCGATCAACGCGTATTTTGTATGTTGTATGTCTTGGATACTGTGTTCTTACAATAATCTGGAGAAAAGAAAATGTTAGTAAGAAAATAATAAGGCATTGGGGAGTCTGGGTGTCTCCCTTGGTTAAGTGTCAGTCTCAGCTCAGGTCATGATCTCGCGGTTCGTGGGTTCAAGGCCGACATCAGGCTCTCAGCTATCAGTGCAGAACCCGCTTTAGATCTTCTGTTTCATTCTCTCCAACCCTCCCCCACTCATGTCCTCTCTCTCTCTTTCTCAAAAATAAATAAAACATTAAAAAATACTTTAAAAACCATGAGGAAGAGAAAATACATTTACACGGCCATCCTTATTGGGGAAAAAACCCACGTGTAAGTAGACCTGTACAGTTCAAAATGGTGTTCAGGACCCACTGTATTTTTCAGACTCTCCCAATAGGCAGAGATTAGTGATGGATCACATTAAATAGGATGGTGTGATGAGGGTGATGAATAAAGGGTTGTATCAGATGAGATGGGAAATTGGAAACAGTGGATTGTGGGTCAGGTATAGCCAGAGGACGTAGGACCCACGCCTGTGTTTGAACCTTGGTTCTGTCACTGACCAGATGGGTGGTCTTAGACTGCTTGTACACTCGTTATGTCTGTTTGTCCTTTTGTGAACATCATGGTGGAAAGAGGAAAGGCCATTCAGGAGAGAGAAGAGACTAAGTCTAGACAACTTGATTTCCATTGAAAAATCAGGAGTCCCTGGGAAACTATCTCCAGTAAAAGTGCAGGATCTTAGAGTACCTTGCGGGTGATGTAAAGCCTTTCTACATTTGTACTCAGCACTCCGCCTGCCAGCCTTCTGCTGATCAGTTACCTTTATTACGGTGCGCACCCAAAATTCATGATGTTGGGAGTTGCTAATGAGCCTTCTAAAACACCAAAGAGGGGTAGAATAATATGTCACAGCGTTACAGAAGCAATAGTGTTCGGAACGGGAATAGTCCTTGGGGGAATTGTGTATTTTGCTGACTTTCAAATCCTTGAAGAATGGCATTCTGGGAAGGGAGCCAGTGCTGATGTTCAGGAGTGGAGCTGGTAACGGGCACCCCGCTCTTCCACAGTCGTTCCTGGAGTCATTCGCACATCCGTGTTTTCCATTCAACAAATGTTCATGAGGTCCTTGTGATATGTAGGATGAATATTTGCATGAGGTACTGGCCATGTCCCCAGGAGCTGCCCGTTCTGTAAGGAGGGAAGACGTGTATATAAAGGATGTAGACAGGAAGTTACTTTTCAAATACAATGAGAGAGGGGCGCCTGCGTGGCTCAGTTGGTTATGCGTCCAACTCTTGATTTCAGCTCAGGTCATGATCTCATGGTTCGTGAGACTGAGCTCTGTGTCGGGCTCTGTGCTGACAGCGTGGAGCCTGCTTGGGATTTTGTCTCTCTCTCTCTCTCTCTCTCTCTCAAAATAAGTAAACTTTAAAATATAACAAAAGAGATCTGTGAAAGGTAAGAAATGGAAAATGGGTTCCAAGTAAAATTTTGGAAGACTATGCCCCAAAATAGAGAATTTTCTCTATTAATACTTAATATGGACTTCTGTGGTCCCATTTGTTTCATTCAAGGGATTTTGAGAGGAAAAAAGTAAAATGGAATGTTCGGCATACCCCGTGTTTTGATTCTGGGGAAAGGCAGAGCAGGATTAGAACTGAGTGTTCAGATGTCATTGGCTCATAGGCCAAGAAAAACATATTATTCAAGTACGAGAACATTATTGATTTAATTACCTTGACAATATAATGTTGAAATTTTTTATTTAAAAAAAAAAAAAAAACAGATTCTTCATCAGTTAGTTCACAATAAATGGGAGCAATACCTAAAGGCTTCACATCACGAGACCTACCCCCGGGCTAGGCCAAGGAAATGTGGACTTTGAGCCCCCTCTGGAGGAAAAAAAGAGAGCCCTCCCCAGCTAGTCTGGCAACAAATGGTTTCCTTTCTAAAGGTCAGCAATGGAAAAAAGAATCATCTAATCAAATTGACTTTTCAAATTAACCTTATAAACCAGAAGTCTTATAGTCTTTAACTCACAGAGAATCCAATGAAGATATTTCCTTCAAGAGGCAACCTCAAAAACATCCTTCCTCAAAGCCTTGCTCTGACATACGTGAGATGCAGACTAATAATGATGTGGGAAAAAATAATTATAATGAACACAATAATGATATTTGTTTTATGAGCATAATAGGCCGCAAAACCCCACACCACAAAATATTTCATGGATTATCATCTTTTAAGAAGCCAGCAAACCATAAAAGCAAACCAAAAAAATCTGTTTATTCATTCACTCATTCTACAAGTGCTTATGGAGTGTCTACTGTGTACCAGGCACCATTCTTGGCAATAAGTAAAACAAACAAAAGCCCTTGTCTCTGTAGACAGGCTTAAATTGGAGCGGGAGATATTAAGCATAAGCTCTGACCGTGTGCCTCCTCTCCTCGACACTGTAGGGTAAGTGAGGGTGTTGGTAAGGAGGTAGAGGAGCAAAAACACTGAGGAATCTGGGGGTCTCTCAGAAGCCTGGGCTGTGCTGCACCCTTTACAAAGTGGTCTGCGGGGCACCTGGGGGGCTCAGTCCATTAAGCAACTGACTCTTGGTTTCAGCTCAGGTCATGATCCCATGGCTCTTGAGTTTGAGTCCCACATCGGGCTCTGCACTGACAGCACAGAGCCTGCTTAGGGTTCTGTCTCTCTTCCTCTCTCTCCTCCTGTGCTCGCTCATACACTCTCTCTCAAAATAAAGGGATAAACTTGAAACAAATGCATAGAAATAAAAAGCAGTCTTATTTTAGCCCCCCCTACAAATGAAAATAATCATCTTTCCCACAGACGATGAAAAGCCTGTTACTATAACCTGATTTGTCTTGTTTTGGAAATATCTGGAAACTCAGATACATCCAAATGTGCCCCAGAGCATAGCCTTGCAGAACCCTGGGGCTGGAGGAATCCTTAATTGAAAGTCACCTCTGCCTAGACCATGGTTTCCAAGATCTTCCATTGATGGGAATCATGTGGGGACCATAGGGCTGACCATGTCAAGATCTGTAGCCAGACTTTCTTCTTTAGGGTTGGTGATTTGGGGGCCAGTGCTCCATCCGACCATCCATGTTTGTGTAGTGCTTGTTAAGGACAGACAGCGTTGGGAACACAGCTACAGGACAAGTGGACGTGCCTCCTGACTTCGTGGCGTCTTCAGCCCTGTGAGGAAGACACAAGCAACCACAGCCAGTTGTAAGACGTGGTATGGCAAGTGACACTCTTGGTTGGCCACTCCTTCTCTTTACCAGGAACCACAGCTGGCTGGTGCCTGGCTGGTGTGAGGAAACATGGCGGCCCGTGCTGTCAGTCTGTGCACAGCACAGACAGCTGCTTTCCAGTGCATTAAGGAAAGTGATACTGTCTACACCCAATTTCCTTCGTGGGCCGATTTAAACTAAACTGCATTAGTTTGCTTAACACAGCATTTTGGCTATGTATATGTATTTATTTTGCACACACGCTCTCTGAGTGCCCCAGGACACTGGCCCCAAAGGTTGTTGGTGCCGGCAATAATGGCTTGTCCTGCCCCTGGTTATTCTGGTGTGAGGACTTGCTGTCAGAGGAGCAACTACCAAGTGAGCAATGCGCTTCTAGCACACAAAGGTTGGAGATGTGTGAGCAACCTAAGAATCTAGCTGCAGCTGGTGGTTTCCAGGCGGGAGCAAATGTGCTGACCGAGATGTGCCTGACATCTGATTTAAGACTGTAGAAGACCCCAGTTTATTGGCTCAGATGGAGAAGGTCCTTTTTTTTTGTGACCTCTTTTCGCTATACATAAGGCCCTCCCAGCCAAGAGCACAGCAGAAAGTCGGATTCAAGATGCCTGCGACCTGAAATGCATCAGTCAGTATCATGGAGTTGATGGAGCCCTGGAGAAGGCCTGGTGGGCGGGTGTTCAGAACTGGATCATGTATAGCAGGGCTGAAAGGAAAGGTGTGGCTTTGACCTTGCCCGCCAGTATTTATACATTTAGAAGCATATGGGAAGACTCTCTAAAAAGAAACACACTTAAGATATGGTTTTCACATCAATATTTAATTATTATAATAATGTAACAAACACTGGGTATGTACTGTGGGGCAGGAACTGTTCTAACACAGAGAAAATATAGATAGATGTATAGGATCTATCTATATTTTTAATTTTTTCACATTTATTTTTGAGAGGCAGAGCATGAGTAGGGGAGGGGCAGAGAGAAAAGGAGACACAGAATCTGAAGCAGCTCCAGGCCCTGAGCTGTCAGCACAGAGCTGGATGTGGGGCTCGAACCCACGAGCCATGAGATCATGACCTGAGCCAAAGTCAGATGCCTAACCGACTGAGCCACCCAGGCGCCCCTGTCTATTTATATTCTAATATTACTACTCCATGAGATGTAGCGACCCTCATGTCTTGTTTTACAGCTAAGGAAGCTGGCACAGAAAAGTTAAGGCACTTGGCCAAGGCCACAGAGCTGTGAGTGGCAGAAAGCACATTTGAACCAGATAGTTTGGCTCAGATTGTACCTGTGGCCGTTTCTCTCTTCTGCCTCTGGAGGAACTCTGAAGGACTAAAGTACTATAACCCTAAATAAGAGTTTGCTAAAGCATATATTGAGTCATAAGCCGGCTCCACATAGCTCTGCCCCACACACCATCATGGTGGAGTCCTGGAGGCCTGTCAGAATCATGAGCCTGAGAGCACCCGTGAGGGATTTTCTAGTCTAGATCGAGGCTAGAGTATTCATCACCTAGTTCTCCAAAATCACAGCAACGCTTAGCTAATTTGGACCCACCGAACTGAACTGACTTTGAAAGAACTATGAGAGAGGTGCCTGGGTGGCTCGGTGGGTGAAAGTGTCCGACTTCAGCTCAGGTCACGATCTTGAGGTTCATGAGCTCGAGCCCCGTGTCGGGCTCTGTGCTGACAGCTCAGAGCCTGGAGCCTGCTTCGGATTCTGTGTCTCCCTCTCTCTCTGCCCCTTCCAGCTCATGCTCTGTCTCTCTCTCTCAAAAATAAACATTATAATAAAAAGAAAGAACTACAAGAATTGACTAATATATTATCATTCTACAGTATGACATTGAATGTGAGCTCCTCTTAGCAACCTTGATGGAAATAGGAAGCAAAAACTTCACCTAGAAGATCGATAAATAGCGGAATAGTTACAGACACCAAGTTTCCCCAGAATGGTTTTAACTGGTTTATAAAGGAAATTAGATCTCAAAAAAATACATAGGAAACCAGGGAAGAAGGAAGAAGAGAAGCCTGTTTCTGAACCAAGTTAGTTATTGTGATTGGACACTAATTAGGCTCTGAATTTTCTGGAAATGAAAGCTAATGGATCAGAAAGGAAGGAAAGAGGAAGGGACCAAGCATCTGTTGAGCTCTTACTGAGTGCCTGTCGTTCTGATGGCCACTTCCCATATGTTTTGTCCTTCATCTTCACAATGGACGCTTGCACTTGATGTCATTAGTTACGTACGTTGTCCAGGGAAATAGCAAAGCCAGGATTTGAACTGTGCCTCTGATTCCAAAGCCTGTGCTTTTTATATTGGGTTATATTCTTCTCACCCAGGAAAGTGACATAGAGGATTTGTGTGCAGACCCCTAGTCTTTCTCGGAGAATTTGTCCTAATGGACCCAGGGGACTTATAAATAGTAGGTGCTTAGTCAATATCTGTGAGAATAACATGAATAAATAAAGGCATGGATAATAAGAGGAAAGGTATTTTCTTTAATTTTCATAAGCTGTAGGAATGGTTTTTATGGGTGCTTTTATATCAGCCCCTGCTAAAAACAAAGTCATATTGTAGCATCATAATTCGGTACAAGTCATTTAGGTAAGGGTCTAAAAATACAATGCTTTATATTTTTTTTCTTTTCTTGTTTCATTTTTTGAAACAGTAGTGTAGACAGGCCTCCTTATTTATACCTCTTCAGCCCCCGTTTATTTCTCGACCCTCCAAAATGTACTCTGCCTCTCCTCTGACTCTGTTCAAGGTCAGTGATGAGCTTATTAGTTCCAGTCCAGTGGATACTTTTCATTCGCTGTCTTTGTTGGTCTCTTAGTGGCATTTCACACCGGTGACCCCTCGGTCTGTCTCCCCACCCCCCGCCCCCCACTCTCTTTTGCTCCTTTACAGGCTCCTTTACCCTCCCCTCCCCTCACTCTGTATCACTCATTAGATATCGAAGTCCCTCATGGTTCAGTCATGGGCCACTTGCCATTCTTTTCCTGTTCTGCTCCATGGCCATCTCATCCATGCCTGCGACTTCAGTTACCATATGACTCTGCAGTCTGAAAACCTCAGCCAAATATTTTTTTATGTCCAAATACTGAGAAAGATCTAACCCATGATTGCGTGTCTTGAAAATAAGCGGTTTCTCTTGATGAAGTCAAAGGCTAGGGAAACAAGTGAAAAATATGATACATTTCTTAACCTTTTATTGGTAGATAGTCATACATGAGGAGGCACTTCTATGTATCTTTGAACAACTCTTTGCATTGGTGGTTATTACTTACTTGTTTGACAGCAGGCAAGGGAAGCACAGACATTGAAAGATAAAGTACATGCAGCTACCCTCAATTGAATAGCATTCATAAAGATAAAATGCCTTCTGAAATTTTAATAGAAATCAATGTGAAATAAGATTCAATTTATAAAAACTCAAATTACAAGCAATTTATGGAGCGTATCTGTTGTGTAAACGTGGGAATCTACATGAGAAGATGATTGATTGTTTGATGGATTATATAACATGAATTACATTTTGTCCAGCTTCACCTGAATATATTCACAGACACAGCTCGGTGGCATTCTGGTCTAGAGAGGTATTTTCTTCTTTTCACACAGTCTGTTCCTAGAAGCTCTATCAGGACATAAATATTATCTTCCTGATAATAATATCAGACCTGGGAATTTTATTCTCAGCAGGGGATCCAGTGTCAGAAAACTATGGTTTATAATTAGCAATGAGTTAGTAAAGTTGAGATAGTACTTTAAACCCATGTGGCTATTTAATATAATCATGGGGCGCCTGGGTGGCTCAGTCAGTTAAGCGTCCGACTTCTGCTCAGGTCATCTTTTCACAGTCCATGGGTTCGAGCCCTGCGTTAGGCTCTGCGCTGACATCTCAGAGCCTGGAGCCTGCTTCAGATTCTGTGTCTCCCTCTCTCTCTGCCTCCCCCCGCCCCCGCTTGCAATCTGTCTCTCTCTCTGTCTCTCAAAAATAAATAAACATTAAAAGAGTAAAAAATAAATAATATAATCATGCTCCAAATTCTGCAAGAATGGGAATCATTTAACATCGGATTCCAGTAACTGAGTAGACACAGCATAAAAAATTTGTTACCTATTGTAGATTTCACCTCCTAAAAATAATATGCCTTCCAAAGTACACATTAGTGCACTGTGCAGCTCAGCTTAGGTCAGGTTTCTTCACAGAGTTCACCACGAAATTCAAACTAAAATCTTCATTCATTTTGATAAATTTCTCTATTTCCTGCAATTTTGTTTCAAAAGAATTAATTCCTTTGGTTGTAGCAGTGTTGAATCTTTTGGTAATTTTTTTTCAAAAACACCTGGCAGCTACAAGACAACAAAGTAACTATGAAGAAAGTAACAAAAACTTTAACCGACAGGAATCCACTGAGTTATCTTCTTATTTTTAATTTCTTAGTTATTCCCCCTGCCTTCTCCTCTCCCTTCCCCGTACTACACAGATGCATGTGTGTGCACAAGCACGTGCACACACACGCACACAGGTGCACGCACACACATGCATCTCTGCGTGCACATAGCCCCCAACAACCTCAGGGGCAGCATTAGGGACAGTAAGTGCGGTAGTAGAATGAGAGGGATGGGGGGGGTCCCTACTTGGTGCTCAAGTCACGTCCTATCCATCGAAATGTGCACCCCAGGTCTACCTCCTTTTCCTTTCCATGTTATTTTGTAGCATAACTGCCCTGAACCTGCAGAAATAATCAAATAAGCAAGAAGGTGCAAGAAATGGTAAACGATAGGTCATTGTTAGCAGCTTTGATTCAAAGTCGCAGAAGGAATCACCCCTGCAGTCTCACAGGCTGTGATTACTTTAGTCTTTCTCCTTTCATGAGTTATTTTAACTTTGGGGTGATCTCTCCTCTATGCCGTGGGTTCTATTAGGATCACTTCTCTACTGAAAACAAAAGTTGCTTCCTTCCTCTGCATCAGAGCTTTTGGACACGCTTGTGGTGAGTGCACTTTCTTGGCGTGTGCTTTTTCCACACTTTTTAGCAATCTGCACAGACTCCAGCCCACGCGGTTCGGCAGGTGGAATTGCTAGGAAAGGGGTGTGGGTGTGTGTGTGTGTGTGTAAGCTTCTGCCTCTCTCCCTCTAGCAGGGCTGCAGAGGTGCCGGCCATCTAAACCACTGGCCCGGGAGGTCTGGGACAGGCCAGATTTGCAGGGAGTCAGTCAGAGACAGGCAGCCTGTCCTGTGCTGTTTCCACTTCATATTGTTCTATTGCAGAGACCCATGCAGATGGTTGTTCTTTAGAATAATGTAATGATCCAATTTCAACTATAGTAAATAATTTGTTGAACAAAAAGAAATATTGATATTAAAGGAGAAAAAAAAGTGCTTCTTTTAGCAAACAAAACCATTATATTCAAATTTAATTAACCGAGAAGCCCCCGAACCGCAGAGCGTGTCAGGCAGCATTGACAATTAATTAGCTTTGCTCTGAAAGAGCCACAGGTATTGAGCAGAGAGTTCTGGATTATAGGCTTTATTTTTCTCTGCAGACGCTGTCCATTTCTAGCTCACACCCTGATAGCACTTTGCTGCTTCAGGCATCAAATTATTTCTGGAGTGAGTAATTTCATGTCAGTTTGTGATTTCCCATGATCAAAATATGGGGAAAGTGAGAATAAAGCACTGTTTCTTTTAAACTAAAGACATAAAGGGACACCTGGGTGGCTTGGTTGGTTTGGCTCAGGTCACCATCTCACAGCTCGTGGGTTTGAGCCCCACGTTGGGCTCTGTGCTGACAGCTCAGAGCCTGGAGCTGCTTCAGATTCTGTGTTTCCCTCTCTCTCTCTGCCCCTCCCCTGCTCACACTCTGTCTCTATCTCAAAAATAAATAAATATTAAAACATTAAAAAAGTAAAGACCTAAAAAGTGAACAACACAGCTGCTCCTCAGTTTCTTCTGCTTTTCAAGATAATTCTCTACCAAACAGCTAAGGAAGATAAATAGTAAGGAAAACTTAGGAAATCAGGGGTCGCCCTTGGCTTTTAAATGGGCTGTCTTGTATATGGTGAATCTGGTGTTTTTTCTTTTCCACATTACATTAGCATATGTATAAATGACTTAACTAGAAACTACTGGAGTTAGCATTTAAAAGGCAGCATGATGTAATGAAAAGAACATTAGGTTCATTAGATTCTTGGAATCAATTTATCTGGAATATGCTTATTCCTTCAAGGAATCTTAATTTTAGTTGGATAGTCCTTGTACTGTGGAAGATATATGTACACACACACACACACACACACACACACACACACACATTTCGGACAACTGTTTCTCATCAGAAAAATCAGGCACTGGAATTCCACAAGGAATGGACTTGAATTTGCCCGGGGATGTCTTTTTCTGTCTTTAGGCACCTGAAATGCTGGATTGTAGGTACCTGATTTCATCCACCTCATTCAGTAAGACTAGCCGGGTCTCCATCCCTCGTGTTTATGAAAGGTCCCAGTAATGGCAGTAACCAAAATCATAGATATCTAGTTGGGGATAGATTTTTTTTTTTAAGTTTATTTATTCTTGAGAGAGACAGCATGAGCAGGGGAGGGGCAGAGAGAGAGGGAGACACAGAATCCAAAGCAGGCCCCAGGCTCTTGAGTTAGCTGTCAGCACAGAGCCCAACGCAGGGCTGGAACCCACCAACCCTGAGATTGTGACCTGAGCAGAAGTCAGATGCTTAAAGGACAGAGCCCCTCAGGCGCCCCTAAATTTTTAAACTTACATTTGCATTTGCTTGGGTCATGTGCCCTTGGTGCTTACAGTTCTTTTGATTTGGGTATTATTGGGTCCAGTTTGCAAAGGTATAGCTCTGGAGGAGGTTAAAGCTGCATAGTTTCTCTGGTCCTGAGCAGGCTTGGACTGGGCAGATGAGGCCAGAGAAAAAGATCTGCAGACGGGAGGCATCATGTGTTCAGAAGAGATTAAGGGCCCGGAGGTCAGTTGGCACAGGGCAAATTGTATCAGAACCCGAGTGCAAGTTAGCAAGACAGCGTGCGGGATCAACCCAGGCTGGCGCAGACGGCTTGTAAGAGGAAGTCGAGCTGGCAAGTGGAAGCGGAGAAGCAGGAGACCAGGAGGCCACGCAAGGAGTCTGGGAGGACTGAGCCCCGGGGCTCGGGGGAAGCTGCACAACACGAACAAATCAAACCCAGGTGCAAGGTCACTGTCACCTGGTCAGAAGACAGGGCTGTGTCCGAGGGAAACGGGGCCGTGTGTCCCCCCCTCCCCCCCATGGGGCTCTTCGCCTGCCATCGTCCAGGGCACCTGTAGTCCACACACATCAAGGAGAACATCCTGGAGGCGCACCTCCAGACTCTTGTGTGCACCATGCTTTTCTCCTCCCCGATGGCGTTCTTACGAGTGCATATTGGCAGGTGGGATCCCAGGAGGGCAGAGTGGAGGGAGTGTAGCTTTGTCGCTGTGCATGGAGAGGACTACTGATGTGCAGGTTGTGAAGAACCCACCAGCTCTGGAGTCGTAAGCTCAAGGGTACGTCCCATGGCATCGAAGGCAGTTGACAAATTGGTAGTGCGTCCCTTTAGACCTTCCTGTTACACGCGAACTGAGGATAAGTTTCGGTTTATTCCATCTTCCAACGTTCTTGACAGAGCGAGGGTCTTCTCTCTTAAGACACGACAGATCGCAGGAGCTCGAAACAAGATGCATCTTCCTAGACAGTCGTTCGGCCTCAGAACCAGAACTTTCCAGTCTCTACTGAAGGTTTTCTTTCAGGTCCTTCCCTGAGAGTACCCAGGTCTGACGTAGCAGGTTTGCTGGACGTGCGGGTACAGAGACGTTCACCTGTCGCCAGGCTGCCCATAGAGAGTAGCACCATGTTGTCATCAAGTTCTGGACAGGGTCATTGGAGCAGAGGCCCCAACCTTTCCTTGGGCCCCAGGACCCTACCTCCTACAGACAGCACTCTGCTCATTGGCGAAGGTGGTCCATGAGAGCTCCACTCGCACAGAATATCGAGGGAGGCCGAGAAGATCAGCCACAGTGTCTGGTCTCCCACTGCCAGGTCACCAGAGTGAGCAGAGTGTGGCAGACAGTGAGTTCTGAGCAACTAATGAGCAGAGAAGTGAGGCCGGTGGAGGGTCTTTCTTAAAGTGTTCCAAATCCCAGTAGACCTCAGAGCCGCTTAGCTGAGTCCTGAGCAATGGCAGCATCAGGGAGACCACGGCCCACGCACCTTCTAAAACTGGAAGCAGAAGACGCTTCCTTTGAGCTTCACAGGCCAAGGCATGGATTCTGCCCTGGACAGATTGTTTATTTGATGTTTCCAAAATCCAACAGCCAGGAAATTACAAATCCATGATCTGTATTTCTGATTTAGCTTTCTATAGCACCGGCTTGAATTTTTTTTTAAATCAAACATGTTCTGCTTTATTTGGACCTATGAAAGCATTTCTATTTTCACACAGGGATGTTGGCTCAGCTAACACTTTCCTAGGGACCTGGCTTGACACAAGGGAGAAGGTTTTGCTTTGAACAGCTTTCGTAAAAACCGTGGTTTATGAATGGGTTCTTTTTGCTGCCACTGTTTTTGCCTTGCACCATATTGTCATTTGTCCGTAATGTTCTTACTGTGACCCTCAAAAAACTCCAGACACAAATGGATCAGCAATGTCTACCAAGGGCGTGGGTTTTCAGACACTGCTTTTGACCCTTTTTTGTGTCCCTGGGTATGAGCGAATGGTGTGCCGCTCAGATAACAGTTCAGGAAAAACTTCCAGCTCAACTCTGGTGGGAAGTCCTTTAACTGGGTAGCTGTTTGACCTGTTGTGTGTCTGTGGGCTCCTTCATGCTTCTGTTGATCTCTGCCGATGTAACGTTATCAGCCATGTTGGGTGGTGTGGATTCTTCTCTTCTATGCAATTTAGGAGTGGACTCTGGAACACAGAGCAGCTGCCAGGGTGACCCAGAGATGACTTCAGGGATACCTATAGCCCATGGATTGCACAGTTGTGTTGTGCATGGCTATCATTCGGTAAATCCTGATGGACTGATTGAGTTCCCAGAGTGCTTGGATGCGTTCTAAGCAGCTTCCAACATTATTTGTTCTCTAGAAGGGAAGGCAGGAGGTGACAGGGGACGGTACATAATAATGTGTGTGGTGGTGGTAGATGTTGTGCTGTTATTGTCAGGCAAGGACTCACTCCGGGTTGGGATTTTAGGGACAGAGAAGCCGTTTTCATATAATTTGCCATTCACGTCCTAATTCTGGGCATGACCCGACTCACTCAGTGGAGTCATTTCCCCCCCCCCCGTGATAGGAAGGTACGTTGCTAGGCAACTAGATCGGTAATTGGTAAATGCTTATATATGATTTGATTTGAGTTACATACAAAAATATGTAACTGCTGGGTTTTTTCTTTTTGGTCTGCATTAGTAAGCACATGATTATCATTTGGTTTTATTTTGCCCAAATAAAATAAAATAACTGCTTTCACTTATCAAGTTGCATCATAGCATGAGGCAGTGGAAAATCCCTGGGCCTAGAAGACTGAAAGCTTGAATCCTAATCTCAAGGATGAGAGTCACTAGTCCTGTGACTGTGCATAAAGCCTGGTTACTTCTGAGCCTTCATCTTTTCAAACCTGCCATTTGTGGTACAAACACCTTTTCAGCAGTGAGGATGCCTGTGACCAGCGATGGAACATACAAGAATAAGACGTTCCATTGTAAGGTCTCAGAATTATCTAGAACCCTAGGCTACTTAAGCTTGGGACTCCCCATGTGTCATAACTCCAGAGGCTAGAAGGATCCGCCAGTACCTGAGTCATACACATGCTGTCACTTCAACAATGCACAGAGCTCTGGGGCTGGTCTGGGAGGTTCAGAAGAAAGGAGACATGGTATTGACCTTCAGCAAGTTAATACTGCAGTGCTGGAGAGAGAGAGAGAGAGAGAGAGAGAGAGAGAGAGAGAGAGGCAGGCACCAGAGCCCCCACCACAAAGCAGCATCGCATCAAGTGTTGGAACACAAGATAAATCCTCTCAAGGCCAGTTGCTGTAAGACTTCAAGGCAACAGATGAGGCCCCCTGAGGCTGAAATAGTTGATGACGGCAACTTAGACAAGCTCTTGAAGAGTGGCTAAATGTTTAAGAGAAGCATAAGGTAAATTCATAGAAATTATCCCTGTGGGTGAGTGTCGTGCATTAAATGGTAGACGTCAGTTCATTTTCAAACTATGATCGTGTCCTGCTGTAGTGATTTACACACCGTGGTGTGAGGTTGATGGTCAGCCATGTTTTTTTCCTAACGGTAGACATTTTATTGGAAGTCATGTCATGAATTATCTTCAGGCACTAATGAAATGGATCATTTACATGAAAATCGGAAAAACCCCAAGACCCATATGCTTTTCAGTCTCTGGAGACATGAAAATGACCTCAGGGACAGCCAATTACAAAATGGAAAGGTGAAGGAGGATGCTCTCACTCCCTGCTGGGAAGCTTCCAGAAAGACCAGCATGCTTCACGGCAGCGCCGGAGCGCTTTTCAATCGGTCTTCTCTCCCAGTGATGCCTAACCAGCGCTCTGTTGCTATTGTTTTGTTTCTTTACATGCACGTGGACATTTTAACTGTTTCCAGAAGCTTTGCCTCAGACCACTGGTCCTTGTCACATTCCTTTGTATTTATAACTGCTCTGTTTTCTTCCTCCTCTTGTGTCATTGACTGCACAGATTTCTTAAGAGCCTCTGTGATCTGTCATGTCATTGCTCATTATCAGGCAGTCTCAATTCTCAGAGCACTGATGTATTTGGGGTGGCAAATAAGCCATCATAGCCCATGGCGGACCCAGCCATGGTCACATTACATTGAAGTTTGGATTGTCTTTTATGTGCTGACAGTGGACATTCTACCTCTGTCATCCCCTCCTGGGTCAGGACCCTTTCCCTTCGGCAGATGTAGCAGTTCTGAGGACCTTGGCCTGCCCTCCTCTGGACCGGTTCTTCAGCGGAGGTCTCACCAATCAGTTGCCTGAGTCCAGGGCCGCCTGGGGGACTCAGTCAGTTAAGCATCTGACTCTTGATTTCAGGTCAGATCAAGATCTCGTGGTTCACTAGCTCGAACCCCACATGAGGCTCTGTACCCACAGCACGGATCCTGTTTGAGATTCTTTCTCTCCCTCTCTCTTTGCCCCTCCCCTACTCATGGGCTCTCACTCTCGCTCTCTCTCTCAAAATAAATAAACTTAAAAAAAATTACCTGGCGGGGGGAGGCTCCTGGGTGGCTCAGTCGGTTAAGCATCCAACTTCGGCTCAGGTCATGGTCTTGTAGTTTGTGAGTTCAAGCCCCACGTCGAGCTCTGTGCTAACAGCTCTGAGCCTGGAGCCTGCTTCAGATTCTGTGTCTCCCTCTCTCTCTACCCCTCCCTGTTTGCACTCTGTCTCTCTCTCCCAAAAATAAATAAATATTAACATTTTTAAAAATTACCTGGATCAAATTGATAGAGCTTGAATGACCTCTTAATTCTTATAAGCCTACCTATCCGAGCATCTCACACTTGAACACCTGCCTCAAATCAAAGGAAATGCTCTCAGGATGTGGTTAGCAACACACGGTATGTAGGATTTTAAAAAGGACAGCAGATCCTTAAAAAAGGACAGTACTGCTTGATACTCCTCCCTCTTCCCCCAAGTAAGTTCTATTCTTCATGAAGCTAATAATTCTTAAAAGATTGTTAGGTCAATATTTTCATAATCTCTAGACTCTAAAGGTGATAGACCCCAGGGGCGCCTGGGTGGCTTAGCTGGTTAAGCGTCCGACTTTCGCTTAGGTCATGATCTCGCGGTTCGTGGGTTCGAGCCCCACGTCGGGCTCTGTGCTGACTGCCAGCTCAGAGCCTGGAGCCTACTTCAGAGTCTGTGTCTCCCTCTCTCTCTGACCCTCCCCTGCTCACGCTGTCTCTCTCTCTCTCTCCTAGAAATAAATAAAAAAATATTAAAAATAAATAAATAAAGGTAATAGACCCCAATTTAATTCTCATGAAATATGCTTATAATGGCAGGCTTTCTATTTAAGCACCCCACAGTTCTGAAAACTGAAGGTCAAATAGTCTGTCACACAAATGCCAAGAAAAAAAAAGAATCCTCATAAATTCCCCCTCTGGTCTATATAACTGAGACCTAAGGTTTTACCTCTAACTAAACCAATAGAACTTACCAGGTAATTATTTGCTGGTAAATATTCTCAAAAATATTCATTTTTGAGAGACACAGAGAGACAGAGCACAAGTGGGGGGGAGGGCAGAGAGAGGGAGACGCAGAATCCCAAGCAGGCTCCAGGCTCCTAGCTGTCAGCACAGAACCCGACATGGGGCTCAAACTCACGAACCACAACATCATGACCTGAGCTGAAGTCAGACACTTAACTGACTGAGCCCCCAGGTGCCCCAGCACCACTTCCTTGATAGGGGTTAAGTAAATACTAATTTCATCCTGTTAGACTCTTTTTTTTGTTGAAATAAGGCACAGAAAAGTAAATGAAGCTCATGGATATTTAAAGATGTGTACTGGGAAGAAATATATGGTATTTTCCGTGGTAAGAATGAGACAAGTAAATATTGCTTATCATAGTGTTTTAAGGAGTGTTTTTTGTTGTTGTTTGAAATCTTATAAGACAATCCACTCATTTGTTTTTCTCCCTAGGAAGAAAGAACTTGTAAAGCATTAATTACACAAAACACACGTCTAGCCAAACTGTCTTTACTTTTTCAATTCTTTCATGACTGCCTCTCGTTTATGCCACTGATAATACAATTATCCGTGAATGATTTCTGTACCTTAACCTTCTCCTCTCTGGCTGTCGTTGGAGTGCTGTATAATAACAGCAGATCTGCTGACTTCCAAGAAATCGGGATGCATTAGACAGAACAAATAGCTGGTTATAATGATGTTGAAATTAAAATAAAATGTTCTTCTAGAATATAAGGCTATAAAATATGGTTTTTATTTTTCAAATTCTGGAATCCTCTAAGGGCCTTTATTTCATATGCATATTTTAAAAAGAAAGGAAGTTTTAAATGTATTCTCAAAAGGAGTCCCTCCTTTACTGTTTTTCTGCATTGAAGCCAGTAGAGGCTTCCCTAAAAGGATGAGGGTTTCTAGGAGTCGCCTCAGAATCTCTGCCTGGGAAGAAATTTTGGAAATCATCTGATATTCCCAATGCACCAATTCTTCCCCCTGATATCCCCTGGAGGTGCTTTTCTAGCTACTATTTGGACACTTCCAGCAACAAAAAGCTCACTATTTCATGAAGCAGACCCATTACTAATGGGTTACTCTAGTTTATGGAAAGATATCACTTATATTTGTAAGCCCAAATATGCCTTAATGTTCTACCTGCCTAGTAAGAGATGTGGTGGTACAATGTGGGGTACAGAGACCTAGAGTCAGTCTTAGCCTCACTGCCTATAAGCCTTCAAAGTACCACCTCTTAAAAACTACCTGGAGTGCCTGGGGGCCTCAGCCAGTTAAGCATCTGACTCTTGATTTCAGCCCAGGTCATGATCTCAGGGTCGTGGGATCAAGCTCCACATTGGGCTCTGTGCTAGCAGCATGGAGCCTGCTTGGGATTCTCTCTCCCTCTGTCTCTGCCCCTCCCCTGCCCCTCAAAACCAATAAATAAGCTTAAAAAATTTTTTAAAGAACTTCCTGTTTCCTGAACACTGCACATGCAATTTTCATTTTCATAAAAAGTTTATAAACGTAGGTACTATTTTTGCTGTATCTTACTATGCAGAAATGATAATATTTATAATAGGGAGGATGGTCGTAAGAGTGAATGCCAGCTACATACCAGGGTCCCAATAGATGCTTCGTATACATTATAAACATCAGAACTAAAGTAACTTGACCATTATCTACTCAGCATCTCAAGAAGCTGGATGTTCAGATTCAGGTCAGGTACTAAAAAGACTCTGGGCTTAACTCTTTAAGTCTCATTTCTTTGTGAAATGGGAGTACTGTTATTTCCTTCACCAGGTTTTCTGAGATTCAGAAAGATAGCCGACGAAGTTTTCTGGCATTCTTGCTTGAAAAATACCTCCTGGGACACCTGGGGGCTCAGTCAGTTAAGCGGCTGACTTTGGCTCAGGTCATGATCTCGTAGTCCAGGATTTCAAGCCCCAAGTCGGGCTCTGTGATGACAGCTCAGAGCCTGGAGCCTGCTTCAGATTCTGTGTCTCCCTCTCTCTCTGACCCTCTCCTGCTCACACTCTCTCTCTCTCTCCGTAAAAGAAATTAATTAATTAATTAATTAATTAATTAAAAGAAAAAAAGAAAAATACTTCCTGCTACATAGTATTTATTCATTTAAAAAAATTTTAATGTGCATTTCTTTTTGAGACAGAGAGAGACAGAGTGTGGGTGGGGGGAGGAGTCAGAGAGAGAGGGAGACACAGAATCCGAAGCAGGCTCCGGGCTCTGAGCTGTCAGCACAGAGCCTGACACGGGGCTCAAACCCACAGACTGCGACATCATGACCTGAGCTGAAGTCGGACACTTCACCGACTGAGCCACCCAGGGACCCTTATTCACTTTTTTAAAGACTTTTGTTTTTAAACTCTTCCTTCCCTTTTCTCCTGGTTTATATTCCCCAGACTAAATATCCCCAGTTCTTTGGGTCTTCATTCATTCGTTCAGCATATACATATGCTCCTTTGGCCCCGCTGGGATCTACCTTATAGACTGGAAACGGAAAATCACAACCAACATGAGCACTAAGTAAGTCATGTGCTGTGTTAGAAGAGAGTAAGTGCCATGCAGGGGGTGGGGAAGGCAGGCAAGATAAGGGAAATGAGGAGATTGAGGGCAGGTCATGGTTCATTTACTATGGCTGTGCGACCACTTACCCCAAAACTCAGTGGCTTAAAACAGTGATCACTTATTATCTCCCATGGTCCCTGGAGTTCAGAAATCTGGGACGAGATCTCTGTGCGCAATGCCTTGGGCCTCAGCTGGAGGGCTTGAAGTATGGCCCCTGGTATCATCTAAAGGCTCACTTATTCAGACGTCTGGTAGTTGATGCTGCCTATTGACTGCAGTCCTCAGCTCTCCCTGCATGGCCTTTCCCATGTGGCTTGGGCTTCCTCACAACATGGAGGCTGGGTTCCAAGGGCAAGCGGGCCCGTAGAAGCCATATTATCTGTTATGACCCAAGCTTGGATCATTCCCAACACATTTTGTTGTTCAGGACAATTTTCAAAGTTCCACTGGGGTTGAAAGAGAGGGAAGAAAGACCTCGCCCGTCCATGGAGATATGTGAGTGACGTGTCATGGGAAGAGTGTGCGAGATCGGTGCTGCCATCTTTGGAAAGCACAGTCTGCCATGGTGCACAGGATAGGCTCATTGATAAGGTGACATTTAAAGGAAGATTTAAAGGAGGTAAGGGAGTGAACCATGTGCCTAGGTCTTCCTGGGGCAGAGCATTCCTAGCTAAGGCAGGAGCCTGTGGAAGGGCCCTATGGCAGGACTGTGCCAGAAGTATCTGGAGGCTGGTATGGCTGGATCAGAGTAACTGAAGATGAGGATAGTAGGGAAGGTGGTCTGCACTATGAGGGAGGCTCGTACTATGGGATGAGAAGCAAAATGGAGGGTCTTGGGCAGTTATGTTTTAACAGAACCATGCTGACTATTGTGTGGAAAATAGCCTGGCAGTGGAGGCAGAGGGTAGGGAGCCACAGAGGAAGGGAGACCAGGCAGGAGACTGTTCTAGGAATCCAGGCAAGAGAGCTTAGCGGCTCAGGTTGAGATAGGAGCGGTAAAGGCAGATCATGGACCTGTGCGGAGGTTATAGCCACGAAATCTTCCTGATGGATCGGCTGGGTGGTGTGCAAGGAAGAGGAGCTGGAGATGTCGGGGCCATTGCACGCATCGAGTCGCCAGTTTCTGAAATAGGGAAGGCTGAGGCCAAAAGAGAGCTTTTCAGGAGAAGATCATGAACTTGGTTTTCCAGTTCAAGACGTCTGTTAGATATCCAAGTGCAGCACACGGCCTTCAGATCCCATCTGGGGTCCCCTTCCACCCTCCTGTTCCTCTGTAACCCCCTGCTCTGTATTTCACTCCTGTGAGAAAGATGTTCAGGTCTACAGCTAAGAAAATAACGAACTTCGAAGTGGTAATTCCAGTTGCTGTATTTGCACCATTTTGCAGCTCAAGAGATTTGTCAGAGGATGATGATTGCTGGCCCCAAATTAAAACGAACTATTCCAGATCAGTAAGGTGGGGAGTGGGAGGAGGTGCAACCGATGATGATTTTGTCTCCTTGACCTGTGTCACCGGTGACCTGCCATGAGGTTGACACTGGATGGATTAGCAGGTTTTGGTCTGTCGAATAAGGGCGTGGTAGTCTGGTTGTTTAAACAGCCGCTCAGACGTTTAATACCAGTCGACGAGGCAATTGGAATTCGTCCAACACAAGTATGGTGTGAAAACGCCAAGAATTAATCCAGAAGTGAGTCTATTAGTCTCTGAAATGCCTTGGCCTTGTGGCCAATTGCCTTGTTTTCTGTCCTTCGCTGTAGGAGGAGTAAGTGGCTGCAGAACATTTGAATGGTCTGACATAAACAACGGATGTCATTAACAATGCTGGCACCCCCCCTCCACCTTTCACATCTGCCCGCTCTGTGCCAAGTTTGTTGGCTCTGACCCTCACCCCCCGGTGCTTGCCTAATGAATTGTATTTCGTGTCAAAAGACCACCCTGCACAAAGCCCACTTCCCACCCGAGCAGCCCGTACTCTCAGCAGCCCCGTGTACCCTGGCTGGACTTCATTCTGATTTGGTGTTACATTTCATTGATTTGATGGATGGTTTGCTGTTGCACCGGGCCATTTTCTTCCACAACCACACACATAGCATGTATTGCTTGGTCACCACGCAGGTCTTCCTCAGGCTGGTTCGGATTTTACAAGGTGTTAGAATTTCTAAGTAACTCAGAAGGTCTCTCGCACTTGAGTTGGTACCAGAGAAGCTATGGGATGATGAACCGAATAAATGCGATTTATCCCCAAAGATGACCAGCCTTGTGCATTGCTGAAGCGGAGTGTGGAAAACACAAAATCATTTTTAAGTCGCGATGGCAAGAGCCGTGCAGTTTTATGGTTTCTTTTTCTTCTGTGTGAGCGATTGGGTAGCTCATTAGGGTTTTTGTAGCAATGAGGCCGCTGGGGAGCACCCAGACGATGAACAAGAAACTGCCAAGATTCAGAAAGAACTAGGGGCTCCTTAGCAGAAAGAAAATAAGAGGTGCCTGGTGACTCAGTCAGTTGAGCATCTAGCTCTCGATTTCAACTCAAGCCCTGATCCCAGGGTCAGCGCTGAGTGTGGAGCCTGCTTCAGATCCTCTCTCTCTCAAAGAAAATTTTTTTAAAAAAAGAGAAAGAAAATAAAATAACCCTAGCATATATGACTGGACCAGATTTCTCTCCTTACTGTCCCTTTCCTACATTTTGCCTTCCAGAGCTGCCCAGAAGTTAAATCTGTCTTCTAAAAAGAAGAAACATCGGCCTTCCACGTCTTCTGTGGCTGAGACCCCGCTCTTTGCCACCAGCTTCAGCGGAATTCTGCAGACCTGCCCTCCCCCGGCCCCGCCCTGTCTCCTGCGGGCTGTCAGCAAGGTGAAGGACACACCAGGCCTGGGCAAGGTAGGCGCTGGGCGGTGGGGTGGGTTGTGCGTCACGGGGAGAGAGGAGAATGAGGACCCCAGTTGGTTTGTTAAAACGAGGGGGTGACAGGGAACGCAAGAGTCAGAATTAAAATTCAGTTGGGAGTACCGTCAACTTTTCTTCAGTTACGTGTCTGACGTGGCAAATGGAGACCTTCGTAGTATTCGAGATCTGAGTGGGTGTGGGCAGGACCCAGGCAGCTGGGCAGTGTTTCCCAGATCTGTAGCCATTTGAAGAAAACGAAGACACAAAAGGCAGCAGGTAGAGGCAGGACCCCAGAGAAGATGCGAATACTTCGAGGAGAGCCCGGGTTGGGGTAACTCCGTTTTCAGGCACCATCCCCTAACTCTCTGTGCGGACATGGGCATCTGGGTGCACTGCTCACACTCTCTTCTTCAGTCGGGAAATGAGCGAGACTTAGGAAAACCCTGAGTTCAAGAAAGGCGGCTGCTGTATTTCTTCGGTCTTTGTCGCAAGTAGACGTGCCCGCTTAACATGGTCTGCCCTGGGCTTCCTTCTGGAAAGCTGCAGGTCTGGCTAAAGGCTTGGCTGCTAGACTATGAGGACTGAGCTTTCCCTCTCACTGATTTTCCCTTTTCCCCAGGACCCCCAGTCATGGCCATTCAAGGTGCCTGGTCTTCTCATAACTCACCGTCCTTCTGGAGTTTACCCTGAGGTCCTCTGCCCCTTCTTTCTTCCCTGTGGGCCTTCTCGCTGTTTCTCTGCTTCCTCCCATGCTCTCCCACTGCCCCCCGATTTCACCACTCACCTTAGGAAGGTATTTAAACTGGAAGATTATTTTGAACTGAGCAGTGCTTGCTCCAGTGGAATGTATGCAGTTCTGGAGTTTTCCAAGGCACAGGTACATAATAGATGTCAGCTGATGGTTCTGAAGTAGAACCCGAAGTAGAGCAGGGAGCAAGGCTGAGGACTGCCCTAAGCCTCACCAGCCAGGAAGGAGATGGAAAAAAACCCTACGGGTTGGGATTCCTCTCTAGGGAAGGACTCGCGGAGGGAGAGCTCCTGAGGGGACAGTGACACCCTCACGGAGGTCCTGATGGAGGGGTGACAGGCTGCCTTTGGAAAAGGGTGGGTAATGCAGGGTTTTAAAATTGTTTCTCTTCTTTTTTAATTGTGGTACGATACACGTAACATGAAATTGACCGCCTGAACCATTTTCTAAGGGTCCGCGGACTTCTGCTTTCCTAAGAGGAGTTTGGAACTTGAGTGCCAGAGCTGGACTGCCCCTGGAGGAAGTCGAGTTAGAAATACAGCAGAATTTCATGTAGAATAAATAATAGGCGCTGTATACAAATCCGTATGGGGGGAGTTGAGAAGCTTGATTGAATTGCCAGAACCAATTACTGAAACCTAGGGTGGGGATAGGGCACTAGCCTCCTCAACCCTGACCTCATGTGCCTCAACCGCCCTCCCCCGAGGACTTCCTCAGGAGGCCTGGGAGCCTTTCACGGGGCTATGGGTTTAGCAAACAAGATAACCAAGGCCCCCACGGGGCTATGGGTTTAGCAAACAAGATAACCAAGGCCCCCAGGGGGTAAGAGGTTTTCGGGTACCTTCTGAGTCAAGCCCGAAAGTCAGTGCCTGTAAGCCATTTTATTTTCTGTCACACTGGGCGACCACTAGATACACATGACCTGTAAAACTTTGGGGTGGGGACGGGAATGCAGTGGGGCCATGGTGGCAGCAAAACAACCATGGGATCCACTTGTCTTGGGCCAGAGGAGAAGGACACGCTTCTGCTTGCAAAGTCACGGCTCGGGGCGAAGGGGCTGCAGGAACGGCCGAGGGCAGACGCACAGGGAGACCAGAGGCATTCCCTGCTGGTGCCAGCAGCTCACCGGACCCTCCACTGAGCACTACTTGAGGCCAGAAGCTTCTCTGGGGGCCGTGGTAACGGAAGGGTTTGCGGTAACTTCAATGTGCTTGGAGTTCAAGTCCAGCAAACACAGCACAAGGAACGCCCGGGCGTGGTCGGCGCCGGGAGTGTGCGCTTTGGCAAACTGCAGATACTTGTTGAGCATCTATTACGTGTCAGGCATGGTGCCAGCACTAGGCTTGCAATCACGGACAGACCAGGCAGAGTCCAGTCCTTCCAGCACATACAACCTAGTGCATTATTCCAGTCAGTCTTAGACATCTCACTAATGTCAGGGCGCTTGGGCCGCTCAGTCGGTTAAGTGTTCAACTCTTGATCTCAATTCAGATCATGATCTCAGGGCTCATGAGATGGAGCCCTGCATCGAGCTCTGTGCTAACAGCGTAGAGCCTGCTTAGGACTCTCTCCCTCTCTCTCTCTCTCTCTCTCAAAATAAGAAACAAAAGAAATCTCACCAATTTGGACCAAAATTAAAGACAACCCGATTTAAGGAAAATTTGGCATCACAGCCTTAAAATAATTCTAACTTCCAAGTAATATCAACAAAACTACACTAAGTAGTCTCGTGGACACATTCTTCATGAATAGATAGAGATGATTAGTGGATGAAAGCAGCTTAGTGCCCGTTTATGTTTCACTGATTCGGCTTCTATGTAAATGATACCTTTAATCTGTTTGAAAATGGCTCCTTCTCCTAAGTCAGTACATGCTCCTCAGGAAATTTGTTTGCACAATTAATTAACATCCATGTTTAAGGTTCATTTGTTTGTTGTCACAGCTTAATGCCAGAGCTCTTTGTCTCGGATTACAAGCTTCTAGAGCAAATTACGTTATCTGTTGAACTCACCGAGCGTGGGGCTCTGCAGACAGGCCTCCGTGCGTAACACTCTTTTTAAACATTTTTTAATGTTTATTTCTGAAAGAAGGAGACAGAGCATAAGCAGGGGAAGGGGCAGAGAGAGAGGGAGACACAGAATCCAAAGCGGCTCCAGGCTCTGAGCTGTCAGCACAGAGCCCGATGCGGGGCTTGAACTCACAAACCATGAGATCATGACCTGAGCCGAAGTTGGACGCTCAACTGACTGAGCCACCCAGGCGCCCCCCTGTGCATTACACTTTTGAAGGCGAGAGCGGTAATGGTAATAGTCACGCGGTGATGCCAGGAGCCCACCAGTGGCTGGCTAATTCTCTTCCCAGGAGGACACCTGGAGGGAAGTCCAGGCAGCGTGAAGGGGAAAGGAGCCTTCCTTTTCCTTCATGATGCCCAGGAATGCTCCCAAAGCGTGGAAAAAGCACCCAGCCTGTTTTCCCCCCATTGTGTTTGGGGACATAAGACCATGTATAGCTGAGTGCTCGCAGCAAGAGAACAGACACTGTGGAAGAAGGAGTGATTGCACAAAATCAGAGGGAGCAAACTTGGGAGGAATTATGGAAAACGAAGCGGGGACAGGTCGGGGAGGGCTTGCCATAGTTGATTTACTCAGCGAGAGTCTACAGAGGTACCTGGACACGGTCCCAAGTGCCAGCAGTGCACAGTACAGGGGGGCAGGGGGGCCCTTCTGGGCAGCTCCCTGCAGAGGAAGGGGCAGGTGTATCCTGATCTCCGGGAACTCAAGGGTCCCATGAAGACGTTTGCTGGCAGGTGACCTCAGCCACTACTCCTGTGCTCTCTGTGCTGCTCCCTGTCCTAGGGGTCCCTGCTAAGACAAGGCATCCATGGGAGTGGCCCCCCATCCCCATCCATCCGCAACCATCTATGCGTCTCTCCAGTGCTTCCCCGAGATTTCTCCTCTTTAGGTGGCGCGACCCAAAGGCAGGTGACTTGGCGGGGTCCCAGAAGTCGTCACTTAGAAATAGACTTGCTGGTCTGGCTGGATTATTTCTCTTCTGCTGCAAAGGCTGGGGCTGTGATTCTCTGTTCTCCTCAGCCCTTGGCTTTAGGTGGTGTGTATTTTGTTCGTCACTGTTCTGCAAACGCAGTAACAGCATTCTCTCTCTCTCTCTCTCTCTCTCTCTCTCTCATACACACACACACACACACACACACACACACACACTCTACTTGGCCAGCATCACTACCACCAGGTCCTAATTGTTTAGATTTAGCAGAATTCTCAACTGTCTCTTGTTTGATGTATAAACTCCTAGTGTAGAGAAAACAAGAACCACGCGAGCTCTCTCATGCAGGCTATTTTTCCTTTACGGGTTTATAAACCTTTCCACGGTAGAAGTCATTTGATAGCAGGCACACCTCAGAGGTATCGTAGGTTCGGTTCCAGACCATTGTGGTAAGGCGGAAATCATGATAAAGTCGACCAAATGAAGCTTTTCGTTCCTCTGGTGCATAGGGAAGTTATGTTTACATGATACTGTAGACTATTAGGTGTTCAGTTGCATTATGGCTAAATCAGCAATGTACATATGCACGTACCTTAATTAAAAATAGTTATTGCTAAAAAATGCTAACCGTCATCTGAGTTTTCGGCGTATTGTCATCTTTCTGCTGCTGAAGGGTCTGGCCTCCCTGCTGGTGGCTGCTGACTGGTCAGGGTGCTGGGGGCTGCCGGCTGGCGGCCGTGGCACTTTCTGAAAATAAGACAAGTCGGCCTCAGCGATGGACTCTTCCCCTCATGAGCGATCTCTCTGGAACATGCGGTGCAGCCTGACCGCATCAGACCCGTGGTAGAACTTCCTTCAGGGCTGAGTCCGTCCTCAGACCCCGCCGCCGCCGCCTCAGCCCGGCCGGTGTCCCGTTCTGAGTCCTCCGCAGTCACTTCTGCCGCCGCCGCCTCAGCCCGGCCGGTGTCCTGTTCTGGGTCCTCCGAGGTCACTTCCGCCGCCTTCACGGCGTCTTCACCAGGAGGACGTTCCTCCTCCAGGAACCGTGTGCTCCTCCATTCAGTGTGATGATGAGATCTCAGCCTTTCCGTCCCATCTTCGGGTCCCACTCGGGGTCCCCGTTCCGTGCTGTTTCCACCACATCTGCGGGGACTTCCTCCCCTGACGTCCCGAAGGCATCTCGAAGGCTGCAATCCACTTCTCCCAAACCCCAGTGAACGTTGGTATTTTGACCTCTTCCCACAAATCACAAATGTTCCTAATGCATCTAGAATAGATGAAATAGAAAGGTGAATCCTTTCCAGAAGGTTTTTGGTATACTTTGCCCAGATCCACGAGAGGATCACTACCTGTGGCAGCTCCAGGCTAATGAGATGTATTTCTTCAATAACAAGGCTTCAGAGTTAAGATTACCTCACGATCCGTGGGCTGCAGAATGATGTCGTGTTAAGAGATGTGAAATCAACATCAGTCTCCTCATCTGTCTCCATCAGAGCTCTTGCATGACCAATGTGTCAATGAGCAGTCATGTTTTAAAAGCAATCTTTTTTCTGATCAGTAGGTCTCAACAGTGGGATTAAAGTCAGCCTTGCTGTAAACACATGTGCTGTCTCATCCAGGCCTTGTTCAGTTTCTAGGGCACAGGTGGAGTAGAGTTAGCATAAACAGTAAGGTCCAGGGAGTTTGGAATGGCACGTGAGAGCTGACGTCAGGTTACAGTCCTCACTGGGCTGCATTAGCCCCTAACAAGAGAGTCAGCCTGTCCCTTGAAGCTCTGAAGCCGGGCACTGACTCCTCTCCAGCTGTGAAAGATCTAGATGGCATCTTCCAGTATGAAGCTGTTTCATCTACACTGAGATCTGATGTTGAGCGTCACCACCTTCATTAATTCTCTTAGCGGGACCTTCCAGAAAACTCGCTGCGGCTTCTCCGTCAGCACCTGCTTCCTCACCTTGTACTTTTTTTTACAGAGACGACTTCTCTCCTTAAGCCCCATGACCCAGCCTCCGCCAGCTTCAGACTCCCCTTCTGCAGCCTCCTCACCTCTCCCCGCCTTCACACACTGGAAGGAGCCAGGGCATTGCTCCAGGTCGGGCTCCGGCTTAAGGGGATGTCGTGGCTGTTGGGTCTTCTGTCCAGGCCCCGGACTCTCCTCCCATCAGCTGTAAGGCTGTTTTGCCTTCTTGTCATTCACGTGTTCACTGACGTATCAGTTGTCATTTCCTTCAAGAACTTTCCCTTTGCATCCACAGCATGGCTGACTGCTTGGTGAAGAGGCCTGGCTTTCAGCCTCTCAGCTTTCACGTGTCTTCCTTGTTCAGCTTAACCATTTCTTTCTAGCTTTTGATTTAAGGTGAGAGACATGTGATTCTTCCTTTCCCCCTGAACACATGGAGGCCACTGTAGGGTTATTGGTTGTCCTAATTTCAATATTGTTGCATCTCAAGGAACAGGGAGGCCCAAGGAGAGGGAGAGAGGTGGGGAGTGGCCAGTCGGTGGAGCTGTCAGAACACACACGATATTAATATTGATTAGTTTGCCATCTTACATGGGCACAGTTTGTGGTACCCGAATTACAGAACTGACGGATCACTGATCACAGATCACCATAACAAATACTGAAGAAGGTAGAGATATTGTGGGAAATACCAAAATGTGACACAGAGATGGGCAGTGAGTAGATGCTGCAGGAAAAATGGCGCCAATAGGCTTGCTTGACGCAGGGTTGCAGCAGACCTTGAATTTGTAGTAAATGCCTGTGAAGTACAACAGGGTGAACCAGAATAAAATGAGGCACCCCTGCGCTAAACCCTGTGACACTGTCCCCAAGAGGAAGCCAAGAATCCTGTTCAACTGACATTCTGGTTATAAGACAAAAACAACAAGATAGAAAAATCTGATTAAAATAAGATCAAAAAAGTTTCTTTAAGTTTATTTATTTTGAGAGAGAGAAAGAGAGGAAGCAAGCAGGGGAGGGGCAGAGAGAGAGGGAGAGAGAGAGAGCGCAGGCTCCATGCTGTCAGTGCGGAGCCCAACTTAGGGCTCGAACTCACGAACCGAACCATGAGATGGTGACCGGAGCAGAAGTCGATGCTTAACCAACTGAGCCATAGAGGAGCCCCTAAAATAAGATTTTTAAAAGGTACTAAGGTAGCTCTTAAGTATTCAACAGGTAGAAATGGCTGGCGTATCATCCCTTGTTTTGGAAGTGATGCATGGTTTTCTGGAGGAGAAATTTCATGCCTCCCAGACCACCGGGGTCCATGTTATTTACATAGAATGCAGATTGTCAAATTCCTCATTATCGCTCTACCATTCCTCATCCTGAAGCTGTCAGAGACCACAGGAAAGACTTGAGCCAGCCTTTGATATTCATTTCAAGAATATATAAAAAATAAGGAATCCCCCTGTGATGGAAAGTTCTGGAATCTACCACTCACTCACCAGTGACTACTCCATCCTTAAATGCTATGCATGGGGAAAGTGACTTGTGAGTTCTGTATTTTGGTGTGCTGGAAGGGAGCAGAGGGAAGGAATGCATAGATAATACTGCATAAATAATACAAAATAATTCATCACGTGGCCAGCCCGGGAGCTTTGTAAATTAAGTCGTCAGCTCTTCTGGGGAGTAAACTCGTGTGACCTTCTCCTCCCTAATTACCGTTCTTGTCTCTGCCCTGCTGCGATTGCTAGAATCTGCTCAGCTCTTATAGTTGGAGTTTGGTTTTCTGTCCTTCCTCTCATTCTGACCCTCCTCCAGTCTGCATCTGAAGAGAAAGGAGGCTTGGAGAAAACATGCCCACTGGTTAATCTTGCCAGGTCCTTCCGCCCAGCATCCCATGCAGATGTTTCCACACGGTCCCAGTGCTCTCCCAGCTCTGGGCATGAGCCATCCCTGAGCCCCGGGGCTTCTCCAGGGCCAAGCTGCTTCTGAGGCAAACCCAAGTGGCCTAAGTCATGGGGACTTTTGTTTCCACCCCCTGCCACCCCGCTCTTGAATTAGCAGCTTTCGTTGTTGCCAACCAAAGGGAAGTCTTAGAAGATGTTCTGAAAATGGGGTGCCATTTTGGTTTTTCATTATTTGTGTGACTGCCTCTGAGTCCCCAGATCACCTTGTATGGAGGTAGTTTTCCATTATCTTCGTTATCGGATGGAGAACGAGAAGAGTCAGGCAGGCATGTTTCATCTTCATTAGATCTGATTTCGGACAGGAGGGCGCATTACTCTATATAAAATACCAGATGACAGGATTCTTGGGTAAGCAGAGATGAATAGTTGGGTCCTGGAGGCCACAGAGTTTCCTGTCTTCTATCTCAGTCCATGATTGTAGTCTTCAGGGCACAGGAAGGGGGAGAGATTTTTATGTCCATTTTCTTCATAGAGCTGCTACATTTTCCAGTTCTCTGAACTCTGTCTGCTTTAGCTGAGGATTGGGTAGGGGGGAAGGTCTTCTGAAAACCTTCCGGTTCAAGCTTCAGGGACGTGAAGTCCCCCTGACACAGATATCCATGGCTGTCCTGCGTCTGCCGAAGAGACATCTCTGGGCGAGTTTCCACTTACAAAGATGATCAGTCGTGAAGACTTTAGGGCAGAATGAAAGATTTTTTAAAATATTTTTTATTTATTTCAGAGAGAGAAAGAGACAGCATGAGCAGGAGAGGGTCAGAGAGAGGGGGAGACACAGAATCTGAAACAGGCTCCAGGTTCTGAGCTAGCTGTCAGCACAGAGCCCGACGCGGGGCTCGAACCCACGAACCGTAAGATCATGACCTGAGCTGAAGTCGGAAGCTTAACCGACTGAGCCACCCAGACACCCCAGAATGAAAGATTTTTAATCTCAGCCCCTATTTTGTGACCTTTAGCCTCAGTTCTACAGACATTTTTCAGGGTTTTTTGTTTTTGTTTTTCTTTTTTTAAGTATTGTTAAGATGGTAGGTGTGTGTTAGCGTGTGTGTGTGGTGGGGGGCATGTGAGCATATAGAAAGAAAAAGAGGAAGGTGATTTTTTTGAGGGGACATTTTAAAGGGTAGAAACCTGTGCCATAATTGGGTAAGTTTGGGGCCTCCTGGAATACCTGTAATCCTAATTAGCATCCTGACTTATGGAATGAAGCCATGAGATAAAATGAGGGAATCCTCTCTGGAATAAATGCCATGTTCTCAATTAGCCAAAGGCCAATAAGATGGATTATGACGCCAGAAGAGGGCTTCTGATCATTCTTTGTCGAAAACTGCATTTTGGTCAGGCTCAGCACAGTCAGATGATTACTGATATCAGGAGCACGGGAACGGGGTATGTTTCAAGCTGACCCTTCCCCCATCTTCTCTTTCTAGGTCTTTCTCTTGCTAATGGCTGAAAGGAAAGTTAATCATGATTTGCTATAATTGTCCCATTAAGATGGAATGGATGTAACAGTTTGTAAAAAGTGGCGAGTCCAAACTGCTGAGTTAATTAGAAAGTTTTCCTTTGTGCCTCAGAGTAGGAAATGTTCTTGCCTCCTGAGCAACTTGTGTAATAAAGGCATGTGAATGCCTTTTCCGATGCTTCCTTGAACTAAAGTGTGTCACTGTAGAGGAGGAGAATCATTTTGATACATTCTCTTTTTTTTATGTTTTAATGTTTATTTATTTGAGAGAGAGAGCAAGTAGGGGAGGTACAGAGAGAGCAAGAGACACAGAATCTGAAGCAGGCTCCAGGCTCTGAGCTGTCAGCACAGAGCCTGACGCGGGGCTTGAACTCAAGAGCCATGAGATCATGACCTGAGTGAACTCGAACTTGGACGCCCAACTGACTGTGCCACCCAGCTGCCCTCATTTTGATACATTCTTGAAAACACAACATAATTTCCTTTCGATTGTTAAATAGTTCCTGAATGCACAGTCCTCTGACTACTCCTTCTCTCCTGTTACTTCCCAACTTCATCTTAACTCTGCTCTGTGATACCATCTGAGCAAAAATACCATAGCCTGGCGGGGGGAGATGGGGGCTGAAACAGAAACTTATTTCTCACCATTCTGGAGACTGGGAACCCCAAGGTCAGGCTGGCAGATCTGGCATCTGGCTAGAGCTCACGGTCACCTTCTTTACCTCCTGTCCTGTGTACTGGAAAACAGGAGAGAAAGCTCTTTTCTTATAAGGATGCTCAGCCCATTCGTGAGGGGTCCACCTTCAGGACCTGATTACCCCCCTCCCCCAAAGACCCTCCATCCTAAAATCATCACCTTGGGATTAGGATCTCAACATAGGAGTTTGG
Organism: Hyaena hyaena; assembly: GCF_003009895.1. NCBI lineage: Eukaryota > Metazoa > Chordata > Mammalia > Carnivora > Hyaenidae > Hyaena > Hyaena hyaena. The sequence goes on from NW_024080758.1 coordinate 2,457,603, forward strand.
GAGGGACATGAGCATGCAGACCACAACACTGACCTCTAAGTTCCAGCACTGAATTGGAGTACTTGACTTCCCAGAGAAGCAACCGGAAGTGGAACCATTATAATAGCATTTCATGCTGGGGACAAAACTACCCCCACATTCTTTTCCCCTTCCCTGGACCCGCTCTGTGGCCCAGGCTACAGCCAACTACTCGGATAGAAACCTTGTCCCCTTGGAGCTGAGATCTCTTTACCACCAGCAATGAATCGTTGGTGGAGTGTGGACCAGCTGGAGCCCATCAGAGGCATTTTCTTGCTGAAGCCGGTGATGGTGAAATCGGTCTGTTTGTTTCCCAGGGCTGGCTTCTTAGGTTTGCACATTCAGTTCTCGTGCAAGCCTGCTGGGAAACCAAGGAAGGGGCACTCACGCCTGCTCCATCCTGATGATGCTTCCGGGAGGCCCAGCTCATCTCCGGGGCCCTGGTGATAAGTGCCCCCCACCCCCACCCCAGTGCAACGCGATGCATTTAAGACCCCGCCTATATGTGCAGGTGCAACCTCAGGCTGGAGCAGAGAGGCCGGTGTGGAGAAAAGAGCAGAGGATGGAGACTGCGTAGTGAGTTTGGTTCGCCCGCGGTGATGGGGGAGCAGCTGGGGGCCAGGCACCAGAAGAGTCTCGGGCATGTTGTGAGGACGGGATCAGGCAGTGTGGAGCCAGTGTGTAAACCCCAGGTACACCTGCAGCCACCATCACCACATGAGCTGCTACAAGACATTTCTCTCAAACCAGGAAGCCCAGAGGAAGCTACCTTTATGGATTTTTTTTTACTCTTTTTGCAGGAAAAAAGGGACTATTTTCTCCCAGGGGTTATTTCCTTCAGCAGCTTGGCCAGATACCCGCCACCGCTGTTTTGGGAATGTTTTATCCCATGGATGAGCCGAGAGCAGGGTTTGCTGGTCTGCCTGCTTCCCACTCCATCCCCTGCTCTGGAGGAAATGGAAAAAGAAGCACCCTGAAAAGTGTCCAGAACAAATAAAGCCATTCGGAGTGCTGCCAGCGACACAGCCCTGAAATGGGCTGCGTGCTCTGGTTACAGGCACAAGTAGTGAGGCGCTGCGTGGGCAGGAGTGGATGCCGGAAGCAGAGGCTGTCATGTCACCTCCCCAGGAAAGCTTGCTCTGTGTCTACAGGTCTGCTCAGTCATTGGCTGCTTTCTGCCCATCCTCTGGATGGCGCGGGAATGCCGTTTCCTCGGGGAAGATTTCCCTGGCGAGGGGGCCCAACTTTCTCTCCATCGTACCTACCACCCTTTGGATGACCAGTCTCTATAATTCCGTGTCTCGTGGATCTCTGTTGACTGTAGCCTTCCTGATGGCAGGGTCACATCTCTCTTGTCCCCCTTCACATCCAGGGCATTACACAGGTGCTCAGGAAATAGCAGGTATATTCGGGCTCTCGGAGAAGCAGAGCAGCATGTGCATGTATGTGCATATACGGATACCTTTGCATACACATATACAGAGAACAGTTGTGCGGTCTGGCAAGTCCACATTCTGCAGGGGAGGACGGCAGGCTGGGGACCCAGGGGAGAGTTGCAGTTCAAGTTCAAAGGCAGTCTTCGGGCAGGATTCCCTCTTCTTTCAGGGAGGTCAGTTCTTTCTCTATTAAAGCTTCAATTGATTAGATGAGGCCCACCCACAGTATGGAAGGTAATCTGCTTTAATCAAAACCAAGTGATTGAAATGTTTTTAAGTGACTTAAAAGCACTGAAATGTTTAGAATAATGTTTGGCGGAATATCTGGGTACCCTGGCCCAGCCAAACGGACACATAAACTTACTACCACACAAGTGAACAAAGGGAAGGTTGAAATCATGACGTGGGTCTCCATTCTCCGGTGGTGATCCTTCACACCTGTGTATTAGGGCTTGCAGATGCTTTCACCTGCTTCCTCTCTCTTGACCTTTCATATGGCCCTGAGAGATGGATGAGGGCACTGAGATTCAGAGAGGGCAAGAGAATTACCAGAGGTGGCACAGGTTTTCAGAGTGGCTGGGGAGACCTCACGTCTTTGTTTCCAGTGTTGTTTTCCTGATCGTACAACACAGATTGGCCCTTTCCTCGTGCCGGGCACTGCTCTGAGTGTTGAACTTGTATTAACGTACTAAAGCCTCGTTTCAACCCTGCAGATCGCCCCCATTCTACATCCGAGGAAGCTAGAATACTAAGGCATCTGCCCAAGGTCACGAACCTGGCCGGGGGTGGAGCAGGGATACGAAGCCCAGTTCTGGACCTTGTTCTCTGCACGCCTCCTCTGGAGCCATTTGTCTTCAGAAAAGGCCTGTGATGTCCCAGGCCAATGTCCCTGGCTGTGGTGCCGCTGTATTCGGGGGTGGCTGAGGAGGGGCCGAGGCAGGGGCGGGGCACGCCTTCTCGGCTGGCAGAGTCCCACTGCTCTCCCCTTCCGTCATCGTCCTGGAGAGCTTTATGGCCACTCTGTGTTGCTTTATCCTCCGGTGTGCATGGCCTTCTGTGGCTTCCTTGCAGTAAATCACCAGCGAAAGCAAACTAATATTCAGAATATTTTTAAAGGCAACAAACAAACGGAAACCTGTTCTGAATTCCATGAGAGAAAGAGCCCTTGCCCTTGCCCCCTACTCAGAGTAGTGAGAACTCAGGGTCAGAGCTGCGGGGGACGGGACCCTGGAGCTGACTTGGTACTTAATCTCATCCTAGACTCTATCGAGCTCTCTGGGTGATTCAGCTCCACTGTGTCTAGAATACCACGTCGGTGCTGATAGACAGGTCTGAGTTTCTGTTTTCGTTTAAGGATAATCTGTGGCCTGAGCTGCGGCTTGTGCAGGCAGGGTGAGGAGAGGACACACCAGAGCCCCTCGTTTGGAAGAGTTGAACATCATTCTTAGGTAGGCAACTCAAACTGCAAATACGTATTATTATTATCATCATCATCACTGCCCTGGTTTATCATGGCAGATACGACTGAAGTTTGTGCAAGATAATTGGCTTCCCAGTGAGTTTTCTCCCTGCCTTCTCTTTACTGAGTACGTTCTAGTATCCCCACAGGATTCGTGCTGCAATGTGATGACAGCCCACAGTGCAGCGGCAGAGAAGGACGTACTTCCGTTTAGTTTTTAACACTTCGATGTACAACCCGCCCTTCCCCCGGCAATTAGATCGTACGAATGAATTGAAGTGGTGTGAGACACGTTTGCATCCCCACAGACTCTTTCTTAAGAGAACTCACACATCAGGGCGCCTGGGTAGCGCAGTTTAAGTGTCCGGCTCTTGGTTCCGGCTCAGGTCATGACCTCATGGTTCATGAGTTCAAGCCCCGTGTCGGGCTCTGTGCTGCCCACAAGGAGCCTGCTTGGGATTCTCTCTTCCCGACCCCTCTGTCCTTCCCCCACCTGCGCTGTCTCTGTCTCTTTCAAAATAAATAGACTTTAAAAAAATAAAGAGAGAGAGAGAACTCATACATCCTTTGCTTATGGAAGAGCATGTGCTAAGGAAGGTGTCCTCTTCCTCTCCGAGGCAGGGTGAAGTGAGGCGCTTTGTTCAAGGTCATACACGAATGCCAGCTCCCGTTCCGGGCTGTGTCCTCCCGGCCCCTGTGCATCCTCTGTTCTGCTTTGACCACCAAGGGAGAGACTTCCTACCTTACAAAATTCCAGCATTTTTGCCTCCTTTCCTTTGAGAATGCTCCTGTCAGGATGTGAGCACAGGGATTGGTGATGGGTCAGATTCTGAAGTCATCTTGAAAAATATGTTTGCTCCAAGGCGGTGGGTAAGGGAGACTGAAAGGGGTTTTGTGTTAATTAGAAGTCCTTTTAGCAGAAACTCCACCTGTCAGACACTGGGAATGACTGGAGGGATCCCGAGGACTCATGGCATGGAGCCGGGGTCTCCCGAGTGCTCTGGGGCCCTTGCTCTCTTTCTCTTTCTCTCCTATGTGTGCTTCCTTCCACATTTTGGCTCCGTTCTTCTTCAGGACAGATCAGCTTTCACCTCACACGGGTGCTGACAGCTCTGAAGTGTCATGTTTTGGGGTGTCTGGGGGGCTCAGTCGGTTCAGCCTCTGACTCTTGGTTTTGGCTCAGGTCATGATCTCACAGTTCATGAGATCGAGCCCTGCGTCGGGCTCAGTGCTGACAACACAGATCCCGCTTGGGATTTTCTCTGTCTGCCCCTCCCCTGGTCTCTCTCTCTAAATAAATAAATAAATAAATCTTAAAAAAAAAAAAAAAAAAAAAAGGTATTGTGTCTTATAGCTCGATCAGCAGACCAGACAGATTTCTTAATCGAATGAGCCACCCAGGAGCCCCCTGGACCAGACAGGTTTCTATCTTCTCTGGCCCAAGGCTCAAAATTCCAGGCAAGGGCTGGTGCACGGACTAAGCAAGTTACTCTTCCGGCTGGCACATCAGGGTTGGGGTGAGGAGGGGGCGTGTCCTGGGAGACGATGATGCTGGCCTGCCAGACGGACAGGTGAAGGTCATCCCCTGTAGTTTCCCATGGTTCGCAGGAAGCATTAATGAGAAGTCAGGAGGAAAGCCCAGTGCAAGGGACGGTGTGCCTTAAAATTGAACATGACCCATGTCAGACAGACCCAAGCGGCACTCACTGAACATTTACTATGTGCTTTTGTTTTTAAAATTTGTTAATGTTCATTTATTTTTGAGAGTGAGAGAGTAAACAAGCAGGGGAAGGGCAGAGAGAGAGGGAGACACAGAATCCAACAGACCTGGACTTGAACCCATGAACCATGAGATCGTGACCTGAGCCCAAGTCAGATGCTCAGCCAACTGAGCCACCCAGGTACCCCCCATGTGCTTCTGAAATAAGGATTTCTTTGGAAGTGCATCTTGCGGACCACTGTTTCCCACGTATTTGGTAGTTTGTAGGGGGCAGGAGTAGTGTGTGTGCTCAAGAGAGCTTAGAGCAAAGACACCATGCAGAGATTAGCCCGGGGAGTGAAGTGGGGCCGTGTGCACTGTGAAGAAAACCTCAGGGCTTGGGGGCCTCAGAGGAGGACCTGGGCATTGTTACACCAGGGAGTACCAACATCCTTCTGGTTCTCGGAGGAGTTGAACGAGCTTCCAGGGAACACTGACTTCAGAGGGACAGTCTTTCATCTTCCAGTTGATGCTGGCCCCCTCTGCTTACTCTATTGCACAGAAATGTCCAGAGTTCAGCACATCAGTCTTTATGAAAATGTTTTTCTCCTTTTATCCATTCCCACTGTGGCTCACCTCTGACATCCCATTTCCCTAGCGGCACGGACCTCCATGGCCAGAAGGGCGAAGGCTCCCAAGTTCGCCCTTCTGAGGTTACACTGTGAAGCACACAGCTGGACGGAGGCGGGATGTGATGTCTGTCTCGGGCTTGCTGTGATCTCACTCCTCTTTTTTTCCAGGAGGCACTCGTTCAGCAAACACCCACTCGGAAAAGTACCAGGCAGTGTAGGGAAGACCCCCGCAATGCAGTGTGAGCAACGACATGGGTGTTTTTGCTGCTTTAATGTTAGATTTCTGGAATCTTCCAAATAACTTCAATAATATCAATAATTGGTATTCATTTGCATTACTCTTTAGCTAGTGGAGAAGCAGAATAGGTAATTAGGTCTTAAGTGGATGTGAAGTCTGAGAATGAAGATCTCCTTAAGGAGGGCTAGCCAGACGCGGCTTTTGGCATCCACTTTCTCCGTTACCAGCAGCCTGATGAGTCGATGATGGTTCCATCAGTGGAAGGAACGCGGAATTTGAGGACATGCGTTGGATCCCTGCCATCCTCGCACAGCTGCGTGTGACCCTTGGGAAGGGTCTTAGTCTATTCAGGCTGCGGGAACAAAATACCACAGCCCGGGTGGCTTTTACACGACAGAAATTTAGTTCTCGGGGTCCTGGAGACTGAGGCCTGAGACCAGGGTACCAGCGCGGCCCAGAGGGGGTCTGGTCCTGCGTGCGAGACTTCTTGCATCCATCTGTGGTTCTGTTTATAAGAGCACTGGCTCTGTGCGTGGGGGCACCACCCTCAGACCTGATTGCCCCCAAAGGCCCCCACCTTTTAATACCATCACATTGGAGTTAGGTGTCAACGTATGAATTTGGAAAGGATGCGAACATTCCGCCCTTAGCAGGAGGATACTTGTTTCTCGGGGCCTTAAGCTCCTCATCTGTGAAACGGGGAAGGGTTGTTGAGAGTGCTCCGTGACTGTGCTGGAGAAAGCGAGGCATGTGGCCGGCTCTGGGCTGTGGGAAAGCCTCCTCCATGGGTCCTGTGGAGCCCAGGGCATGCTGTGACATTCCAGACCGGGAAAGCTGGGGCTGAGACTCCCAGTGATCTGTGGGTGTGGACGCTTTAGGCGGCTGTTCAGGAGATGGGTACAGGGTGATGTGCGTCCATACTTAGGTCTGGAACCAGGATTGAAACCATAAGGGGCAGAAGCAAAGGTCAGGTGCGGGTACTACTGTTGCGTAAAGGCCCAGGCGGAGGCCAGTCTCAGAGAGAGTCCGTCCAACCAGAGGTGGGACTTAGCCAACAGCCCTCCAAGGTCAGGGGGCCAAGGGCTGCACTGAGGGGAGTAACTGCTGTTCCTAGGAGGCTGGTCACTGGCAACCTTGGCTTTCGGGGATAAGAAATCCATCCTGGGTACTGGAAAGGCCCTTGACCCTGAGGGAGCCAGGGCAGCTTGAACAGATTACTGCCTAGACGTAGGGCCAGCAGGGGACCACCGGCGGCCTCTCAGCATCCTCTGGAGAAAGCCAGCGGCGGGTCCCAGGCGAGCGGGGACTGAACCTGGACTATGCCCACGGCTGCCCTGCGGCCACCCCAACCCGGATTCTTCACCTTGTTTCCGGCCAGCTAGTCACATGGTTCCCGGTCAAGCTCTCCCTTGCCTGCAGTCCAAAATCCGAATTACTCAGCCTAGGGCTGCACGAGGCTGCTCCCGCCCTCGGGGGCTACTGTCCCCGCCCTCCCCACCCCCCCACCCCGCCTGCCCCCTTGGACTCCAGAGGCTGGTTGCCAGAGCTCAAAGGAGGGCACCCTTCCTCTGGCTCCAGGGCTTTTGCCCCACCCCCGCCTTCCTCCTGGGCTCTTGATTCACCTTTCTCCTTCAGACTTGAATTTGAGTGTTGTTCCCCACAGGAAGCCTCCCTGGGGCTCCCAAGACTTCTTGCTGTCCCCAGGACAAGCATGGTCCCTCTGATGGTCCCTACTCAGCATTTTCTCTTCAGTGTGGAGTTCAGCCTTTTATTCCTCCTCCCTCCCCCCCACCCTCCCCCCACCCCGCGTCTCTGGGGGCGGAGACTGTGTCTGACCACACCCCATCCGTGGTCCCTCCCCACTGCAGGTGGGGGGTGGGGGGCGGTAAATGTTCTTGGGATCAGAGGCTAGAGACATAAAGGTGTGGGGACAGGGAGCCCACCATGTCCTTCCCCTGCCTGCCCCTCACAGCATTCTGCTTGAGCACATTTAGTCACTGTTTCGTCGAACAAAAACTTACTTGCCAGGGGAAATGCACGATGTGTTCACTCAGAAGACCTCAGAGTCCCAGGGTCTCACCAACGCCCCCCAGGGCTTGGGACGTGGCCGCAAGGGGAGAGGATTACTATGCGTTTCTGCCCAGGTGATTAGTTTTCCAGAAGATGCTCTCAAATCTTCCGCGGGAGGCCAGGCAGAATTCTTGTCAGATTATAGAAAAACAACACGATCTTATACAGCACACACGGGGTGCTGGTCAGTGTGTCCTCCAAGCCTCTGTGTGTGCAGGCTCGTAGTACTTACATTAAAGTTTAAGGAATTCAGTTTTTACTACCAAATGGACAGGGAGTAAGTAACAACAGGCTTTGATTTCTCCTTGGATTGATCTGTTCTTTCCCATCAGTATTTCTTCCATTTTGGCTCTGGACAAGACTTCAGTGCTGTGTCACGTCCGGCTGTCTGCTCATCTGTTCTCGGCTCAGTCAGGGATGCTCACCTCCCTGTCGTTGGTGGCCCTGGGAAAATGCTGTGTGCCCAGCTCCTGTGTGACCCACCACCTTCAGCCCCTCTCCCCGTCCCACCTGCCCGTGCGGTGTGTGCGTCCCCACGCAGACCGTGAACCGTGGGGGAAGGGCAGTATCTTAGTCACCATTTTTTTAAAATGTTTATTTATTTTTGACAAGGGGTGGGGTGCAAGCTGGGGAGGGGCAGAGAGAAAGGGAGATAGAGGATCCAAAGCAGGCTCTGCGCTGACAGCAGTGAGCCCGACGCAGGGCTCAAACTCACAAACTGTGAGTTCATGACTTGAGCCAAAGTCGGACGCTTAACTGACTGAGCCCCCCGGGCGCCTCTCCCAGCCCTCTCTTGTGGTACGTCTTCATCCAGACACACATCCCCGTTGGGGATGTTCGCAGTCGCCCCTCTTGCAAGGAGACCCAGACGCCCCAACACGCAGCCCTTGCCTTTACTTAAGAGCTTTCCTTCTGGTGAGAGAGGAGGGGACTTGGTGAGCCCTGCCTGTGTGGCCACGCTCCCCAACAACCTGCCACTTCATCTCCTTCCTGTGAAATAAAATGTAGCTTTATGATATCGCTTCCTACAAATTCTGCCATGATACTTGTTTTAAAATTCAGAGATCGCCAGGTGTTAATCTGCTTATGATCTCCTGTTCCTAATTATTATTACAAGACAAACAAAGAGGGAGCTTGGATTTCGTGATGCTCTCACAGAGTAAGGAGACTTAAAACACCCTCGCTTAGGCTTCACGGAGGTTCTCCGGATTGCTTACGTTTCTGGGAAAATGCAAACGTGTCGAACCTGTCAGTCTCCCCCTCCTGAGCAGATCTGACGTGGGAATGTCAAGTTGTTAGACCTGCTGTCAGATGAGCTGTCTCCCCGAAGACATCCTTCCCTCCGGCGGCCAGCTCCCTCTCTCCGCCACCCCTGCTCCCTGTCCCGATGGGATTTTCTCCAGGCTGCAGGGACCAGCCTCTCTGCCCAGGCAGCCCCCTGAGACTCCCCTGTGCCCTGGAGTGAATACATTCTGGACTTCTGGCTCTCACCTTCAAAATCACGGTCCCCAAGGGGGTCCATGCTCAAGTATAACACAGGCCAGATCCTTCTAGTCCTGTGGGTGGGCTGGTTGGGAGCAGCCTATGAAGACGTGATAAACAGAGGTGGCTCCAGCCCCCTTGGGGGAAACTGGAGCTGCTCCCTGCCCCGAGGCTCACTGGGTGCTCTGGGGAGCTGGGAAGCTTTCCAGCTTGTGGGCGGATACTTACCATGAGGGGCACCCAGCAGATAGGAGGCGGTGCTGAAACCCAGCAGCACAAAGCAATTTCCAACTTGATCTTGGCTGATTAGTAATGAAACAGCTATGGTACAGGCACAAACTGCCAGTGAGCTAGTGGGGAACTAGTGGTGGGGGGAGAGTTGGACATTTGGGGAACCACCTGGGCGGGTGCAGCAACAGCGGGAAGCCATTTGGTGTATGTAATGCTTCTTGTCCGGGGGTAAGAGCAGACCAGAGACAGAGAGACAGACTCAGCTGCACGCACCAACCGGGTTAATGGCCTGTCGTGGCTGAGGGGTCAGGGAGGCTCCCCTGTGCAGAGAACCACTCAGAAGGCTCTCTGTGATTCTGTAATATTTGAATCCCGGCTGGAAAGGGGAGAGCATTCCTATTTCTGAAGTAGTAATAACAGGCACTAATATTTATGTAAAGCTAACTGTGCTGAGTGCTTTACATACATTAACTCATTCACATACATGATACATTGATGTAGACTCATTTGCACACACGGTGGGTTTTCCTGTGTTAGCCCATTTACACACATGATACATATTTAACGTTTGCATGGGCTAACTCGCTTATGTATATAATACATTTGCATATGGTCTTAGTCTGTTTGGGCGGCTAAAACACAGTACCACAGCCCGCAGGGCCTGAGCAACATACATTTATTTCCTTCAGCTCAAGGTTGGGGTCCAAAATCAAGGTGCTGGCAGATCTGGTGTCTGGTGCCAGCCCACTTTCGGGTTCATAGACCGCCATCTTCTCCCCGTGTCCTCATGTGGCGGGAAGGGTGAGGGGGCTGTCTGGGGTCTCTTTAAATCACCTATTTTACTGATGGGACTCCTGCGCCTGAGGTCACCTGGGTCAACTCTGGCTGGAATCTCGGTTCCTGACGGCCCTGTGCACCGATCAGGCTGCCTCTGATGGTTTGACTCAGTAGTCCTTCTGGGCACACGTTACCAACGACTGCACGTGTGGGCGCCTTCTGGGTTTGTAGGAGCCAGCGGCCTGAGCCCCCCAACAGACCGACACGACATTTACAAACGAGCTTCAGTGGGGACATGAGGGCTTGTGCAGCTCTCTGTGGCCTCACTCTCCCCCTGTGCAAGCTCTGTGTCACCCGCCAGCCGTCCCCCCCACCCCAGGCACTGCTGTGTTCGTGGGTCCATGCCTGGATGGGCAAGTTCCGGAGAGGCCAGATCAGACTTGGTGACTGGGTCCTCCCTGCCTTCTGTCTCCTCTGCCAGGCGTGTGCACAACTGCACATCCCAGGTGAGGTTAGGAAGGGTGGAGGGGTCGGCATGGGGGCGCAGGCCAGAAATCCTACAGAGAGAAGGGAGACGGTAATTTGGTTTATGACTTTCACCTTTTGCACTTAATGGACTAGTCAGACTCTTCCAAAAACAAAACTCTGTGGCAAATGGCAATTTTTAGCTTCTACCCTTAAAATAGGAAGACCCTCACATTGCTTAAAAGGGGTGTTCATGGAGCTATTTACCAAAAATCTCATGGTTATGGGGTACCTGGGCAGCTTGGTAGGTGAAGTGTCCAACCCCTGGCTTCAGCTCAGGTCATGATCTCTCTCACGGTTTGTGAGTTCTCACTGACAGCGCAAAGCCTGCTTGGGATTCTCTCTCTCTCCCCTTACCCTGCTCACATTCTCTCCCTCTTTCTCAAAATAAATAAACTTAAAAAAAGAAATCTCATGGTTGTGTCTGTCTGCTGTGTTGGCTCATTCTCACCAATGAGCTGCAAGACGTGAGGCTTGGTTCCCCGTTTCTGTGCGCACTGGTTCCCACGGTGTCTCTCGTGACCAGCCCACTCCCCACGTGTAAGTATAGTTACTGAATCCACCTGTTTGCATGCCGCTGAGACGCTGGCACCTTTACCTGAGCTCCGCTCCCTGCCTGGTCACCCCCTTGCCTTGGAGAAGTCCTTGCGAGTCCCCTGGTGGGGTGTGTCGCCCTCGGCTGTGCCCCATGGCCCTCGGTACGCACCAACCAAGTGGTGGTGTCATTACCCGTCCAAGCTCCCCATTAGACAGCGACTTTCTCTGGGGAATATGAAAAAGCCATTGCCTTCTATCCTCTGCATTCCTCTGCCCTCCCCCACACCCGGGACAGGAACTGGCAGCAAATACATGCGTGTTCAGGGAATGAGTGTGAGGTTCTTGATGGGTGATTCTGAAAGGCATCTATTAAAGGTAGAAACCAGAAATTCAAATGTCTTTTCCTGAAGATGCCCCCGGAGCCCGGAGTTGAGGCCGCCCTAGCTCCCATGCCCCCATCAGCCCATGGCGTCCTTCCTGGGGACTGCATCACCCGCTCCTGTTCTCTCTCCCGCCCAGTGCGGCCTCTGCTTCTCTGCTGCTTCGGCATGCCCTCCCAACAGCTGGACGCGTGTGTTTCTCAAGTCCCAATGTGAAGGCTACACTTAACCAGCTGGATTCTGTTAAACGGCCATGCAGGTCAAGCAAGGCTCTGCACAGCCCAGTCCCGAGTACCAGCGTGCCTCCTGTCCCCAAATGGAGGGAGCCACGCGGAAACCTCAGTCCCCTAAAAACGCCAGACCCTTTGGTGTCTGAGTCCTTGTTCCTGTTTCCTCTGCTGGCATGAGCCCACCCCACCCCCATTCTCCACCGCAGGAAGTGCTCCCACTGATCCCCCTGGGCAGAGTGCTCTTGCGCTGAGCCCTCCTCTGGGGCAGAAGCTGCACGGGTCCCACTTGCATTTCCTGCCGCCATCATGATGCCAGGGCGCCTCCCCTCCACCCCCCCCACTTCAACCTTACCCAGCATGAGGACAAACATCCACTTTTGGAAGCTTTGGGTTCAGTCTTGTCCACAGTATCTTAGCTGTGCATCTTTAGAGGAGGCATCAACGGAGACCTTTACATGGACACCCAGACCCCAGGGCTCACACGCGTCCCCTTCCATCCTGGCAGATGTCACAGGCTCTGGGGAGTGATCCCCTTTCCAGGATCCCATCAGAAAGAACAAAATGTGAGTTTCTGCATTTGGTTTTGGAATTTACTGTGGTGGAAGGCTCTGCCGATTCAGTCGTCCCGTGGGGCATGCTTGGCCGCCGGGGGTCCCGGAGTGCATCGAGCTGTGGGGTCCTGGAGCGCATCGAGCTGTGGGGTCTGCTGTGCTCCCACTGGGCATGTGTACGGTGTTCTGTGTTCTGGGTCAGGTGAGAAGTTACGGGCATGACAGTGGCACAAGCAAAACTTATTATATCCCCTCTGAAATAGACCTACAAGGAGCAGAGGAGAGAAGCTACTCCTAGTTCATGCAGACTGAATGTGCATTTTCCACAGAAGGTCAGGGCCCCCTCTTCACAATCCTGGCCAGCCCCCAGGCCAGACGTGAACTGAGCGGCATTGGGTTGAGGTGACCGCTTTCCAGGTCAGCTCGTAGCCCACCTACCTCCCTGGCAGTTACTGCCTCCTGCCCCAGGCTCCGCCCACAGGTCCCTAGTTCTTCGGGGTTAATGGCAATTTAGGTGATAACTGTGTGCTACTATGTTAAGTCTTCTGGAATAAGGTAAGATGTGAATGAATGAAGGAGTGAATGAATGAATAGATATCAAGTGGTTAGATACCATTGCTTGGGCTAAGATGATTTTTAAGAGGGCGGAAGTATTATTACAGCTCAAGGTGCTTGGGTGGCTCAGTCGGTTAAGCATCTGGCTCTTGATTTTGGCTCAGGTCAGGATCTCAAGGTTCATGAGTTCGAGCCTTGCATTGGGCTCTGTGATGGCAGCATGGAGCCTGCTTGAGATTCGGTCTCCTCTCTCTCTGCCCCTCCACTGCTCTCTCTCTTTCTCTCTCAAAAGAAATGAACTTTAAAAAAAGTATTATTACTTCTCTTCCTCCAAAGCAAAAGCTTTCAAGTGCAACCCACTGATTTCTCAAACTTCCTTCTTTACCCAAGAGCACAGGGTCCAACTTACAATGGCACTGTACACACTCCAGTATCCGAGGCTCCCAAAGTGAAGAGCCCTGCCCCCCGCCCCCCCCCACCAGCTAGGGCGAAGGGTCAGAAGCAGCAACTGGTGATTAATCAGATGCCTCCTGTCTTAGGACACAGTCAACGTTTATTGTCTCTGCAGACCAGACTGTAGAAATAAGCAGACCAGAAAGGCCAGCAATTAATATTTTCCCAGGAGACACTGCTGCTGGGTAGACTGTGACATGGCAAGACTCTTCCTGCCCCTGATTTATTCCATTGAGGAAGAACTTTCCTTATGGGGGAGTTTCCACAGCCGTAACCCCTTTTAGTTATTCAGGAGCTATTTTAAGCCTTCTCATCTGGCCACCCTTTCACTGCAATGGTGGGACAGAGCTGCGCCCCAGAGTCCCACCTCCCCCAACAGTGAAGTGGCGGACTTGCCTTCTCCGGCAGCCATTTCTACTCAGAACAACCTTCTCCCCTCCTGTCGCCTCAGGAGCTGCTGATATGTCCATGGGAGAGAGACAATCTAAATCAAGAGTCTTCAGTCAGAATTCAAAGGGAAATGCACTCTCAAAGCCTATAAAAAGGCTTGAAAGGCATGTGAAACATCACACAGTTAGAGGCACTTTCCTGGCTGTAGGCAAGGACATGGGCAGGAACAGGGAGCCCGTGGGAGTGTTTACGGACTAGCTGTTGGTTCAGACCAGTAGCATCATCCTCTGGTCCTTGGGGTCATGGGATCTCATGGGGGTTCCTTGAGGGAGTTCTTAAAAGACACCGAGGTCATGGGGAATTCGTTTATTTTGCATCTTCCCCACAAGTTCAAATTCTTCTTCGCTCTGTGTCACAGCAGGGGTCAAGGGTATGGAATAATAATCCCAAGACTTTCACGATCTCTTAAGAGTTTTCAAGACCTCCAACCAAGCTGTGCTTTTGAACTGAGTTGAACCAGAGCAAATATAAGAGGAGCGCCGTATGACCGAGTTTAGAACTGGCGATCCAGTTCCCTGGCTTTCGCTCCCTCGTTAGCAAAAGGAGGCTACAGGTACTGCTGGGTGTAAGAGGATGAGGGTGTTTGGCTTGCTGCACGCTCACTGAACTAAGATGAGAAATAGGCTTAAGGTATGTCAAGACAGTTGGGGGGAAGAAGAGATTATTCCTTGTAGGCAGCGGATGAATGCTGTGAGAGGCCACCAGGGAAGGTGCAGGCTCATCGCTGGAAACTGAATTCGATTTTTGAGCTAGAGGATTAGGCAAATGATCACTGAAGTTCTCTTTCTTTCTCTTTGTTTAATGCACTCTGCTGTGTAGTGACCATCTTCCCAGATCTTCACACTGGACCTTAAGGAAAACCTCCTCTTGGAGAGGACTGAAGAATCCAGCTAGGGGCTTCTAGAACAGTCGAGAGTTCTTTTGTCTTTTTCTGAGCACTTTCATGTGATCATTCTTCTTTCCCTTGCGGCAAACCTATGAGTTATTTAGGGGCAGATGTGTTTAATTTCTGCTTTATAGACGAGAGCACTGAAATTCAAGGATGTCAGGGGACAACGCAAGCTGGGTTTGAAACTTCAGTGTCATTTTTGTGTTTCTTCTACTCATCCTGCATTTAATCCTTCACCAGATGCTGCTAACTTTTTCCTTATGAGGTTGTCTGTGTCTGTTTCTTTCTGTCCACTTCCAGTATCACCAGCCAAGACTTTCATTACCTCATGCCTGGATTATGACATTTGTGTCCTATGTGATCTTCCAGATGCCAGTTGTGCCTCTTCCTTGATATCTTCCCTGAGTTTCACGATCTTGGGACTATGCTCCATTCACTGGGCAACCTCCATGGGTTCTGGGCACAGAGCCACGTGGCTCCATGGGCAGGAAAGGCTTTGGAGAGATTTCTTAACATACTGGTGCCCTCAACACCACAAGGTGTAAGCTGACTCACAAAAGCTCTCAATATTGGCTTGTGGACTGTGGTCCTCTGTCTACGGTAGACTATGGTTGTATGAATCTGTATTTCTCGCTCAGTGTCACACAGTCATGAAAGGTCAGCTCACAAGTCTGTGAAAGCTTAAACTGAAATTCTTTTGTTTTGTTTTCCCCAGAATGTACTGGTCTGTTTGCCAACTGAGGCAATATATCCATACGTGTAATGTCATGTTCACGTTACTTTCCAGATGTCACCAAATCTTATTATAAATAATTTTGAGGTTCTGTTTGTGATATGTACATTTTTTTAAGTTTACTTAATTATTTTGAGAGAGAGCAGGAGTTGGGGGGGAAGGGCAGAGGGAGAGGGAGAGAGAGAATCCCAAGCAGGCTCTGCACTGTCAGCCCGGAGCCCAGTGTGGGGCTCGAACTCCCAAGCCGTGATATCATGACCTGAGCTGAAATCAGGAGTCAGACGCTTCACCGACTGAGCCACCCAGGGGCTCCTGTCATATCTAAATTTTAAAAACCTTTCATAATAACTAAAAATTATCATTGGAACGATAATACTGCCTGTGTTATAATCCACATTTTCATGGTATGAAGTAACAACATTGTATCGTGTCTTCTTTAGTTTCTATCATGCCCTTGTCCCCAGTAAGACTAAGTGCTTCGATGACAACCAACCATATATTTGTTCATGTAATTCAGTTCCTTGGTAAGACATCAAGTGAATACCCATCATATCACGTGGAAGGTTCTGCACCCTTCATCCTACAGGAGCTGCGCTGCTTAACATCAGTGATGTACCCGGAGTGGGAAATGTTGGGACTGTATGGGCCTCCTGCCTACAATTTCTGCCTGTGTTTATACCACGACACCACACTGCTTCCACTACGGGGCGCCTGGGGGGCTCAGTCAGTTACGCGTCTGACTTCAGCTCAGGTCTTGATCTCATGGTTCTTGGGTTCAGGCCCCATGTTGGGCTCTGTGCTGACAGCTCAGAGCCTGGAGCCTGCTTCAGATTCTGTGTGTCCCTCTCTCTCTGCCCCTCCCCTGTTCATGCTCTGTCTCTCTCTCTCAAAAATAAACGTTAAAAAAAAAAAAAACACCATTGAGTGTGAGAGACCCATCCAGTTGTGAAAATAAAGCCAGGGACTATTTGACCCCTAGAGAGAGGAGCAGATCAGTGTGAGTTCCAGGTGGATAGAGCCTCTTTGTCGTCCAGCTCTCTCGTTCCTTTGCAGATGGGATGATACAGGGTAAAATGTTCCGTAATTCTATCCTGATTGGCTTTTCTTGAGAGGGCGTGTCCAGTAGCTTTTGCCTGCCTTTGATTAGCCTCTGTAAACACTTTCAGTAACAGAATTAATTAGGCCTCTCTCTTGGTTCTAGAAAAATAAGCAGTGAGTCAGGAGAGGAGGCACTCCGATATGCTCACTGGGTATCCAGTGGATTCTGCATGGTGGCGTCTTCTGTCTCTCATAGGCTGGGCTACCCTCGGTCAGAGGTTAAGGGCATCTTCAGTGCGTTTACACAGGTTCCTTCTAGATCACACCCTCTGAGGACATTCATCCCACCTCTGACCTTGAAAGATGTAGGAGAATGATTTCCTGGTGAGAAATCAGGTACTGGGAAGAGCCAGCCTCTCAGAGGGGTATCCCCATCAAAAGGGCTAATCGTCCAGATGACAGACATGCATGGCTGGCCTCCCTCTTTACACCGCCTTGATCAAGATGAAATGAGTATGCTGCTGGCCTTAGCGATGGAGAATCCTGTTAGAACAACATTCTCCGGGAATAGCTTTCATCTGCTAAGTATGACAAGTGTGGCGAATGTGTGCAAAGCCTAGATCTCGTGGCCTGGCTTTGAAAAGGCTGCGAGGCCAAGGGCCTGTGTACCTCCTCCGACAAACAGGACTCACTCCTGCTCCATTCCTGTAAGAGCAGTTGGCCCTGAGCAAGCAGGATTTATTTACCTTTTGTCGTTGGCCCGGAACCTTCTGTACCGCCCTCTCACACTTGGCTGTGACTCCCATGGCAGTAATCACTTCTGGAAACAGAAGGAGGTAGGTGACGTTTTTGTGTTTCAGATACTGAGGCTGTGGAGGTTCCTGGGATTTACCACTTATCCCCGGACGGACCGGTCATGGGAATTTGTGGGGACAGAGATGCCACCTGAACAGGCGTGGCTGGCTTAAGGTGTGGCCCTGGAAAGGAGGCTGGACACACTTGTGTTGCTCTGCTGTTTTCAGGCGTGGACCCCTGTGGGCTGGCACTGTGGCCATCGCTAACCTTATGGAGGACCCTCCCGCTGGCCCAAACCTGGAGAACAGTCCACCGTCCCGCCCCCTCTGTGTCTGTCACTGTTCCCAGGACAAATGAGGATGTTGCTGCTGTAGCCATTTGGAATTCCCTCTAAACACTCCTTCTCTGGCAGAGACAGAAAGTGGAGCAGTGATTGCCAAGGAGTTGGGTGGGGGGGTGGGTAAAGAAGCACTATTAAAAGGAATTGGATTAGGCACCTGGGTGGCTCAGGCGGTTGGGTATCTGACTCTTGCTTTTGGCTCAAGTCATGATCTCAGGGTCGTGGGATTGAGTCCTGCATCAGAGCCTACTTAAGATTCTCTCTCTCTCCCTCTGCTCCACCCCTTCCCACCAAAAGAAAAAGAAAAGGGAAGAGGATTCCTTTTGGGGTGATAGAAATGTTCCGGAATTAGGGAGTAGGTGATGGCTGCACAATATTCTCAGTGACTGGTTTCGGAAAAACCCGCTGAGTTGTCCTTGTTCAAATGGGAAATTTCATGTTATGTGAATTTTATCTCAAAACATTAAAAGCAAAATTAAAAAATGAAATATGGGGCCACCTGGGTGGCTCAGTCGGTTGAGCGTCCAACTCTTGGTTTTGGCTCAGGTCATGGTCTCAGGGTTTGTGAGTTCGAGCCCCATGTCGGGCTCTGTGCCGACAGCGCGGAGCCTGCCTGGGATTCTGTCCCCCACCCCTGCTCACTCACTCTCTTTTTCTCTCAAAATAAATGAATAAAATTTAAGAAATATTTTTTTAAAAAATATATATATAATAAATTTTTAAGTTAAAAATACAAAATGCAGTGTGAATCTCCTCTCTTGATAGCAGTACTGCCCTTCAGTCCTCTGTCCCATTTCACCCCCCAAGTTTATTTCAAGATATGTCACCTGCAAGTACCCCGTGTTTTTTTTTATGCGGTGTGACCCCATGAAAAGCCCATGTGACCAAAAGACGACCCCGTGCTGGGGAACTTGTGCGGCTCCGATGTGTGTGCACCATGAGAAGCGGGCTCAGCCTTTTCTGTGGGAAATGGCTCCTGCTGACACGGAAGCCGAGGTGACCTTCTCCCTTTTCCACTGCCTGCCGTGGGTTCTGTCGTGCAAAATGTCGCGTCTACATGGACATGCAAGCAGAACCCTTCACCTCTCACCCAGAACCTGAGGAGGGAGGACTAAAACAGGCATGGAATAAAATGCAAAAACCAAAGGGAAATCCCAGGAACACAGAAGAGCAGCAGAGGGCTGGGCTGCACCCCTCTCCCTGGGGTTACTACAGTTGGGACTCATAGACGCACATTGTGTCTGAATTAAAACACTTCTTTGTCCCGCAAAGACCCCAAAGCTTGCCGAGGCCACGGTGCTTCTGAGGCAAGTGAATGACGATTCTTCTTCCCCTGAGAACGCTGTCTTCTCTATCACACTGTATCACTTATGCTTTTATTTGCTGTCCCACTGAGCCCTCCCCACTCAGGTTTGCTCTTAATGAAAATTGACTGAAGGGAGATAAAAAAAAAAAAGATCAGTTTCTTCTAGAAGTTCTTTCTGAGACTGAAGATGGACGTGCTTTGGTTCAGGGCCAGTTTTAGATCAAGACTGAAAAGTGGCCTTGGGCCCGCGAGAGGCCCCTGCAGTGGCTGGAGAAGGAGCCTTTGAGGGACAGTGGGATGTGGCCAGGGCCAAAGCACAGCTCACCACTAGGGTTCCGGAGGTCAGGCTGCCTCTAGCCCACCTTTGGCCCCTCGTGTTTTGCAGCGGGACCAGCGACTTGCCTTGCAGAGGTGGCCAAGGTCAGGGGAGGTGCCGTCCACCCCAGCATCATGGGGGTGAGGGGAGCAGTGCCCCAACACGCCTTTCCCTCATCCGTGCACGTCGCCACCATCCTTCTCAAAGAGTGGCGAAACAGAAACTGTGATGTTTGGGGGGAAACTCTTAATCGCACATCTTCTTCAATGTATGAAATAAGAATAAAAGCCATAGTCTGTTCGTGGCTCCGTGGAAGTTAGATGTTGCTTGCTGACATGTTTTTGGATGCTCTTCCTGCACCCCAGCTCCCAGACAGGTCTGTTTCCAGAGCTGGTGACTATCCAAGCTTCTGCATTCTCTGTCCCCTCAGAGAGTGACTTTGTTCAAATGTCAAGGCTTTTGTCACGTGGGTGAGGGTGTTGGGGAAGTGAAGATTTAAAATCTGTAACATGGGGCGCCCAGCTGGTTGAGCCTCCAACTCTTTATTTTGGCTCACTCAGGTCACGATCTCACGGTTCGTGGGTTCGAGCCCCATGTCTGGCTCTGCGTTGACAGCACAGAGCCTGCTTGGGATTCTCTCTCTCTGCGCCCTTCCCTGCTCACACTCACTGTCTCTCTCTCTCTCTCAATAAACATAAACTTTAAAAATTTTTAAAAATAAAATAAAACCCAAAGCATTATTGATATCGTCAATACAGTAAATTTAGAAAGGTCCCTTGAAGGAAACCAGCCATGGACAGAGGCCACCTTTTCTATCCATTTTCTTTCATGTGACATTTTCCCTGAGTGACTTTTGTCAAATTATGAAAGGCGGTCATCAGCGGGGAGTGTGGCCTGAACAGTCTCATGCTACTCCCCCGTGCCTGGCCAGGGGCCCTTGCATGCGGGTCAGGTCCAAGCGCGGTCTACAGAGATCACCTCCTCCCCTTCCCACGTACCCTTGAGACCACAGCAAATGCCGCTGGAAGGTCACACCAGACCTGGGGTTGAGGGAGCAGCCCCAGACACACCAGGGACTCAGGATCGCCCACACCCTTGAAGAGCCCCGACCTTTGAGAGGTCCACATGGCTTTCACCCAACCTGAAAATTACAGGATGGATTATAAAAATGCAGCCTGAGATCTGGAAGCACAGGTGAGCCCCAGGGAGGCCAGGAGGGCATTGCTAGGTAACCTAGAGCTTCCCTGAAGATGGGCCTGGAGTCAGCGAGATGTTGCTTCTCTGTCCCGGCCATGTGTCATCATGCTGGAGCTGCTCTGCCCTAAGACTTTTCCCTGTCTCCTTAGCTTCCCGCCATGCCCGGGGACCGTATTTGCTGTCACTTTCTTTGTGAGGACTTAGGGACTTTCTTAGGGATGAATCCAAAAAGACCTGAGATACTGGCTTTCGTGTGACAGTCATGCTGACAGTGTGAGCTGATTGTCAGGTGTCACGGGCAGAGCGCCTCCTGGCCACCTCCAACCATGCACTCCAAGCTCCTGGGCCATCGAAGAGCCTTCTCAGGACTCTCCAGCCTTGTTCCACTGACTCTAGACCTAGCACTTCTTTAGGGCTTAGGAAAGGGGGTACGCCTCTCAAAACCTGTTTCCATGTGAACTGCCTCTGGTCTTTCTCTGTTTGGCACGTTGTTTAGACAAAGAGGAGTCTGTACATATCACTTCCCACCAGACACTTCTCAGTAGAAGCCTGGGATTTGAAACTCGGGGAATTTTTCTGCCCTCTAAATGAATGCCTTGTTGGGCTGGGTGTTGACACAGTGCCGTTTCTCACATCTTTATAGCATAAGGGACTGCCTTCGCCACAGAGACACAGCCCCTTATTATTATTGATACAAGCCGCTGTATTTACACATGTGTACTTTGGGCGATTAATTTGGGCAATTAATTTTTGCTTCTCAGCATCATTTATGATGTGACTCATGTCTAAATTAAAAAATTGCACATATAGGAGGATTAGGAGGAACTTAAGGGAGGACCATGGGGGAGAAGAAGGGAAAAAATAGTGAGGGAGAGGGAGGGAGGCAAATCATGAGAGACTCTTGAATGCTGAGAACAAACTGAGGACTGATGGGGGTTGGGGGGGAGGGGAAGAGGGGTGATGGGCATGGAGGAGGGCACTTGTGGGGATGAGCACTGGGTGTTATATGGAAACCAACTTGACAATAAACTATTTTAAAAAATTAAACGGAACTTCCCAAAACAAAAAAAATTTAATGTTTATTTATTTTTGAGAGAGAGAAAGAGACAGAGTGTGAGCAGGGGAGGGGCAGGGAGAGAGGGAGACACAGAATCCAAAGCAGGCTCCAGGCTCTGAGCTGTCAGCACAGAGCCCGACACGGGGCTCAAACTCACCAACCACGAGATCATGACCTGAGCTGAAGTCGGACGCTTAACTGACTGAGCCACCCAGGCACCCCCATGTCTAAATTTAATATAAAATTGTAAACTTCCCCCAAAGACTTCATGTATATTTCAGAATTTTTGTGTCCAGTAATGTATTTTTTTAATGACCTAATCCAAACCTCTCCTCTTACAGATGAGAAAACAGAAATCTAGAGCAGGGTTTCTAAAGAGGAACACTATTGACATTGTGGACCAGTTAATTTGGTGATGTGGGCGGGTGTCTGATACCTTGTAAGGGTGCTTAGCTACTTCCTTGGCTTCCACCCTTTAGATGCCAGTAGTGTCACCCTAGTCATAAAGTCTTCAAATGTTACTGTGTGTTTCCCGGTTGAGAGCCAATGGTCTGGGGGTGGCCACACAGCCACATTGTGATGAGGTCAGGAGCAGACCCTAGGTGGCCTGATGCTCAGATCCGCCCTTCCCCCTTGGGCAGCGGAATTAAGCTCTCAATCTGACCACAGCCCAAAGTCATGGTCAAAAGCACCTCCACAGCTCTCGAGGGAGATCAGAGGGAAAAGGAGGCCAAAGGGCCAAGAACAAGGGAGTGCTTTGGGGGACCCTGGGTAGATGCCTTCCCTCTACCTGGTAGAACCCAGACCAGTGATTCATCGATTCAATTTCTGCACCTCAACTTCCACCAGGCAGTGTGTCCTGGAAATTCCTAAGACGGGCATCTGGAGGAAACAGGTTTAGAGAGGAATGCTTCTTCACGCGCACTGACCACCCCTCACACCAGAAGCGGGACTGGCCCACAGCAGACAAGCCTCGCCCAGTGCGCACAGCTCCTTCTGAGCCAGACGGACATCACCTGGCCCTCATCTCCCAACTCTCATGCAAGCCTCGACACACACAGTTTCCTTGGCACTTTTTCCCAAGTTGCACCAAACATCCGCTTTGTACAGAGCCCTGTTCTGTCTTTTCCCTGAAATCTCTCTCCTGACCACAGGCTTGGAGCCCATTCTGGCACTAAGTGCGCAGAAGGAGGCAGGGCATGAATGCCCCAGGGGACTGCCCCTTTCTGACAGAGGAGGACACATGTGACTACCAGTGGCCTCGTAGGCGAGAGATCAGAAGTGTTCAAGCTGGGCCTGATGCCGGGGCCTGGTATGAACCTGCATATTTCCACTGGGTGCAGGTAAGGACGTTTCCCTACAGGGCTCTGGATGGAAACCTTTCTAGCACTTGTTTCCTGAGCTCTGCCGTGGACTCAAAGGCTCCACAGAGCCAGTCTGAGGTGACGGTCCTCTGAGCACAGGATTTCATTCGGTGGCTGTGCCTAAAGGCACAGCAAAAATTTCGCTCCACTCTCTGACTCTTGTTTCCGTGATGCTAGAGAACTGAAATCAAAACAGAAATTTTGCATGAAGTCACTTTCGGGTGGTTAAATAGACTCCAAGAACAGAGTTCGTGAACCAAGGGAAAATCGGTTCTGTTTGGGCTACTAGAAATGGGGGTTTCATTCTAATAAATCATTGCTTTAGAGAAAAGTCCTTTCTAAGCTTTCCCGGTCCTATCTTTTTTATCCTCTGAGTGAACAGTGGGCTAGTCTCTGCGTTTCTGAGTTAGTTCCTTCCCAGCCACCTGGTCAGAATCCAAAAGGAAAAACAAATTTGACTGGTTCCGTGAAGCCGTATTTCATTGCCATTTGCACATGGGCCGTAACGCTCCATTTTCCACGAAGTAAACGAAAAACGTTCTGGAAATCTTGCACAAAGAAAAATTCACATTTATCGCTACAGTTGAAATGGCCTAGAGGAAAAAAAAAATAGCAGCAAATTAAGTAAAAGGAAGGCTTCAGCTTTCACCAGGGCCAGTCTGTGTTTGCAGAGGTTCCCCTCTTTGAGGAAGCGTCGGGGTGTCTCACGCCCCTCAGGGAGCAGACAGTGTGCTGGAGGCCAGGCGCTCATTCACTCTCCCTCGTTCCCCCAGCTGTAAAATGGGGTTAGAGCTGTGTCCCTGTCACTACGGTGACGCCCTGCACACAAGCCTGAGAATGTCATTGCGTGACAGGCTAGACGCCCAGCTTGCCCCCTGCTGTGGGCTTGTGTTTTTCCCTTTGCCAAGGGGGTGTCAAAGTGAAGACTCCTCTCCCCCCTCCCCCGAGAGCCACCACTGCCCATAAACTAGGGAGATGAGCAGGACAAAGCAGGCCCTGGCTGGGAAAAAAGGTGTCACACCCAAACTGGGTATGTTAGAGTGTGGTAAAGAGGTCGTTCCCGGAAGAATCGGTCGTGGACAGGACACTAGAGGGGCCAGTGCAGTGGTCAGAGCTGGTAAGACAGGAGCCCCAGGATCCACCCCTCGGTCCGAGGGGTCCCGGGGAGGCGGCCATCTTCACAGCCAGAGTGGGGAGGGTGTGGAGAGGCCTCCGGGCTTACCTGCCTCCATCCAGGGCCCCCTGGCCACGTGGTCCAGGAGGCCTACCTCCCTGGCGCATGGGCTGGAGTGCGTCTGGCGGGCACAGAGGGAGGTGGGCGCAGCGTGGGTCACAATGATTCTCTCAAAATAGCCTCCCTCACTGCCCGAAATGAAAAGGCATCCTTCCTTTTGGCCCTGCCACCCTTCTTTGTCCTTGGATGGATACGGCTTCCACCTCCGACCCCCTCCCTCACCCGTCATTTTCCATCCTGCGTGTTGCCCTCATTCTGTGTTCTGCCAGTGCTGTAATAACGGGCAGGAGAAAAACTACAGGCTACTTCAAAGCATCTCTTTTCGCGGCTCACAGCATGAAGTGGGCTCTGCTATTAGAGTGACACAGACCCGTGCGTGGTTTTACCCTGAGCTCGTTGCATCCGGTTTCCTGCGTGCACCCTGTCTTCCTCGGCAGCCCCTGCCCGACCAAACCCCGGCCGCATGCCACACACCTGCACCGGGAGAGCTTTGACCCACGTCCCCGCCAGCTTGCGGAAACGAAGACTCCACGCGCGACGGCGTATCGCACCGCACACCCCTTAGATGCCAGCATTTCCGGCCCCTTGAGTAACACTTAGAAAACTTCTCAGATACGCTGTCGAGGCCGAAGAGACCAGCCAGAGCTGGTGCCTGCTAGAAGGCCGTTCGCCACACTCTCTACCCCCAGGTTTTCCCCGAGATTGAACCACGAGCTGCCAACGAGATTTTGCCCTTGATGAGAATAGTACTGAGTCTTGTTGCAAACACATGTGTGAGAATCATAATGATGAAGATAAGTAATTGCAGAAGATAGAGACAGATTGTGTGTGTGTGTGTGTGAGAGAGAATGAGGTCAGTTTTCTTAGAACCATCCATTCTCTTGCCTTTACCTATATTCAGTGAATGGCAAGAGGGCCGATTTGGGGGGCACCTGAGTGGCTCAGTCGGTTGAACGTTGGACTTCGGCTCAGGTCATGATCCCGTGGTTCGTGAGTTTGATCCCCACATGGGGCTTCACGCTGATAATGTAGACCTTGCAGGGGAGTCTCTCTCTTTCCCTTTCTCTCTCTGCCCCTCCCCCATGTGTTCTCTCTCTCTCTCTCTCTCTCTCTCTCAATAAATAAATAAATAAAACTCAAAAAGAAATTCCTTTTTGAATTGAAAAACTGTGGCTGACTGGGTTTTCAGTCCTAGGCATCTTCATTTCCACCTTGCTTCCTGGTGGAAAGCCATCAACGGGGGAGGCAAGAGATGGGCGTTCCACATTGGCTTTGCTGCATCTGGATGTTGAACTTGGCATCCGTTGCTTTACCTCTTTGAGTCCCAGGTATCTTATCCATAAATATGTTGAGTGTGAAGTTGCAGTTACTCTCCAAGTGAGCAATGTGGAGTAATTTAGCCATTTTATTAGTACTAGGTGTAACTTTTAAAAAATGTTTTTATTTATATTGAGAGAGCATGAGCAGGGGAGGGACAGAGAGAGAGGAGGAGACACAGAATCTGAAGGAGGCTCCAGGCTCTGAACTGTCAGCACAGAGCCCAACTAGGGGCTCGAACTTAAGAACCACGAGATCATGACCTGAGCCACAGTCGGACGCTTAACCGACTGAGCCACCCAGGTGCCCCTAGGTGTAACTGTTATATCCAGGCCACTATTGGGATTGGAGCAAAGACCTTCATGGCCCTTGGAAGTCAGATGTTTCAGATAAGCAAGGAAGGAAGGTTTCTGCCTGGCATGTCTGCTGAGTGATGTCTGTACGAGCTGCAAATTTGCTGTGTGCCCACCAAGGGGGGTGTCAGCCTATCAATAAACTACATGGTAAAGGTTTGAGTAACAAAGCAAAGCAGTTTCAAAGGCCTTGTTATCATCGTTAGAGTCAATAACTTACAATTTTCAAAAATCCCCGAATACGCATTTACACAATTTTGAGTCGTTTTACAACTTATCAGGCCATTAATCTAAAGTTTAAATGTCCCTTAATATACTTAATCATAGCCTGTGCTTCCTTAAAGTGCTGAAATAGGTTTCAGGACACCCAACCGCAGCAATGCTAGGGAAAAATGACTTGAGGGAATTCCATAAAACTTGTCAGAGCAACATAAATATATTCGGTGCGAGGTCCATTTTGTGTACAAGTTGAACGCAGTAGGTTGGGCTTGACCGAAAGGGTTTGTGTTTGTCATTGCGCTTTGTATGTGACCTCCAGCCAGAGCTGAGTTTGAATCCCGTTCCTGCTGCTTACTTCCTGTGAGGCCGTAGGGAAGCCATTTCACTGCTTTGAGCCTAGTTCTTCCATGGCGAGGAAAGGCCTACCTTATAGAGTAACTGGGAGCATTGGCATAGAGCAAGAGATGCTTATTGAATTAGAACCATATGTAAGAGCTGATGCCAAGTGTAAGGGTCAACAGTATTTTTCCACTGCCCATTCACACCCCCTCAGTCCCTCAGAAAAGCCAGCATCAGAATACATTCTCCTCCACCTTTTTTGCAAACTCAGACACAGCCCATACGCCACCACCTCCGACCCACCCCCTAAGAATGCAAGCAGCAAGAATTTAGAATCTGGGTAGGTTGCTTTGGAAATAGTTCTAACCCTGATCTAATTTGTCATTATTATTTCTAGAGCATTCTCTCTCTTCCTTCGTATCTCCTTGCATTTCCTCTGGTGCCCTCATCCGGAACCATCCCAGGAATGTTTCTGTCTCAACTTTCCACCTCCCGGATGAAAACTTACTGTTCCTGCAGAATTGAGCTCCAATTGGGTAAAAGGCACTATCAGCTTCCCTGGGGTTAGGAGGACACATGGGATGCAGGCTGTCCTTCAAGGCCCTCCCAGTCTTACAAATTTGAAAACGGTTTATTTCCTGTAGCGTTACCGCCATATGTAATTGCCAGATCTGTGGACTGGCTCCTGGGCTCAACAGCCCTGGCCGAGAGTCTCTCTCTCTCTCTCTCTCTCTCTCTCTCTCTCTCTCAGTTCCACCACCATGTTCCACGCAGACACCTCTCTCTTACTCTCAGCCTTTTGGGGGGAATTCTTTATAGTCTCATCTACTCCATGAAAAATTTTTTTTAACGTTTGAGAGAAAGACAGAGCATGAGCAGAGGAAGAGCAGAGATGGAGGGAGACACAGAATCTGAAGCAGGCTCCAGGCTCTGAGCTATCTGTCAGCTCAGAGCCTGATGTGGGGCTCAAACCCACGAACCATGAGATCATGACATGAACTGAAAAAAAAAAACAAAAAAAAAAGAAACACAAAAACAAAACCAAAAAACAAATAAATTTAATAAAAAAAAAAATTAATTAAAAAAAAAAAAAATTAATAAAAAAAAAACAAACAAAAAGAAAAAAAAAAGAGCACTAAAAATAAAAAAAAAAAACACATAAAAAAATGAAAAAAAAAAAAAAAAAATAAAAAAAAAAAAAAATATACTAATAAATAAAAAAAAAACAAAATAAAAATAAAACACAAAAAAAAAAAAAAATTTAATACGTCAAAGTTGGAAAAACAAACTGGTCAGAAGGTTACCTATCACCGACCCAACAAAGCAAAATTAGCATTTCTTCCGCCCCACTCGGTGAGTGTTCCGTGTTTTCAGTGACTGGTTTATTCTGAAACACTTCCATCAGATTCAGACATCACTCTGGATGAACTGTGACCTAGAAGCAGAAGGTCTTTGGTGAGATGACCCTACATTTTTTAATTTTAGTAACTATTTTCCATGTCAAATAAATATTGACCGTCCCACTCAAAACCGTAAAGGCTTATTGATTCTAGAAATTGCAAGTGAAGGTGTTCAGTGTTATTCTCAAGCACATTTGCGCTCACGCACACACTCCCCTATGGACTGTGGGAGAGCTGGGACGGCCTTCCCTGGGAGGAGCTGAGGTCTTAACAACAGCTGTTGAGTTCCTCTCGTGTTGGTTTCCTAAGAAGTATAATTTCATAAGACCCTCAATAATCATTTCTTCGAAGAAAGAGAAACTGAAGAGAACCTATAGGAAAGGTTGGTTTGGATTCTGTTGTTGTAAGCTTATGCTCCACACTGGTAACAAAAGCAGCGAGGGCAGGTCAGAGCTGCAGAACCCAGTAAATATAGACCTGAGATCGGGGCTACTTTCAGAAGACTTCTTTGTCCCGGAGATCCTTCCTAAGGTCGACACTTATTTCACTTAAGAGCTCAAGAATTTTCCATTCTTGTCGAGTAGACAATGGAATGGAGAGTCAGAAGCCACTTCTGTTTTGACAGCGCCAAAATGCTCCTTCTTTAGCTCCCAGAATCTTTAAAATTAATAAGACTGTCATTTCCCCAGCATGTAACATCCACATCTGTTATGTTTTGGACTCCTGAGGGAGTTGGGCGGAAAGTTCCATGAAGACGGAGCCAACATACCTACTGAACAGTGGCTCTGCCAGCGTGATGCCCACAGTAGCAAAATCAGCAGGAGCACGTTACAAGCACCCAGGGGAGGGGGGCCCCGTTGGTTAAGCGTCTGACTTCTGGCTCAGGTCATGTTCTCGTAGTCTGTGGGTTTGAGCTTTGCATTGGGCTCTGTGCCGATGGTGCAGAGCTTGGTTGGGTTTCTCTCTTTCTCTCTCTCTGCCACTCCCTTGCACTGTCTCTTTCAAAGTAAAATAATAACCTTAAAAAGAAGATAGGAAGGAAGGAAGGAAGGAACACAGTCACTAATTAGGAGTGTGAACCAGACACAGGAAAGAAAAGTGTCCAGTGGGTGAGATAATACGTGATCCTGGGGACAAGAGAGACCAGTGTTGTGGTTCTGCCTCCACCAGGCAGCCCTCCAGCTCCCACCAGCACAGTCTCCTGTGGCTAGCACAGAGCGGTCTGCACCCTGTGGGTTTACATACACTACAACAGTATTCTGTCTTCCTGAGAGTCCTCAAGCACATCTTTGGCCCTCCCCTTGAATGCAAGTGTTTTGGCATGCTTTGCCTCCCTAGGTAAAGCGAGTGCCTTGCTCATTGGCATTTTAATAAATATTTATTTGGTGGTGGCCGAATTCATTATTCTCCTTGTCAGACCTCATGGCTGCTGCCAGCACTGAGTGCACATGCACACGGCCGACTCCTAACTGCCCGGTCGCGGGTCCTCACCCAGCAACTCCCCTCCCCCGACTCAGTGAACAAATCGTCAGCACATTTTAAAAGGTTGTGCTATAAAAGTGCAAGTTGCACGGGCATTTTCTCCCTTAACAGCCCCAATAAAGAATGTCAGTGGTGTTTTCAGATGGAGAAATTGTGGTCCCTGGAGCTTTGCTGCTGAGCGGGGTGGGTGGGGGGAGCCTCCCAGTCCTTCCCATTCTCTACTCTGCAGTGGCTCCCTATTGTCCAGGGTAAGTGCAGACTTTCTAGACTGGACAGGAAGTCTATCCACACACTGGTATCCATCTGTTTTATTAAAAAAAATTTTTTTAATGTTTATTAATTTTTGAATGACAGAGTCAGAGCATGAGTGGGGGAGGGGCAGAGAGAGAGGGAGACACAGAATCTGAAGCAGGCTCCAGGCTCCTCCAAGCTGTCAGCACAGAGCCTGACACGGGGCTCGAACCCACGAACCATGAGATCATGACTTGAGCCAAAGTCGGACGCTCAACTGACTGAGCCACCCAGGCGCCCCAGTGAGTTGTACCTTTTAAAAAGATGGACTTCTTAGTCCTTCACTTAAACTTTTTTCTTAAGGAGAGAATTATAATTTCTTTTTTAAGTAGGCTCTATTCCCAGTGGGGAGCCCAACATGGGGCTTGAACTCATCACCCTGAGATTGAGACCTTAGCTGAGATCAAGAGTCCGTCACTTAACTGACTGAGCCCCCCAGGCACCCCCGTACAGAGCTCTTCTGTACCTACTGCACCTGTTACCATAAGCACACTGGTGTTTAAGCTCTTTGTGACAGCAGAGCCCTGGATGGCGCCTGGCCCACGTTACGATGTCCTTATTCAGCAGATGCTGAAGGAATGAAGGAATCAGTTAATGGAGGCATTGTTTTCCAAGCTGGATGTTTATATACCAGGCTGGTTTGGGGGTGGCCAGGAGTGTGGGGGATCCCCTGGCCTTCCTCTGAAGAGTCTGTGTCTGGTGGGTAAGCTTCTGAGAGTCTGAGTCCAAACAAGATAGACTGTACACCTGGGTCTGATTAGGGGACAGTGACTCAGGCTCTTCCTGAATATGAAAAGGGCCGTTGTAGGTTCTCCGGAAGGCGGGGTGAAGCAGCCCATTGTAGGTTCTCCTGAAGGTGGGGTGAAGCAGCCCTGAGTCACCCAGGTCCCAGGACCAGAGCTCTCTGACAGGGACACCACGATGTGATACAGCCGGTGGCCGCGCCCATTCCGGAGCCTCCCTCCACATCCTGGTCTTGGAGGGAAGCGGGCTCTGAACAACACAAAAGGCCCTGGGGAGGGTCTTTGTGGGACCAACACAAAGGTAGTTCTTCTAGCTCACACCCATCCCAGTGCACGATAAAGGCTTCTGGCCTTTCCTTCAGATACAACGTATCAGATACAACCTTCTTGGTCAGGTGCCTTTCATGCCAAAGCGCCCCCCCACCCCCATGGCTGGCCCCTCAGGGACGCATGCTGCCCTCCCAGACCCCCTCCCCAGCCCCTGCTTTCTAGTCATTTGTTGGAAGACAGGTGCCTACTTGAATTTGTTGGGCTCTTCTCTTCCATCCCTGCCATATGCACGCTGGAGGAGAATGCGGTTAGGTAAATACCGCATTTACACGCGACCCTCCTTGACCTCCATCTCATTCTCTACACTCACATTCTGTTTTTTTTAATGCTTATTGATTTTTGAGAGAGCACAGGTAGGGGAGGGGCAGAGAGAGAGAGAGGGAGACAGAGGATCTGAAGCAGGCTCTGGTCTGGAAGCACAGAGCCTGATGCGGGGCTCGAACTCACTAACTGTGAGATCATGACCTGAGCTGCAGTCAGACACTCAACTGACTGAGCCACCCAGGTGCCCCTGTACACCCACGTTTCACCCACATTTTACGATGAAAATAAAGAGAATACACGTCCTCCCAATAATCCTAATATTAGAATTTCCCATTCTGCTTTGAACTCGGGTCTTGTCACTGGTCAGGGCTTCTCTGCCAAGCAGCAGGGCGGGGAGAGGAACTCCAAGCGGTCAGTGGCTCACCCCTGGCCAGAGGGGGCAGGAGTTTCTCTTGCACATTTACCCCCGGCTGGCCCTCACCCCCTGTTCTCTCCAGCGCGTCATCCACCTCCCGCCGGGGCTGTCCAGGTCTGTGCCATGCCGTTGCCCTCCCAGCAAGGTGGCATCCGCAAGCCTGGGGCTCGTTGGAGCTGAGCCGGGTACAGTTGCTTCTGTTCCAAGCCTGCAACTTGAAAATGAAGTAATCTGAAATGGAAATGCCAGCATCTCGCTTTTGCATTACAGGGAGACCAGGCTGTCCCCTGTGTCCCCCCCCCCCCCCCCCCCGAGCCATGGGAACAGTGTGTGTTTACACATGTTTAGTGGCGCAGCACGGATACACTTCTAAGGAGAAACGGACAGACAGAATTGGGAGTGACTGTGGCTAGCGCCAGTGTTAGTGACCTCTCCTACTCTTTCTTACTGAGAATCTCTAAGACCTACTGAGGGTGCAGGGACTTGGGACTGGCTCAGTGTCCTTCTGCTCCTACACCCTCTCCTCCCCTTCTTTAGTGTGTGGGGGTCGTGAGAATGTAGGGCTCAGTGCGACGATCCCCTCAGTACCTGTCAGCCTTCGATGCACGTGAATTTACCTAACTTCCTTAATTTTAGCTAAGTCTGTCCCAGGTTTCAACCACTTGACCCCAAAGTTCCTCAGATGTCCTTTCTCACTGGGACATGTACCTAATTCTCCTCTTGCCTGAAACTGAGGCTACGGGGTTCCAGACTGGATAAGAGCCCAGTTTGGGGGTTTGCATATCATGGCTCTTTTAAGGAAGGACTCCCCACCTCGCTCCAAACCCACCTTCCCTGTGTGCCCTGAGAAGGACGCCTTCTCTACCACCCCAAGGCAAGCAGCCTAGAGGCTGGAGAAGTCTTAATGCTGAGTGGAGGGGGTTCTTTCTGTCCTGGCTTCCCTGACCTCTGTCCCCGGAAGCACCGAGAACCCAGACTAACTATGGCGCCCAAGAGGTTCAGGCGTGGTCCTTCCAGGAGCAAGATCATCCCGTGTGAGACGGACATGCTCAGAGAACCCCAACGTGATTGTTTCACATAGAAAACGGACTTCAGAGATGACTACCAGAAAGGTAAATACCTAATTATTAGATGATGGTGGCTCCTGTCTTTACGTTTTAGATAGTAGATGGTTTATTACGGCGCTTTCCCGAATTCTGTGGGGTATCCAGTAGCTGGTATTTCTAGATGGTCACAAGACTGGCTCCCTTGACTTATTCTCAGAGTTCTGGGTGTGACTTACCTAGACCGGAAGCTGTGGATAGTGAAATTCTCAGGCCGCAGAGAACACGAAGTGAG
The DNA here is from genome assembly GCF_003009895.1 of Hyaena hyaena. Classification (NCBI taxonomy): domain Eukaryota; kingdom Metazoa; phylum Chordata; class Mammalia; order Carnivora; family Hyaenidae; genus Hyaena; species Hyaena hyaena. Next base: position 2,490,086 of record NW_024080758.1, read on the forward strand.
GTCCAGACATGACGTCAAGTGTCAGACGCCTAGCAAGCTGCATTTTTCATATTTATAATACAGTGAGCTGCAGAAAAAGAAATGTAACTCTCCCTTGGCCCTGCTGTTCTCAAAGCCAGACAGCCCCTCTCTGGCGACAGACGGAGTCTGCATCAGCAGATGTGGTATTTCCTGAGCATTCGCTATTTAACGACAGATCTACTATTTAGCTCTTCGGTCGTCACACACGGGTGAGCTTTAGCGGTAAATGGACCCTTATTAACAATAAGTGCCAAACGCCAGGCTGTGTGCGTCTGAAAGAATTCTAACGTAAGGGGTGCCCACTGCTGCTTTCTCGGAAGGTCCTTCCGTGCCATTTTGTCTCTGGGATGGTGTATTTCAAAAGGTAAAATAACCACAGTAACCACAAACTACCCACAATAGGTTTCCTACCCAGGATTTGGAAAATTCTCCAGTTGTCATTTAACCCAGGATTTGCCAAAATCCAGGCCAAAGAAACAGAGCCTGGGAATCGGAAGTCTAGAGCTTAACCTTGGGTCTGTAAGAATTGGTGAGCCCTGGGGAAGTTGGCCTGGGTGCCATCCTTTGTCTCCCCAGGCTCTCGTGTGGCATGAACCAGAAAGGTTTTTGGTCTCCTGAACCCCTGGGTCAAGGGCAGTTGAAGGGATTGCTGGGAGAGGAGTGACCTTGTGTTAGGTCCCCGAGGGCATGCGCTCTCACAGGCCGCCATGCCCGTGGGTTCGACGTGATGGTGATTGTTATGAAGATTTGCTTTGTGCCAAGTGCTTAGCACGACTGTTTGCCTAATAATCATGTATATCGTTTATGTAGAAATTATTATCCCCATTTTGCTGATTAGAAAGCCATGTGAAAATAATATGTTCAGGGGCTCCGTCCCTGGGTGGCTCAGTTGGTTAAGCATCCGCCTTGTGATCTCAGCTTAGGTCATGATCCCATGGTTTGTAAGTTCGAGCCCTGCATCAGTGCAGAGCCTGCTTGGGATTCTCTCTCTCCCTTTCTTTCTTTCTTTCCCTCTCCTGCGCAAGCTCACACATGCTCGCTCTCAAAATAAATAAACTTTAAAAATAAAACGTTCATGGTCACACAGCTAGTAAGGGCTGGCATCTGTCAGACTTCAAAGTTTCCAGTAGACTCAATACCCTCAACATGTATTTTTGATAAATACATGTATATGATAAATTTTTAAAATACGAAAATTTTAGGGGCACCTGGGTGGCTCATTCAGTTGAATGCCCAACTGTTGATTTCAGCTCCAGTCATGATCTCACGCTTCCTGAGTTTGAGCCCTGTGCGGGGCTCTGTGCTGACGGTGAGGAGGCTGCTTGGGATTCTCGGTCTCCCTCTCTCTCTGCCCCTCCCCCATTCACACTCGCAAGTGAGTGCGTACTCTCTCTCTCCCAAAATAAACAAACACTAAAAATACTTAATTTTTATCATATTAATAGGATGCCACATAAGACTATATAATAATTATAAGGCAAAAATAGCTAGTATGGGGCGCCTGGGTGGCTCTGTTGAGCGTCCGACTTCGGCTCAGGTCATGATCTCACGGTTCTTGAATTTGAGCCTCGCATCAGGCTCTGTGCTGACAACTCAGAGCCTGGAGCTGCTTCGGATTCTGTGCCTCCGTCTCTCTCTGCCCCTTCTCCACTCATGCTCTGTCTCTCTCTCTCTCTCTCAAAAATAAATAAACATTACAGAAAAAATTAAAAAAGAATACCTGCCTAGTATGTATTGAACCCTCATGCTGCAGCACAGTTACAAGTGGTGCTACTGGTATTTGCTCCTTTTACAATTGCCACAACCCCTCCAGGAAGGCTCTGTCGTCGGGACGGGCTTTGGGACGCGGCCCACGGGAGGTTAAGCCACTTGTGCACAGGTACACAGCGGTACACAGTTAAGCCACTTGTGCACAGGTACACAGCAGTACACGGTGCAGCCAGAGCTCGAACCCAGGCAGCCTGTGGGCGAGGCATGTGCTCCCAGCCTCCAGACCGCACTCCACATGTCCTAGGGAGGACACGCAGACAGCGAGTGCCCTTAACCTTGGAGCTGCTCATCCAGGGACGCCTGAGGACCCCCATCCCACTTCACTTTGGACCTGAGAAGGACTGTTTCAGGACGCATTTTGAAACCCGCTCATGCCTTTGAAATGGGTTCCCTGATACGATGAGCTAAGAGATTGGGGCCTCTTGTGTGCAGGCTGCTGTCAGAATTCCTGTCCCCGAAACACGCCTGTCTCCACCCCCCCAGCCCGGCCAGCTTTTCCCGGCCTGCTAATTGGCGCCAGGGACCGGCTCCCAGAGGCTGCCTGGCCCCAGCAGCCCTTCCCTGGCTGCACCCCCCCCCGCCCCCGCCCCCAAGGCTGCGGCTCCCTCCCTCCCTGCCGGGCTTTCGGGCTGAGGCTGACAGACAGACGCACTAGACAGGAGCTTCGGGGAGCTTCCCTCGCCACCCTCCCCGATGCACTTCCTCAACGACTACATCTCATTACAGGGCTCCGTTCTCTGGTCCTGCACATGCTCCCTCTCGCTTGGCTTCCTGGTGCCACCACTTGTCACCTTCCCCAGAGTGGCTTTTACTAATGTAAATCTCCCTTCTCCGATGGCATGACTGCTCATTCTGTGCTGTCTAGCACCCCACGAGCTCACCCACTGGCACCCCGAGAAGCCAGCCACCCAGTGCGGAGATGGTACCCTGTCTTCAAGGTGGTCCAGCTCTGGCCCAGCCCCCCATGAACAGGTTCAGGCCCTGCTGGCTTTGGGGGAAGGGACCGGCTTCTCTGGCTCCATCCGACCCAGGATGCTCGCTGCAGGCAGTGGATTGGGGCCACTGCTCTTTCTTTCACCTTTGCCAGCAGGCAGCTGGCTTTGGGCAGGTCACTTAAGTACCCAGCACCTCGGTCTCCTTGGCCTTAAAGTAAGGATGGTGGTAAAAATGAGTATATTAACATTTCCTTAATAAAGCTGTTGTGGGGAATCAAATGGAAATAAGGATGAGAAGATCCTCTGCAAATAGAAAATTTGGGGCGCCTGGTGGCTCAGTCGGTTAAGCGTCTGACTCTTAGTTTCGGCTCGGGTTGTGATCTCATGGTGTGTGGGTTCGAGCCCCATGTTGGGTCCATGCTGTGTGGAACCTGCTTGGGATTCTCTCCCCCGCCCCGTCTCTGTCTCTCCCCTGCTCATGTTCTCTCATTCTCTCTCTCGCTCAAAATAAACTTTATTAAAACTTTTAAGGGGCGCCTGGGTGGCTCCGTCAGTTGAATATCAGACTTCAGCTCAGGTCATGATCCCGTGGCAAGTTCGAGCCCCGCGTCGGGCTCTGTGCTGACAGCTCAGAGCCTGGAACCTGCTTCTAATTCTGTGTCTCCCTCTCTCTCTGCCCCCTCCCACTTGCAGCCTTTCTGCCTCTCAAAAATGAATACATATTAAAAAAAATTTTTTTTAATAAAATTTGTAAAGAAGTTATGGCCGTGGCACAGATGGCTGGTGATGAGTGAGTGATGAAGTGATTGATTTTGTCAACACAGAGTAGATACTCCCCCAGAACAGGCGAGGGGAGCACTCAGCCTCCTGGTATCTGCCCTCCTACCCCCCAAACTCGGCACCAGATCCTGTTCCTCTGGGCCTTTCCTGGGGGGTTGCCCCATGACCCTTGACTGGAGCCATTGGGATTACTGTTGTGGTTTGATGCGAAGCAATTCAGTTCCATTTAGTCTTGATCCATAAGTAACAACTGTACTGTGGTTTCTGTGATTCATGGACCTATGATTCTGTAAAGATAACTGTGTTTTGATGGAACACTCAGTTATGTTTAAAGGCTCTCTCTGTAAACTTAGGGAGCACAGCCCTCTCACCCCCCATCCCTCCGGGGATCAGGGTTATTTACGACGCTATCAGGTCAAGCAGGCACATTGGGTAAATCAAAGGGGGAAAGGAAAGTCCTATATACGGGAGTCGGCAAGTCAGCAGTGGGTTAACACTAGAATCTTAGGTTATAAAGTGGAGAGTGCTCTTTAAATAACAGCTGGAAAGTTACACCTTTAATCCCTTGTGGTGTGTTTTAGAAATCTTTTACAATAGATCTGTCAGAATGTCCTAAGCACGGAAGGATGTGGAGGGTTGCTGAATTTCGTGGTAGATCAGAAAAGCAATTATGCTGAGAATACATACCGGGGACCCACGGTTTACGGCTCTCACCCTCCAATCGTCTCTCTTAGAATGTCTGGAGAATCTTCTGGAAGGGACTAATGCACCATAAGCAGACAGCATGAGCACATCAAGAACATCTGATCAAGGCAGGAAAGAAAGGAGTCAGATCAGGGAAACAGCACATCCAGATTTTAGAAGTGCGGATCAAAGTCAACAGGGATTATGCACCTTTGCAAAAGATAGTAGCAGACCATGCAGTCTTCAGGTTAATTTGCTGCGGTGAGGGAGGAAAGGCATTTGATTTCGTCTCTCATGTCAGTGTGTGTGGGCATGCTCATTCAAGAATTTTTCCTTCAAGTTTTAAGTTTTAAAACTAAGGCTGGTGGGGCACCTTGGTGGCACAGTCGGTTGAGTTCAACTCTCGAGCTCAGCTCAGGTCATGATCTCACAGTTTGTGAGTTTGAGCCCCGCATTGGGCTCTGCACTGATGGTGTGGATTCTGCTTGGGATTCTGTCTCTCCCTCTTTCTTTCCTCCTTCTTTCTTTCTCTCTCTCAAAATAAATAAATAAACTTAAAAAAAATTAAGGCTGGTAGAAAGGCTTCTGATATCACTCATTTGGTGTGGAAAAGTCCATTTGACACTAGTTGATTTGAAGACTGTACCTTTTTCCTTCCTTCCTTCTTTCCTTCCTTCCTATTTTCTTTCTTCCTTTCTTTTTTTCTTTCTCCCTTTCTTTTTCCTTCCTTCCTTCTTTGAGGAACTTTCTTCCTTCCCCTTCCTTCCTTCCTCTCTCTCTCTCTCTCTCTCTCTCATATTTTACATGTGTATGCTGCTTTATATTCTGCCTTTATTTCTTTAAAAAATTTTTTAAGGTTTATCATTGAGAGAGAGCGACAGAGCACGAGCAGGGAAGAGGCAGAGAGGGAGGGAGACACAGAATCCGAAGCAGGCCCCAGGCTCTAAATTGTTAGCACAGAGCCGGACATGAGGCTCGACGTCACAAACCATGAGATCATGACCTGAGCTGAAGTTGAACGGTCAACCGTTCAGGCACCCCATATTCTACCTTTATTTCTTTGTTGCTTCCCAGCTGTCCTTCATGGTGGGGGTGGAGGGTGGTACAAAGTCTCCACTTTAGGGGTATGGACACCAGGGTCCACACCTGAAGTCACATGGCCACTGGGTGGTAGTGATGTTTGGACCAGAACCCGGTCCCCTGGCTCTGGTGCCCCTGGTACCCAGAACCCGTGAGAAAGGAGATTCACTCATCCCATGCCATGGACCCTTCTGTCATCCCTCATTTTCCCCTCAAGAGCTGAACCCCCTCTGACAATACGTGGAGCCAGGAAAGGCGCCTGGTGTGCGGCGAGGCCAGCACGGTGCTGCCTCCACGGCCATCCAGCCTCCACTCCCACCAGGCAGGCTGGGGGCACCGCTCTGGCTTTCTCTCCTCTGAGGCGGAGAGGGTCTCCTGGGACGATGCGGCGATGCATGTTGCTGTGGCTCACATTCGTCACGATCAGTCCAGCACCCCCATCGCAGGCACTGGCTTCAGGAAAGACGCAGAATCCCGGAATAGACTGGCCAGTGCTCCCTGGCCGCTCTGTCTCGGCGGACTGGCCCCTTGGCTCCAGACTCCCCTCCGAACAATCTCACAATCTCACTTGTTCACTTTTCTCACTATTCTTGTTGGCAGATTTCGATGAGCCTGTCACACTGGCCTCTGATTTGCCTTGAACCCTGTCCAGACACACTTAGGAGATTGGGAATAGACCTGGGGGCGCCTGGGCGGCTCAGTCGGTCTCTCTGCTGTCAGCACGGAGCCTGCTGCAGATCCTCTGCTCCTCCCCCACTCACTCTCTCAAAAATAATAAATAAGAATAAATTTAGGAGCGCCTGGGTGGCTCAGTCAGTTAAGCGTCCGACTTCGGCTCGGGTCATGCTCTCGTGGTTCGTGAGTTTGAGCCCCACGTTGGGCTCTGTGCTGACAGCTCAGAGCCTGGAGCTTGCTTCGGATTCTGTGTCTTCCTCACTCTCTGCCCCTCCCCCACTCATGCTTTGTCTCTCTCAAAAATAAATAAGAAAAGTTTTTTAAAAAGTGTGGGCTTGGACGTCAGCGTAAGGAGATTCAAAATATAAAGGTGTAAAAAGGAGTAGAAGATGTTAGCAGTTAATTGACTCTGCAGCCCCTGGCCTTGCAGGGGAAACGACGTATCCTCACTGACACACAACCACAGAGCATTTGCCGTGGCCAAGACGCAGGCTAGGGACCAGTCACTGACTTCTGTGTGTCTGTTGGGGGCCTTCATTGTGGGGACCCACGACGGAGTTGAAACACAGCTCGTGCATGAGAAGGGTGACTGGTGGTCTCTCCCCACCCACACCCACACCAACACCCTCACTGGTCTTCTCTGTTGGTGAGGGAGCCTTCTGAAGGTCACATTTGCCCAGAGCCTTCCCTGGAGTCTGATGAAAGCCTCCAGCTGGGAAGCTTCTGGGCAGAGAGACGGGTGATGAGGACCCCCCTCCACGTCCACACTGCGTTCTCTTCTCCGTGACTAGAGATGGACACGAACATCTGTGCACATGATCATGTGCGGTGGCGACAGTGAGTGTCCACCGGGCCCACCCCGAGGAGCATCCGTCTTCTACCTTGATGCCGCATCTGCACAGCCCAGGGTTATGCCTCTAACCATGAGTCCCTCACGGATCCTCCTGGAGTCCCTCAGGCCGTCCAAGGAGAGGTACTGTCACGACCGTCAAGCAAGATGCAAAGGGGACCGTGGCCCACAGCTACAGCCGGCCCACCAGCCACTGAGCAATTAGATAAACGAAGCAAAGTGGGGTCTTGACCGCTGAGGGCTGGGGTGGGTCAAGGAAGTGCCAATCTCCCATCATCGGAATGTGTCCACTCAGACTGCGCCCTAGCTTTCTGCATCTCATTCCACCGGTACAGCCTTTGCGGCTGGAAGCAGGGATCGTCCCCTCTGCCCTGAGAGCCGGGAGAAGGCTGTGCATGTTCTCACCTGCAGGGACCCTCTCTGTACCCCAGAGCAGCAGGGACAGGAAGGGCTGAAGCAGGCACTGCCAGGAACCCACCAGCATCTGCCACAAAAATGAAGACGTCTGGCCAGAAGTCCGGGGGGGCCATCTTCATCACAAGAGGTATCGTCAAAGCGCTTTCATTACAGAGGGTTAAGCTGGAAGTCAAGTGCTAGAATGACAGAAGAACGGCACAAAGGAAGTCAAGCAGAAAGACCTAATTTCCTTCCTTTAAGGGGAGGAAAAAAATACTCATGTATTTAAATGAACGCAAAGGCAAGAATGAGGGTGGCCTTTCCCCACCCCCACCTGGAAGTCAGTGGGTCTTCATAGGACGGTGTATCTTTGGGCCAGACCAGCGGCCCGCACCGCCCGCCTGTCTGCAGAAAAGGACATGGAGGCTTGGAACTTCACTGCCACGCAGGAGCAGCCCCCAGGACAGCTGAGTCGCTAACGCAGCCCCTTCGCCACCACTTCTCCATGCAGGCCCTTGCCTGGCTTAGCTCCTAGTATGCGCAGCACCTCCAGGTACCCAGAAATTGCATGCGAAATTGCAGAATCGAAAAGCAGCGGGCCACGTGAGTCCACCCGTTGTGCCCGGCACTTGCATCCTCCTCGACTTGCAGCGATCAGAGGCCAGGCCAGGGCATTTGCTTACAGGAAGCCCAGGGGCCCCAGACATCTACCAAAAGTGGCCGTTTGGATATGCGCCTGTAGCACACCTGCTGTGTGACTGGGGCCCAGCTCTGCAGACAAGCGGAACCAAAGTCAGTGCGGAGGTGTTCACAGCGAGCGAGAGAATTGCCAGGGCGGAACGCAGGCCGATGGGGTGCTTGCTCGCATACGCGCAGCGCGGTGTGTTACTAACAGGAGCCTGCGAGGACCAGTGCGTGGTCCCTGGCGCAGTGTCCAGGGATCCCCGTGGCATCCCGTTTGTGATTCATGGGACAAGGAGTTCAAAACCTTATCATTAGCATTGTGATTACAGAAGGCTAGGATGTCACAGTTCGGGGGAAGGAGGGAGAAGGAGAGAACCAGGAATCGCACACCCTTGCTGTGCTGATTACTTGCAGGTCAATTACTTTCATTCTTCACACGGTCCCATGAGAGAGGCCACATTATCCCCATTACACAGATGAGAACACTGAGGCTCCGAGAGGCCAGACCACGTATGGGAGGCAACAGTTGTCATGATGAAAAAAGTATGCGCTTTGGCATCAGACAGCGGTGGGATCAGAGCCCAGCCTTACCATGAGCATTTTCAGGGATTTGGGCCAAGTTCTGGAACACCTGCTGTCTCATCTATAAAGTCTGGACAAGTGTACCCATGCATTGGCTTGTTGGACTAAATAATGCCCTTTGGGTAACAACACAGCCCTAGCACACAGTAGACCCCCAGGAAATGTCAGGAATTGCTATATGATGACCCCTCCCCCCATCCCCCATGCATTGGGAGAACCAGGATGTAAATCCTGAGAGGCCAGCCTCTTTCCAACCCTAGGTGCCTCCCACGGTGGCCCCGGGCCTCCAGATCCACACCTGAATGCTATTGGGAGGGATGGAAACCAGCACAGCCGGGGCACCGCTGGGGCAATGGACCAGGCCCACGCCCTTAGCCTTGCACATCGCAGGCTGCTTCCCATGTCCCAACGGTCAAGGAGAAGGTACACAGGAGGAGGGTGCCCTCGCTCCACTATGCGCAGTGCAGGTTATTACCCTCAGAGCATTTCCACTCATCTGAAATCTTTTCTTTAAAAACGTACGACCCCACTCTCCGAAGCCATGTGACTGACGTTTCATCAGCCCCACCAATGGATCTGATGAGGAAGATGAGGAAGACAGAGATGGGTTTCAAAAGAACCCTGTCCAGAGCGGCAGAATTTGCCACATGGTATTACAAAGGCCATCTGTCTGCCACTCTGTATCAGCAGCCTTTGCATCCCCGATGCCTAGCCTAGTGCCTGGCATATAGCAGGGGCTCCTTGCCACCTCTGGACTGAACTCACAACACAGTAACAGAGGCTGGTAAGGGAGCACTCACCCTCTCGGTCCCCAGGACTTGAGCCTCCAGAGGTGTGTGTGGCTTCCCCTTGACTTCTGCTCACCTTAGGGCTCTGAGGCGAAGGCAGTTTATTTTCACGAGTGCTCTACTGGGCCGTGGGAGTAGAGTGGGCTGGTGGTCGTGTCTGGGCCGTGGTCAGTTATGCAGGGGAGGTGGGTTAAAGGGACCCGCTCCTGGTTCCCACCAAGAGGCGCTTTTCATTCTACACAGTCGTTTAATGGGATCCCAAATAACATGTTTCAAACAAATCTTATCACCATTGCTCCTTGGAACACATTTCAAATGCCGGCCATTAAAAACAGGCCATTTCACAAGCCTTTAATGATGACACTAATAACTGTGGGTTTTTGTCTCCATGGGTCCTGATGAGCAGAGGCGAGGAGTAAATTACGGAGCTAACTTTTATGTCCGTGGCTTATTGATCGGTGAGGAGTTCTCTTCAAGGGAATTATGCCAACCCCCAAACCTCGGCCATCCAGATTCCCTTTCCGTCTATGTGACCGCCCACTAATGTACAGTTAGTTTTCGATTTATATTAATAAGAAGACAACACGATGTGCCATTTCTGTAAGACGGTAATGGACATACCAAAACATCCCACCTGGTAGTTATAAATAGATCAGTTTTCCCATAATCCACTGAAGGTCACAATCCGTGGCATCATGAGCAGGTTCCCTGCTGTGGTGCTGGCATACGCGTGCATCCCCAGACTGCATAAAGGGTGTCACACCATAGTGTATCCAACGGTATCATGCATGTCGTTTCCTGCCTTTATTTCTTGCAGGTGAAAGTCATGCTTCGCATCTGTTCCACATTGGCTCGTGACACCTCTGAGTCCAGCTCTTTCCTGAAGGTGGACCCTCGGAAGAAGCAGATCACCCTGTATGACCCCCTGACGTGTGGAGGTCAAAATGTCTTCCAAAAGAGAGGCAACCAAGTTCCCCCTAAGATGTTTGCCTTCGATGCCGTGTTTCCGCAAGATGCTTCTCAGGTGGGTGTGACCCCTTCTGCCCACTCCAGGCTCAGGCAGTGTTGAAGCTTTCCCCATCCACCAGGACCTGTGAGCTGGGAGGGTATCTTCCAGAGTATTCTGACGCATCAGTTCTTCCAGCCATACAACTCTTGGAAACCCATTGTAGCATCATTGGATAGTTCGGTCCCATTGAATGATCGGTGTCAGACCTTGGGCAGGATCACTGTGCCAGGATTTCAACAAAACACTCGTGGAGAGAAGGAGGGGGAAGGACGAGGGAGCCAGTCGGCAGATGGCTTACAGAAGCAGGGAGTAGAGGCAGAAGTGGAAATTTTAGGAGAGACTTTGTCAAGGTGGTGGTGCCTGTGGTCCCCTAAGAACGCCATGCCTGTCTGGGCTCCTGGGTGCGCCAAGGAGCTGGGTTTGAATCAGGCGCAGTTCTAGGGCCCTAAGTGGGGCAAGTCCTAGTGAGGAACTGCTGCAATGGGCAGGGAAACGGAGGCTCACGTGCAGTCCTGAATCGGTGAAGCCGAGTAGAAGGGAAGAAGAGAGGCTAGCTGTCGTATCAGTAAGCTGGTACCACATAACAAACCACCCTAAGATTCAGTGGCTTAGAACAATAGGCATTTATTATTCCTTATTAATCTGTGGTCTGGCTGAGTGTTCTTCCATTTCTCGTGTCTTTATCCCAAGTCTGGGGGCTGCCTGGCTTTAGGCTGATCTGGAATCCGCATTGTTTCTCATCAGCCAGGAGGCTCTCTGGGGCTTGCACTCACGATGGTGGCGTGATCCAGGTACACACACCTCAAAATCGACATGACATCACTTCTGCTGCTTTCTTTTGGCTCAGATTTGAGGGTTGGGAAGAGACCTCACCTCTTGAATGGTGGGACTGAAAAGTCACAGTGCAAGGGGAGCACACGCACGTGTGCGTGCACACACACACATAAGCACACACACACACGGGGAATGTGGAGTGTTATGGCCATCCTGGTCCGAGTAGAATTTGGAAGCTCCTTGGGGGCCTAGAGTGCCAAGATTCCTGGACCTGAGCTCCTGGAGCCAATCCCAGTAAGAACAGATGTCCACTGGAAGATTCCGTCGCACCATCTGGTGCAATTCATCTGCAGTGAATTGGCGCAGCTGAATCTTCCAGTAGGCGCATAACCCAGGTTATAGGTGTTTGGTGACCTGCTTTGCCCGGGTTTTGGCATCAGACAGCTGCATCTTCCAGATGTGTTTCCGGCAGTCACTCCCCAAGATTTATATGAGACAGAGTGCCTCCAGGTGGCTGATGCCTGCAGCAGAGCCTGGAGACAAGGATGCTCATAGCTCCCGTTCGTTTCCTCCACGCTGCACCCAAGTGTAGAAAAGGGATCCTCACATGGGCTTTGGAATCATACCACGGACACCCAACATGTGTTCTCAGCTCCATTCGTTAACGAGCTAGAGGGGTGGTTTCCCCAAAGAGTTTTACCAGGAAAAGACAAAATACAAAAAAGTTTGATAGTTTCCCTTTTGATTATGTATGTGTGTGTGTGTGTGTGTGTGTGTGTGTGTGCGCGCGTGCGCGCACGCGCTCAGTAGTCCCAATGGACACACTAATCTAAACCTGACATCGTGTCTAATAAAGGGCCTTTCTCGTACTGTAATTAACACAGTTAAAACTTTTCTAAAGTGATTCTCCCCAACTTGCAAGAATCCCGAAGCAGACCCTAAGTTAAGCGTGGGCTGTTAATGAGTTTTAGATTTATTCCAGAAAAAGAGCCGTTTTTATTGCTCACATTTGCTTACATTTCACACCGGGCTCCAGAGCTCACGTGCTCCACACAACAAGTCACGTGCTTCTGGATGCTTCCCTTTTGTTAAAATCCGCAATCTTCTCTTGCATTGTGTTTCTCTGCTCAATTTGTGGTTTTCAGGAAGTTTCATACCTGTTAACCCACTTGACTCTTCCTAGACTTCTGTGCTGCAAAAGAGGGATGCATTGCTATGATCACATGCTGCATGAGGAAACTGAGGCTCACAGATGCGGCGTCTCGTTTGTAGTCCTTTCCTGAGCAGACCTCTCTCCTGAACCCCCCTCCTTACTCTCTCTGCCCTGCTCCGTGTGGTCCTGCATCTTTGACCTCCCGCCATTTTACTCACTGTTTACTGGCAGTGTGTCCCTGGGTGGGTCGCCACACCTCTCTGGGCCCCAGCATCCTCATCTGTAAGCTGCAGACAGACCCCCAATGTACCGTTGTGGTTCATTGAGCCCGGAATACACGAGATGGTCGGGACAGAGCTAGAGCGTGCTGAGTATCCGATGAACGTAGCTCTTTTCCTGTTATGTTGTCATCGTGACAGTCATGGTCGGCCTCAGCGCCCGGGGGGTGGGCACCCTTTGAGCCACCGAGGCAGGAAAGCAGTAGAGTGGACGCGGGGCCTCTGCTCTCAGAGGCACCAGGGAGGCTCCGGGTGGTTATGAATTTGGCTTTCCCTCCGTCTCTCAGGACATCAGCAAGGCAATGATTGGAATAGTCCTTGCTCCCCGCCGCCCTGGCGGACCCTCCTTAGCCCCCTGGTGGCCTCGGCAGTCATCAGCTGCCCCCTCCGGGGCAGACCTCCGCTGGGTCGGCTGTGGGAATGTGTCGTAGCCAATCAGCACAGACCAGGGGGCTTATAAACTACAGAAATTTCTTTCGCGTAGTTTTGGAGGCTGGAAGTCCAAGACCAAGGTGCTGCAGATCTTGTGTCTGGCCAGAGTCCCTTCCGGGTTCACAGCTGTCCTCCCGCTGAAGGGAGTGAGGAAGCCCTCTGGGGCCTCTCTCCCTAGAGTCGGCTTCACCCTCACGACCTGTCACCCCCACCCCCACAAAAGCTTATTTCCAAAAACCATCACATTGGATGTTAGGTTTCTTTCTTTTTTTTTTTTTTTTTTAATGTTTACTTATTTACTTTGAAAGAGAGCAAGCACAAGCAGGGGAGGTGCAGAGAGAGAGAAAGAGAGAGAGAGAGAGAGAATCCCGACGTGGGGCTTGAACTCATTTAACCATGAGATCATGCCCTGAGCTGGAATCGAGAGTTGGACACTTAACTGACTGAGCCCCCCAGGTGTCCCTGGACATTAGGCTTCAACATGGCAATTCTGGGGGGGACACATTCAGTCCCTCGCAGGAAGGGCCGTGAGGAGGACTCCAGCATGTGGGTGAGCAAGGGCTTCCGGCCGCCCGTGTCTGTGCTGGGGAAGCTGTCTGCCTCTCTGCACGCCCCCTCAAATAAATAAATAAACATTAAAAAAATATTTTACTGCCTCAGTCTTGGGGCTTCAAGCCCGCCTCTTGCTGCCTAGGTCCTGGGGTATGACAGATCCTGTGGCCCCCACAGCAGCCTTGTCCTGTGACCCCCTCCCCCTCAGTCTAAGAGGAGCCCTCCCCACTCACCCCCCGCATGGAATTGTTGAGGCACCACCAGCACAGACAGCGGGGTGGGGGTGGAGTGTGGTGTTCGGGTTTGGGAGAGAAAATTGATCTCCTTTTTTTAAAAAATTTTTTAATGTTTTATTTATTTCTGAGTGAGAGAGAAAGACAGTGTGAGCAGGGGAGGGTCAGAAAGAGAGGGAGACACAGAATCCAAAACAGGCTCCAGGCTCTGAGCTAGCTGTCAGCACAGAGCCCGACGCGGGGCTCGAACTCACGAACCGTGAGATCATGACCTGAGCCGAAGTTGGAGGCTTAACCGACTGAGCCCCCCAGGTGCCCTGAGAAGATTGATTTCCAAATATTCAGGTCCTCTCTCCTCCTGCAGCCTGGGGCTGAATATCTGTGTTCCTGGCGAGGCCAAAGCCCTGGGAGGCCCACTGCCCTCCCCCCGCAGAGCCCGGATGCTTCCCGCCTCTGAGTGCTTCCCTGAGTTGAGACTCTGGCAGGAAGGGGACAGCGCACAGTGTGCTGTTTGTCCTTCTGGAAGCATCAGCTGCTCCCCAGAGAGTTCCCAGATCTCCCAGTCAGGCCGCAGAATGTCCTGAGTTCTCGTTGTTTGTGGAGCGGTAGGTTGTTGGGTGCTTGTGGGGGAAGTACAGAAAGTTCTCAGAAGCCTGGCCCCCGAGGACTTGATAGCATCCGTTATAACACGCTGACGAGGGGCCTTTGGTATTGTGCGTTGTATCTGCACACAGAGAACGAACGGGCTGGTTTTGAAGACAAGGGGCTGTGGATCGAGGTGGGGAGAGCACGTAGATGCAGGTCACCAAGCTCTCGCTTCTGTTAGCAACAGTTTCCCAAGGCCATTTTCTTGAAATGACACATCATCTCTTTTGCACTGATAAGCTTGGTCCGTTTCATGTGCTGTGTGCACGTGTGTGTGCATGTGTGACGCAGGATCCAGTTAGCAAAGGGCCGGTGGGAAGTTTAAACGTCCAGCAGGCTGGAAGGGCAGAGCAGGGAAGGGCATGAGTTCCGTGGAAGCGCCCTGTGCTCCCATCCCAGCGTGTTTCTGCCTGGCTACAGAGGCAGCCGCTGAAACGGACCGCCAGTCAGCAGAAAGCTGGTTTGCAAGGACGATGCAATGCTCGGGCTTGCACGAGGCAGAGGAACCAGACGGTTTTGAGTGCCCCAGAACCCCTTTTACGGCCTGACCCACCTTCAGTGTCCTGGCCTTGGGACTGCCCCCCCCCCCCCCCACGGCAGCAGGCTCCCCTTTCTGTCGCTGATGGTGCCCTCACTGCACGTGTCTCTTGTGTCCGCCAGGCTGAGGTATGCGCCGGAACCGTGGCAGAGGTGATCCAGTCTGTGGTCAACGGTGCGGACGGCTGCGTGTTCTGCTTCGGCCACGCCAAGCTGGGTGAGTGAGAGCTTTCCTTGTTTCTGCCCTTTGTATTCCCAGCCACACGGTCTGTTCGTCTGTCCGGGTGCCTGGGGTCTGCGTCTGCAGATGAAGGGAAGGTGTGGCCTTTCAGTGCTGCCTGGAGTCACCAGTCGCCGGTGGTGCTGCTGAAAGACACTGTCCGTCTGAAGCGGACACCCAGCACCTGGGAAGGGGGTGGTGGGGTCCTTCCCACTTGGCCCAGGTCGGGGCCATGCCCAGAAAGCCAGCAGGAGGAGGGACCCGCACGGAGCAGGGGCTCTTGGGTTCAGGGCGGTGGATGGAGCCCTCCAGGCAAAGCCCGGAACCATGTCAGGACCTGTCTGGGGAGCGACCTTGACTCCCAGCCTCCGACCTTTGCCGGAGCAAGAAAGGAGAAGCAGGGTCAAGGGGGTCAGGGGAGCACCCAGACGGGGGTGCGGAGGGTTGGACTCCCTTAGGGTGTCTTCTCACTCCTGGCCTGTGGCCTTCCGCTCAGCAGGCCTCACTTCCCATGCTGGGCAAGTTGGTGATTTGGGGAGCTCCCAAAGCGCCCCTGTGCAGGGAGCGAGGCCCGCCGTAGGCCCGGACAGAAAGCTCATGTCAGCCCCCTTCTGTCTTCTTCATCTCTGATCAAAGCAGCAATCCAGATCTTAATAGACTTTGCTTGCGCTATAAAAATAGATGCAGCCTTTAACTTGAGGAAGGATATAAAGCGTAAGTACGAGCGTGCCATCTGCGGGTGGTGATAAAAAGGGCCGCGCTGGCGATGAAAGATGTCTGCCTGCCCACCGCCTGTAAAACAGGGCAGCCATCGGACGGCGTGGGAAGTTTCGGTCCCTGGGGCGAGTCGTGACTTAATCCTGTCTGGGCGCTTACATTCTTTAGTTCGGCCATTTAGTCTGTAGCCCCAGGAAAGGCTTACCGCCCCTTCGCCTCTTCCTCCCCTTTCTCCCCTTCCCTGTGGGAGGGGGACACTCAGACCGTTTTCCTTACCCCCCAGGCAAATCCTACACCATGATCGGAAAGGACGACTCCATGCAGAACCTGGGCATCATCCCCTGTGCCATCTCCTGGCTCTTCAAGCTGATAAACGAGCGCAAGGAGAAGACGGGGGCGCGCTTCTCCGTGCGCATCTCCGCCGTGGAAGTGTGGGGCAAGGAGGAGAACCTGAAAGACTTGCTGTCCGACGTGGCCACGGGCAGCCTGCAGGACGGCCAGTCCCCGGGCGTGTACCTGTGCGAGGACCCCATCTGCGGCACGCAGGTGACTGGCTGTGGAGCTCGGGCGGGGCGGGCGGGGAGCCAAGGTGGCTCCTCGCTGGGGAGATTCAACCCCGGGACTCGCCTCACATGCCACCGGGGAAGGCTTGTGAGTGTTTACTTGGAGGTGGACGGGAACTTTACGGCCTGCCCAGGGCCATCTGCCCCTAACCTAAATATTTGTACCTCGGATCTCACTGACAATGAGCAGGAGCCGCAATTGTTGTTGGAACCCGTTGGGCGGCGGGGAATGGAATTCACTTTCTTTACGCCCCTCTCAAGAAAAAAAAAGAAAAAGAAAAAAGAAAAGTACAGTCTTTCTTTTGTTTAACGACAAGCCGAAATATTTACTGCTCGGCACAAATAGCTCCAGCCATTACTGGCGCTGTTTACAGCTCTATAAATGGTGTTTCTGGTACTGGTTTATGGCCGGATGAGTGGTACCGTAGGAAACGCTCATAACCGCTTTCTAATTAGAGCCATGAAATAATTGCTGGAGCTGGGGAAGCCCAGGGAAGCTCCAGCCCACCTTCGCAGGAGGGGGTGTGTGTTCTGTGCGTCTCTCCCTCGCTGGCTGACGGCAGGTGGAGCGAGTCTGGAGCTCCCTGGTTCCTATCGAGAAGAATCCACCCTTCCGGTCTCCTGCTGGCTATATTTCCTGATTTTTTCTGATAGGTGTTCATTTTGAGGAGCACCTGCCTTGTCCCAGGTGGGGCTGTTTTCTCGGGTGAGGACACCCCCATCACACCCATCTGTGATGGCCGTGTCCTTCCCCGGCTCAAAGCCCCTCAGATCCTTCCATTTCCGTTATGAACTCTCCATTGCAAACCTCCTCATGATGTGCAAGGTCCTACATGACCAGCCCCCTGCCCACCTTTCCAGCACCATCTTTTGCCACTCCTCTTTATTTTTTTAAATTTTTAAAGTGTTTTATTATTTATTTTTGAGAGAGAGAGATGAGTGCCAGCAGGGAAGGGGAGAGAGAGGGGGAGACACAGAATCGGAAGCAGCTCCAGGCTCTGAGCTGTCAGCACAGAGCCCGACGCGGGGCTCGAACTCACAAACCGTGAGATCATCACCTGAGCTGAAGTTGACGCTTAACCGACTGAGTCACCTAGACGCTCCTCTTACCACTCCTCTTAAGTTACATGTAGGTCCCTAAAAAAGCAGAACCCCTCAGAATTCACTGTGCATATGAATCACGGGAGATCTTGTGAAAATGCAGGTTCTGGGTGAGTCTGTCTGGGGTGGGGCCCCTGTGTATGAGTTGGTGACGAGCTTCCCGGTGATACAGCACACTTTGAGTTGCAAGGCACTCAGCCGCCAGCCATCCTCCCTCTTACTCCACACATCTGCCCCTCCCGCTCTTCATCTGGCAAAGTCCCTGTCCTTCAGTAGCAGCCGGATGCCACTTCTTCCAGGAAGCCCTCCTACATGTTTCTCCTCGGTCAGTTGTGAGCCTGGTTGGTTCTCTAACAAACCGTGGGTGCCACGTCCGACTAAGATCGGCTGTTGGTAGTTTTAACAGATGCATCAGATACCCCTTGGGGGTGGAATCTAGTCAGAATCCAAACCAATTGGTCATGCAAAGCTTCATCCAGCAGTCCTCAAACTGTCGTCTTCCTCAGTCACCTGGGGAACTTGGTAAGCACGGCTCACCTGGCTTCACCTCTAGAATTTCTTATTCAGTAGGCTTGAGATAGGTCCCCAGACCGTGCATTTTGAACAAGTTCCCATGTGATGTCAATGCTGCTGGTCTGGGGACCACACTTTGAGACCCATCACTTCTGAAGCATCACAGCACCTGTGGGAGAAATCAGTGTCACCTCGCCCGCTCTTCCCTCTCCAAGAACCACCTGGATGTTCAAATATGCTGTAGCCTCTATTCATCTTTGTAACTCTACTGATGAGGCCCCACTTGGGCGAAGGACCTGGTTAACTGAAGGCTAAGTAGAGATCAGCATCCTCTTTATTTTAACTCTTCTTGTTGAAAAATGGTAAAAAAAAAAAAAAAACCCAAAAAAATTCCTTTACCTTTTTTCCTGCCATAGTAATTCACAACCATGAACACAAATACAACAGAGTCTCTCTTTGAAATTGGAGGCTTTTGAAGGTCCAGATTCCAAAAATTAGATTTTTCAGAACTATAAGTGCAATCAGAGTCAGAGTAAGAAAGTGTCAGAATGTGTACCAACCCCAAGGCACATACCACAAACCATTTCTTTGAGTAAACCAGATGTTTCCTTTTCTCCCTGCCCCCCAAAAAAGGGTGTTAGTCAAGTTATGATAATATCATCCTGACTAAGGTTGACTCTGATTTCCAAGGACTCTCATAGGATTTGGACACATGGCCCACCCTGCTTTCTTAGTTAATAAGTACCATGACTGTGAATTTGGGGATTAAAGATAAATTAAACAGTAGAGATGAGACAGTCAAGTACGTTGGGTGTTTTCATGCGTCTTTTACACATCTCGTTTAAGATGATGCCAGTGTGGGACGCCTGGGGGGCTCAGTCGGTTGAGGATCCAACTCTCAGTTTCGGCTCAGGTCACGATCTCAGGGTTTTGTGAGTTCGAGCCCCATGTTGGGCTCTGTGCTGACAGTGCAGAGCCTGCTTGGTATTCTTTCTCTCTCTCCCTCTCTCTGTCTTCCCTTCCCCCCTTGGCACTGTTTCTGTCTCTCTCAAAATAAATATACTTCCAAAAAATCCAGAACTGTAGTCCGTGTAGGCTAAAATGGGCTTTAAAGAGCTGGAGAGGTTGGGAGTGGGGTTAAAGCTAACCAACTCCCATGCTGTCTGCACTGAAATCTGGTTTCGCAATCCACCCATCTCCAAACATTCTAATCTCTGAGAGCAGGAGGGTGTCACGTCCCCCATGTCCTTTTAGGTAGATGGGTCACTGAGGACGGGGGTTTGCTGTCCTCTGCAGAGATGGGGCTGGGCTCCCTGCCCCCCCCCCACCCCACCACCATTTGGATACAGCCATTTGCCCATCACACCTGCTATTACTTAAACTGTGAAACGATATTCCGTGCTGCACATGTGCTCATTCTGAACTTCCAGAAATGGGTTGACTGAGATTTGCGGAGGAGCACAGGCCGTTGTTCTGGAAGGTTCTACAGAACAGAGAACCGGGTGTGAGGGGCATGCTGGCCCTCCACAGGCTGAGGCCTTAGCTCTAGGCTTGTGTCTTCCAGCTGCAGAACCAGAGCGAGCTGCGGGCGCCCACGGCGGAGAAGGCCGCCTTCTTCCTGGACGCCGCCATCGCCTCGCGCCGCGGCAGCCAGCAGGACTGTGACGAGGAAGGCCACCGGAACTCGCACATGCTCTTCACCCTGCACATCTACCAGTACCGCATGGAGAAGAGCGGGAAAGGGGGAAGTAAGTGGGCCCGTCTCCGCCCGCCGGGAGACCCGCCATCGAGGGCCACCGTGACCCTTTATGTTTTAGTTAATTTTTTTAACGTTTATTTATTTTTGAGAGAAAGAGACAGAGCATGAGCAGGGGAGGGACAGAGAGAGAGGGAGGCACAGAATCCGAAACAGGCTCTAGGCTCTGAGCTGTCAGCAAAGAGCCCGACCCAGGGCTCAAACTCACAAGCCAGATGCTTAATGGACTGAGCCACCCAGGCGCCCCTCATTTTTTTTAAAGTAGGCTGCATGCCCACTGTGGGGCTCGAAATCACTCCCCTGAGATTGAGCGTCGTGTGCTCCACCTACTAAACCAGCCAGACACCCCTGACCCTTTTATTTTTAAACGGGGTACGATTTCACCGGTATCCGGTTTGCGCTTCTGGAGCTCCAGACAAGTATCGAGTCTGGGCTGCAGGTCACTGTTGAGCCGTCCAAGGGAGAAAGGTTCGCTCTGGCGAAGGTCATTTACAAATGTAACTACTGCCGGGGGAAGGTGAGTGAGGACAAACTGGAAGCCGGAAAACAACCATTTCATAGTACCCTTTTGTTCACAACCTTTGCAGGTGATCCTCATGAAAGACTAATATTTACGCACCAGGCACCCTGATGATATGTTATTAATATCATATTAATATTGAGTCCCCTATATGGACCAGGAAGGAACAAAGTGATGTTTTTAAAATAATCTAGAAATCAGACTCTTTTAGAATTAAACAGATGCCGGCTGCCTCCATCCCTCGGGTGATGCTGGTCACTGGGAGGAGCCCGGTCCCCTCGGGGCCACGTACTTGAAGTCGGCACTGACCTCGGCACAGTGGTCTTCCCTTTGCCTGCTGGGTCGCGCTCGCTCCACACACTGGGGAGTATCTCAGAGGGGCTCTTGGACCGAGGGCCACGTGCTTTCAAGGCACCTGGCACCCCAGTGCCCTCTGAATGATTGCCCCAAGGACCCTGGGACAATCCCAGGAAAGCTAACAAGAGCCCTGAGTAGGAGGTGAACCTCCGTGCGTGGAAACTGTGAGGCGAATCGACTAACACAGAGACCGTCCACAAACCTAATTCTTGGTGGAGCCTGGGGCTCAGGCATCCAGCTGGGATCTGGGGAAGGGCTTCCCAATTCTCCGCAAGTCCTGTTGCCCAAGGCGTGGAAACCAGTAGCCTGGAGCTGGTCTTGGGGCTTCTCTCACCCCCAACAGAAGCTCTTTCCTTCCCTAATCTCCACGTTCCTGCTGGCTCGGTCTCCTGCCCTCTTTCCTCCTCCTTAATCGTTAACTTTTTAAATGTTTACTTATTTGTTTTGAGAGATATAGGGGACATGTGCGTGCGCACGTGAGGGGGGAAGGGGCAGAGAGAGAGAGAGAGGGAGAGAGAGAATCCCAGGCAGGCTCCGTGCTGTCAGCGCAGAGCCCGACACAGGGCTCGATCCTACGAACAATGAGATCATAACCTGAGCTGAAATCAAGAGTCGGACGCGTAGCCGACCGAGCCACCCAGGCGCCCCCGACTATTGTTATTTTCCTTCAGGTTTAATGAAGTCTGATTTACATTAGGTAAAGGTTGCCCCCTCTTGTGAGTTACTAGAGGCGTTTTGGCAAATCAGTACGGTTGTGTAAGCACCGACCGTCTCTTTTTGCCCTTTCTGGACAGTCCTCTCACCCCCACCTCTCGCCTCTGACACCCACTGACCTGATGTTTGTCCTTTCACTGTTGCCTTTAGCCAGACATTGCATGAATGGAATCACATGGTCCCCATGCGGCTTTGCGTATCCAGCTTCTCCGATTTAGCATAATGTATCTGAGGCTTCTCCATGGAGCTGTGTGTATCAGTTGCTTGCTTATTTTTCTCGCTGCCCTCGCCTTTACTTTCGGCTGAGCCTGGACACTTGCCACTGCCCCTCCTCCTGCCCCCTGGCCTGAGATCTCACCGTACACCCTGTCCTGGGGCTGAGGGTCCACACGGCAGGAAGGCTCAGGTGGTCAGCCCTGGCTGCTCGCTGCGCTGGCTGCTGCCTGGGGGTCTGGAGACACTGGCGTCACTTGCTGGGCACTGGGTGCCCCTGGAGATGGACCAGCCGCAGCCCCAGTGTCTCCTGGGAAACCGGCCAGGGTCGTGAGGGGGTGGGGATGAGGTGATGAGCAAAATTGTTCGAATGGGAAATCTTCAGGGGAGATTGATTCTCAGTGAAGGGCACATGCCATGTCCAGCACTTCCTTTTAGGAAAGCTTTCTCAAAGAAGGAAACAAGGGATCAGGAGAGGGATGAGAAGATCCAGACCTTTAAAATTCATAACAGAAGTGTATCCGCCTAACGGTCTGGGGGCCGGCTTTAAATCCTGCCCTCGCTGTTTTCTCTAGATTGTGTCTGAGCAGTATGAAATCTGAGAAATGCCTTATTCTTTAAGGCTTTTTTTTTTACGTTGTATTTAAGCTTTATTTCTTTTAAGCTGTTTTATTCTTTTAAGTCAATAGTAACGGAAATAATCAGAGCCTGTCAGCCGAGAGCGACTCGCCACAGAGCCGAATTCTCAGCCAAATTGCTTCCAAATGGTACTGAGCGGGGTCTCGGGAGATGGGGTAATCTCCTCCTTCGAGGTTTTGAAACCAAGCTGAAAACATGGGGTTTTAGTTCACTCGTGTGTGTGTGGGTGTGGGTGGGGGTGTGGGTATGTGTGCGTGTGTGTGTCTGCAGCTCTGCCCTCAATTTAGAACCTGAAAGTAGGGAAGAATCTTGAAAATAAACCGTTAATTAAATTGCTTCAACTGTAAGAACTTAAAATTCAGCCTCACAGGAGCATGGGCTGGGACACCCCCTCAACCCCTCGAGGCTCCAGTGCTCTGCGTGTCCTGGGCACTTTCAGGATATTTAACATCCCCTTCATCTTTCTGTTTATACCTTGTGAAGGCAGATCGCTCTTAAATAATACATTCAGGGTAAAGGAAAAGGCGAGTGCCATTAACAGCTCCGCAGACTTCCTGTAGGGACTTTTTAATGTATCTGCAGGTGAGAAGGGGAGAGGGTCCATGGGGCACCACCTACCTGCTGTGGCACCGGGCTTCCTGGGGGGGCGAGGGGGGGGAGAAGCAGAGGAATCCAGGCCCGAATGGGCCAGCCTCTAGCCCGCGGCACACTTGACTTCTGTGAATTTGTATCTGTTTAAGATATAATGAGATTGGAGTGTTGTTTAAAATGGGAAGTTTTGTTTACTTAGTACAGATAAGTAATAATCCCTGTGGCCCTGGCAGCCAGAACTCAATTAAAGGAAGGTTCGTTAATTAGTTACCCTGCAGGGAGGCAAAGAGCAGAGTGTGTGGCTGTTCACTGGCCATTAGAGGCTCAGACGCTGCATTCAGAGAGGTGTCTGCCGTAGGAACTAGACGTGCCGTGTGCATACATGCACCTGAGTCTTACACATATGGATTTTATACATACATGTGTGTACATATGCATGCACACATAAGTACACATAAGTAAATGGACAAAAAAAAATTTTAACATTTATTTTAGAGAGAGAGAGAGAGACAGAGTGCGAGCAGAGGAGAGGCAGAGAGAGAGGCAGACACAGAATCCGAAGCAGCTCCAGGCTCTCAGCTGTCAGCACAGAGCCCGATGTGAGGCTTGAACTCACGAACCATGAGATCATGACCTGAGCCAAATGTCAAGCGCTTGACCTACTGAGCCACCCAGGTGCCCCTGGACAAAAATGTTTTAAATGTGTCCAGTCATGATAGAAAATTCTACATTGATCTATTACTGTTTTGCACACATCATTAGGTTAAGCTTAAATATTTCCCTGTTTCATTTTTTTTAATGAATTTATTTGAGAGAGAGACAGTGCACATGAGCGGGGGAGGGGCAGAGGGAGAGGGAAGAGAGAGAGGATCCCAAGCAGAACCCACACTGTCAGCGCCAGAGCCCGATGCGGGGCTCCAGCTCACAAACTTTGACGTCCTGACCTGAGCTCGAACCAAGAGGTGGAGGCTTAACCCACTGAGCCAGCCAGGCGGCCCACATATTTCCCTATCTGAAAGGCTTTGGGAAGCCTCATGGGGCTGATTCTCCACCTAGCCTAGAGCCTTCCCCTGCTTTGCTAAGCTAATCTGTAAAGGCTGAGAAAGCTCCGTGGGAATTCCAGGATCGGGGAAGAGACCCTAAGGCCCTAATGATCAAGAGCCGTTGCCCCTGAAGATGGGTCTATAAGGAGTCCGTCCACTCTGGGTTTAACTCAAACGGAACGTGTGCTGTATTTTCGAAAAACTCAGCGCGTGTCTCTGTTCCCTAGCTTAGCTGTGTTTCTGGAAGAGAAGGACCACCCTGTTATCTTTCACACAAGCCGACAGCGTGAGTTCAGAGAAGCTGCTCACGCTTCTCTGAACACAGTCCCGTGATGGTCAGTTGGGAAATTCAAGAAGGACAATCCTGTAAAATGACACGTTCACGTCCTGAACATTTTCTTTCAACTTAAAACGTACAACTGTGTATTTATTCGTTGATCTTCTGATAACAGGGCCGTGGCTTTCTCTTCGAGATGAGGTCTCAGCTTAAATAAAGTTCTGGCTTTTAGAAAGCATGCCCATATTAATGGCCTGGTTTTTGCGTTAAGTGTCTTCTGAGCGAGCCAAGAACTTAGAAGATACTTGTGGAGACTGCGGTTTTAGACCTTTTGTAGATTAAGTTTTCTCCCACTCTGTAATTTCTCATTTCCACCTAATTTGGTGTCTCTTTAAAAAAAACAAAACAAAACAACCCAACTCATTTTGATCACATCCTTCCAAAGCATGGAGTTCAGTTTTTGAGGAAACATTAGCTCCGTTATTGGTTTGCATAAGATTTGAGTCTATTTTTATCTATAATAACAAGTGGCATAATTAGGTCCAGGAAGGAGCCCAGCTGCCCTGTTAAGGATACAGCTCATTTGCGGGCAGCAAAAGAGCACAGACCAATGAGAAAACAGCCAGCAGTGGCCCACACCCCGAGGACGTCAGCAGGCGTGCCTCACAGGTGACGGCCAGGTGGCAAGGCAGCCACTCCCAAACTTGACTGCACCTGAGAGTCACTTGGGGAACTATGCAGTGAATGCCAGCGCCCACGGTGCACTCCAGGCCAGTTAGATTAGGAAGTCTCCGAGTGGGAGCCAGGCATCCATATTTTTTTAGGTGACTTCTCGGTGATTTTCCAAGGCAATTCTGATGTGCCCCAAAGTTTGAGAACCACTAAGTTAAGGGAAGGTGAGGTCAAACAGCTTCTACATACTTTACGGTTAGCTCTGGGTTTTCCTCTTAGATTTAGCATTAGTTTTCTAGGAGATGTTGGGCAATATTTTAACACCTGTGAGCTTCATTTTCATCATCTACGAAACCAAGCCAATTCTTGCCTTGCGGGATTGTTGTAGGAATTGAGTGGTAGGAGAGTCACTCAATGAATGTGGGTTAGGAGAGTGGCCCAGAAATAGGGCAAAGTTAGCAATACTTACCGTGTGGGGAGTAAGGCACAGAAGTATGTTGGTTTGGCCAAGCTCTAGACTTAACCTGTACGTAGGAAGAGTGTGAATAAAGGCTGGCTCAAGGCAGACTGAGTCGTGGTCCTTTCCCCCTGCAGCTGTGACCCCAGAAATGTGACAAGCGGATGAGCAATCTGCTTCCTACCTGCTGGTGGCGTTCATTGACACAGAACTACTTTCTCGCCAGCCATCTGCAGTAATGTATATTCTTGCCAATAGCAGATGGCCCGTGCCTGCTCACCTCGTAGCCTTCCAGATTCAGCACCACGTGTGGACTCCAGAATGCTGTGGCCATTGGAACTTGGACAGAGCCACTTTTCCATTGTCTGAACAAGACTTCCATTTTGAGTCATGCAGGTGTAATTATAGTTATTTTATAAGGTTCTTCCCTCAACACAGTCTAAACTGTGCTTTTGTTCTCTGTGCTCTGTTTCACTACAGACACATTACGCATTTTATTCCATTACATCAAATGGACTGTTAGAGTCTGAAAGTCCAAACTGGCCCGTCTTTAATCTATGGCACACGTGGAATATCTGAGCTGCTCCCGTCTATATAATTAGGTTGCAAAACAGGCGAGAGTTTGCTTTAAAAATAACTATTTTCCTCGCCTGCTGCCGTGACCCAAACTTGCATGATACAAAATGGGATAAGAGGGAAGTTACAGAGTATATCTTCCCTTGCAAGGGTTTTTACTGGGGACAGTGGAAGGTAAAGAAAATGAAGCGTCCTTGATGTGAACGAGACTTGGCCACAGACCTGCCAGAGTGCCTGACGCGGCTGACTTGAAATGCTGCACCCTCTGTAAACACTCATCACCTGTTTTTCGAAGTCTTCGATGTGGAAATTGCGGGTGAGGCACGGTAGAGGGCAGGTTGGGGTTAGGACCGTGGTTCCTACAGTGTCTTCATCCTAAAGCACGAGCAGTGGCTCGCCCTCCTATATCCGTGCTCCTGTGGGCTCTGCCTGCAGATATCTGGTCACCCAGAGACAGGCTACACGCCCGTCACATGTCCTCCAGGACCCAGACAGGGCCCTGTCCCACCCCTGCGAGGTGGCCTGAGGGGCCAGAGTCTGCCACTGCCTGGGGAGGGAGGGTGAGGAAAAGGAGATGATCTGGAAACTGGGATGATCTGCCGAGGGATCAGGATAAATGGGAGCCTGGGGCGCCCGGGTGGCTTAGACGGTTAAGCGTCCGACTTTCGCTTAGGTCATGATCTCGCGGTCCGTAGGTTCGAGCCCCGCGTCGGGCTCTGTGCTGACTGCCAGCTCAGAGCCTGGAGCCTGTTTCAGTCTGTGACTCCCTCTCTCTGACCCTCCCCTGCTCACGCTGTCTCTCTCTCTCTCTCTCCTAGAAATAAATTAAAAAAAAAAAAAAAAGATAAATGGGAGCCTGTCACTCCTCGTGTCTTGGGTTGAGGCCAGCAGGACGCAGGATGCAGGGCACAGGTCTTGAAGGTGTGAATCCCAGCTGAACCGCTGACAGTATGATCACGGCCAGTTTCCTTTGTCAAAACCTAACAAAACCACTTTAATGAGCTACACTTGAGATACGGTAACATGCACATCTGTGGTCAGTCCTGCCCTGTGTATACACCCAAGAAATCAGCAATACCGTAGGATACTGAGAATATCCCTCACCCTCAGTTTCCTGGGGACCCTTTGGAATCACCCCATCCAGCTCCCCTCCCTCCCCCTCCCCCCACTCAAGCAACCACAGAGCTATTTCAGCTCTTACCCTTTGCCTTGCAGTTCCTAGAACTTTATTCGCATGAAATCCTGTCTTACAGCCTGTGCACTCTTGGGTGGCACCTTTCACGTAGCATCATTGTTCTGAAACTCAGTCACTTTGTCACATGTATCAGTAGTTCAGTTATTCTTTTTCTAAGTAATAGACCATCGTCTGCATATTCCCCTGCTGATGGCCGTGTGTGCCAGCTCCACCGTGGACGTTCTCGTGCAGAAATTGTGTAGATACTCATGCCCTTGTCTCGTAGGGAAATCCCTAGAACAGAATGGCTGGACCGTACGGTAGATCCCTACCAGCTCCCCCACCGGCTCCCCCACACTTAGGGTGGTCAGTCCTTTTAATTGTAGCCTATTTATATAAAGGCATACAGTAGTACCTCACTGGTTTTAATCAGTCTTTCACTAATGACCAGTGGTGGTTAGCATGTTTTTATGGGCTCGCTTGGCACCCGTATATCTTCTTTGATGAAATGTCTTGTGCCCGCTTTGAAATCGTTTTTGTCTTATAATTAAGTTTTGAGAGTATTTAGTATAATCTGGATACAAGGCCTTTGTCAGATGATATGTTTTGCAAATATCTTCTCCCAGTCTGTGGCTTACTTTTCCATTTTCTTGGCCATGTGTTTGCAAGAGCAGAAATAGTCCATTTTGGTGAGGTCCAGCTGAGCAGTGTGTTCTCCTAACCCAAGGACAGGAAGGTTTCATATTATGCTTTCTTCTAGAAGTTTTATCATTTTAGGTTTTGTAGTTAGGTCTTGGATTCATGCTTTTCATAAAATTGTACAATGTATGGATTAAAGGGTTTTTTGCAAATATATGCATGTGTGCATGTGTGTACTCAGAAAGCAATATCTTCATTTTGATAAAAATGTTTCTGAAAAACCGGCTAACATCATCCTGGTAATGGTAAAGGACATGCGTGTATATATGTATATATATATATATAATTTATATATTTATATATATATGTGTGTATATATATATAATTTATATATTTATATATAAATTATATATATATATATTACATATATGTCTCTCTCAAACATTAAAAAGAATTTAAGAAGTGGTGAGAGTGGACATTCTTGTCTTGTTCCTGATCTTAGAAGGCATTTGTTCTTTTACCATTAAGTATGATGTTAGTAGATTTTTTCAGAAACTCTTTATCTCACTAAGGATATTGCCTTCTATTTATGCTTTGCTAAGAATTGTTTCCAGGAATTGATGTTGAATTCTGTTAAATATTTTTCCTGCATCTACTGAGTGAATCATGTAGTTTTTTTAGCTTGTTAATATGGTACTATATGTGTGTGTGTGTGTGTATATAGAAAGAGTGAGAGAGAGAGAATATTATATATATTATATAGCATAATAGGACATATATACGTATATGTATGTGTGTGTATATATATGTTTCCAGTACCATTTGTTATAAAAACCGCTTTTTCCCTACTAAATTCCTTTTGTTAAAAATTATTTGTCCATATTTGTGTGGATCTGGTTTTGAACTCTCTATATACTGTTCAACTTATCTATTCATCTATCTTTATACCAATACCACCCTGTCTTTATTTATGGTGACTTTATAATAAGTCTTGAAATCAGATACTGCACTATTAGCCTTCCAATTTTGTATTTATTCTTAAAAATTGTTTTGCCTAGGGGGCCTGGGTGGCTCAGTCGGTTAAGCCTCTGACTTCAGCTCAGGTCGTGACTTCACGGTTCATGGGTTCAAACCCCAGCACGTTGGGCTCTGTGCTGACAGCTCAGAGCCTGGAGCCTGCTTCCGATTCTGTGTCTCCTTTGCCCCTCCCCCACTCACATTCTGTCTCTCTCTCTCCCTCTCTCTCTCTCAAAAACAAATAAACATTTAAAAAAAGTTGTTTGGCTATTCTAGGCCCTTTGCCTCTGCATATAAATTTTATTTTTTTTAATGTTTTTTATTTATTTCAGAGAGACACACACACACACACACACACACACACACACACACAGTGTGAGCAGGGGAGGGTCAGAGAGAGAGAGAGGGAGACACAGAATCTGAAGCAGGCTCCAGGCTCTGAGCTGTCAGCACAGAGCCTGACGTGGGGCTTGAACCCACGAACCGTGAGATCATGACCTGAGCCAAAGTCGGACGCTCAACCGACAGAGCCACCCAGGCGGCCCTCTCCATATAAATTTTAGAGTCAGCTCCTTAATTGACTTTGTAGATCACCTTGTACCAAAAAAGCCTGTTGGGATTTTGAGTGGGATCACACTGAATCTATACATCTGTTTCTGGAGATTAACATCTTAACAATACTGAGTCTTCTGATTCATGAACACAGGTCCTTAGGTCTTCATTCATTACTCTCTGCAGTGTTCGCGGTTTTCAGTGTACAGATCTTTCCTTTGTCCGTTTTATGCATGAGTATTTCGTACTTTTACCCCATCGTAAATGGGATTTTACAGTTTCAGTCTCTAGTTGCCTATATAGAAACACGGTCGATTTTTGTCTGTTGATCTTGTATTCTGCAGCTTTGCTAAGAAACTCTATTAGTTCTAGTTGTTTTCTGTGGATTCTCTTAGATCATCTGCAGATGATCATGTAATCTGCAAAGGAAGACGATCTGACTTCTTGCTTTCCAGTCTGGACATCTCCTCTGTTTTCTTGACTTTACTGGCTACAACCCTCAGCACAACACTGAATAGAAATGGTGAGAGCAGATGGGCACCTGGGTAGCTCAGTCGGTTGAGCATCTGACTTCGGGTCAGGTCATGATCTTGCAGTCTGTGAGTTCGAGCCTCACATCAGGCTCTGTGCTGGCAGCTCAGAGCCTGGAGCCTGCTTTGGATTCTGTGTCTCCCTCTTTCTCTACACCTCCCCTGCTCGG
Source organism: Hyaena hyaena (assembly GCF_003009895.1). NCBI lineage: Eukaryota > Metazoa > Chordata > Mammalia > Carnivora > Hyaenidae > Hyaena > Hyaena hyaena. The sequence goes on from NW_024080758.1 coordinate 2,519,955, forward strand.
ACTCTTGCTCTCTCTCACAAACATTAAAAACATTTTTTAAGAAGTGGTGAGAGTAGACATTCTTGTCTTGTTCCTGATCTTAGAAAGCATTTGATCTTTTACCATTAAGTATGATGTTAGCAGTAGATTTTTTCAGAAACTCTTTATCACGCTAAAGATATTGCCTTCTATTTATAATTTGCTAAGAATTGTTATCAGGAATGGAGGTTGCATTTTGTTAAATATTTTTCCTGCATCTACTGAGTGAATCATACAGTTATTTATTTGTTAATATGGTGAATTATATTGATCGATTAAAATGTTTTGTTAACCAACCTTGCATTTCTGGGATAAATCCCACTTAGGGTAAAAAAAAATACTTCATATATGTTTATAGATACAATTTCTTAATGTAGTTCTCTAATTTGTTCAGAAATTTTGTGTCCATGTTCATGAAAGGTATTGGTCTTTAGTTTTCTGTTCTTGTAATTTCTTTGTCTGTTTTGATATCAGGGTAATCCTCGCCTCATAGAATAAATTGGAAATATTCCCTCCTGTTTAATTTTCAGGAAGAATTTGTGTGGAATTGACATAGCCTTTTCTATTCGTATACTTTCTCATCTCTTCAGTGTTTGCTTAGATTCACCAGTGCAGCCGTTTGACCTGGAATTTTCCCTGTGAAAGTTGTTAGCCACAGATCCTATTTCTTTAATGGACACAGATCTGTCAACTATTATTTCTTGAATGAGCTTCGGTACTTTCTATCATTCAAGACATTTGCCTCTTCTTTCAAGTTGTCTAATTGACTGATGTGACGTTTCCTGATTATCTTTTTGATATCTGTAGAAATTGTAGCAAGACCACATCTCCCATTCTCGACATTAGGAATTTGTGCCTTTCTCTCGGCCTTTCCTATCCATCATTCTAGAGATTTATTGAGGCTTTTGGCTTTGTGGATTTTCTCTATTGTTTCTTCTTTTCTCTTCCATGGATTTCTGCTTTTGTGTTCATTCTTTCCTTTCTGCTATTTGTTATTGAATTTGCTCATTTTTTTCTTATTGCTTAAAGTGGAAGCGGAGATCATTGATTTGAGACTCTGTTGTTCTGTTGTCTTCTAATCTAGGCATCTAATACTGTAAGTTTCCTCCTCTGTCCTTCTTCAGGGATCCCACAAATCTGGAGATGCTGTGTTTCATTTTCATTCACTTAAAAATGCTTTTTAATTTCTGTTTTGAGTTTTTCTTTGACCATAGGTTATTTGGAGCTGTATCCAAATATTTGGAGTTTCAAAATATTTGGGAATTTTCCAGATAATCTTTCTGTATGGATATCTAATTTAATGCCATTGTGTCAGAGAACATACTTTGACGTGAATCCTTTAAAATTTTAGACTTGGCTTATGGACCAGAATATGGTCTATCTCAGGAAATGTTTTGTGTGTATTTCAAAAGAATATGTATTCTGCTGTTGTTGGGTTGAATGTTCAGTAAGTGTCAAGAACAACAAGCTGGTTGGCAGTGTTCTTCAAGTCTTCTTTGTCCTGACCAGTTTTCTGTCTATTCGTTGTATCGGTTATAGAGAAGGGGTTATTTGAAACCTACAGCTATACTTATGGGCTCACTTATTCTTATAGTTCTATCAGATTTTGCTTCATGCATTTGAACTTCTGTTATTAAATGCATAAGTATTTTTGATTGTTAGAACCTCTTGCGGAATCCTCTTCATGAAATGTAACTGTTTGCTTCTATTCACATTTTTTGTCTTAAGTTTCTTTCATTTAACATTGATATAACCACTTGAGCTCTCTTACGGCCACTGTTTGTGTGGCATATAGCCTTTCCCACTTACAGTTTTAATGGATTTTTTTCTTTATATTTGAAGTGCATTTCTCATAGGCGGCATATGGTTAGGCTTGCTTTTTTATCCAGTCTGACATTTTCTACCTTTCAAATCAGACTATTCACACTGTTTACACTTAATGTGATTATTGACATGGTTTAGTCCAAATTATTATTTTTCTATAGGTTTTCTATTCAACTTGTCTGTTCTTTGTTTTCCTTTACTAATTTTTTTATCTGCCTTTTTTGGACTTATGGAGTGTTTTTAATAATTTTACTTTGTATCCTCTGTTGGCTTATTAGCTATAGTTATTCACTATTTACTGATTGCTCTAGGGTTGAAGGTATACACCTTTAAGTGATTAGAGTCTTCTTTCACGTGATCTTCTAGCACTTCCTGTATGGAATAGGAACCCTGCAATAGGGCACTCGTCTATTTCTTCACTTCTAAACTCTGTGTGATTGTCAAACTTTTAAATTTTGCACATGTTCTAACCCACACATTACACTGTCATTTTTGATTTAGCAGGTTGATTATCTTTCAAAGAGATTTAAGTAAGGAAAAATGCATATTTATTGGTGAAGTTATCATTTCCACGGCTCATTTTGTGGGTTTGCTTTTGGTAAATTCTTTTTTTTTTTTTTAAGAGAGAGAGAGCGAGCACATGCGTGAGCAGAGGAGGACAGAAGGAAAGGGGAGAGTGGATCTCAGGCAGGCTCCATGCTCAGTGCGGACCCCAACGTGGGGCTCGATCCCACAACCATGAGATCACGACCTGAGCCAAAATCAAGAGTCGGACCCCCACCGACTGAGCCACCCAGGCACCGCCCCTCTTTCAGCTTTTTGAAGTCTGAAAAAGCCTTTATTTCCCTTTGTCTTAGCGTGAGACTTTTGTTGGACATATAGTTCTAGGGTGACAGTGTCCAGCACTTTAGAAAGGTCACTGCACAGTCTCACCTGTATGGTTTCCGACAAGAAATGCCATCATCCTTGTCTTCGGTCCTTTATATATAACCAGCTTTCCTCCCGTGGCTGTTTTTTAAGATTTTTCTCCTTATCAGCAGTTTTAGGCAGTTTGGTTAGGATGCACTTCTGTGTAGTCTTCTTCATGTATCTTGTGATTGGGGCTCATGGACCGTCTTGGATCTGTGGGTTTATAGTTTTCTCAAACTGTTTTTATCTTTACATTTTCTCTCTGTGTTTCATTTTAGAGAGTTTCAATTACTCAGTCTTCAAATGTATAAGTCTTTCCTTCTGTAATGTCTACCCTGCTCTTGATTCAGTGTGTTTTTCAACTCACACATTGTAGTTTTCAGCTCCACATAGCTGCAGTTTATGTCTTAATATATCCCATGTCACTACTTTTCAAATATGTGAAATCCTGCCATAACTGTTTTTAATGTCCTTCACAGTCAATTCTATTATCTCTACGAGTCAATTCTTCTTGGTTTCAATTATCTCTTCATTATGAGTCTCATTTCCTTGCTTCTTTGCATGCCTGCTTATTTTTGATAGATGCTGGACACTCTGCATTTTGTAAATCTCCTGAAGCATTGTTTTGGCATATAGTTATTTGTAAACAGTTTGACCTTTTCTGGTCTTGCTTCTAAGATTTGGTAGCTGGGGCCTGGTCAGTGCTACTTTAGGGCTAAGCGTTCCCCACTTGTGAGGCTCTCCTGGGTCCCCTACCTGGGGCCCTGTGAACACTGAGGTTTCTAGTCCGGCTCTTGGGAACAGGCACTATTTCTGGCCTCATGTGAGTGCTGTGCACTGTTACCTCGAATCTTTTCAGGTGGCTAGCTCCCCAGCCACGGGGTTCCCTCACATGCCTGTGCTGACCAGTACTCAGGTCAGTATTTGAAGGGGCCTCTGCAGACCCTAAGTTCCCTTCTCTCTGTACTCTGTCCTGCCAGCTCTTGCTGTGTTGGTCTCCCTGGACTCTCTGCTCTTTCTCCTTGATGCAGGTAGTCTACCACATTCCTCCCCATCCCTGTGGCACATCCCGGAAACTCTCTCTCAAGGCAGTAAGCTGACACACAGGTAGTGCTGCCTTCTATGTTCCCCGCCTCCCAGGGTAACTGGCCTTGACAGTCCAATGTCTGGTGTCTTACAAATAGTTGCGTTATACATTTTGTTTGCTCTTAGGTAAGACAATCCGTCTGGTCCCTGTTATTTCATCTCTGCCGGAAGCAATGAGCAAGCTGATTAACTTCTTAACTTCTGTTTTCTCACCTATATATATTTTTTAAGTTTATTTATTTTGAGAGAGAGCAAGTGAGTGAGCGAGCATGCGCAGGGTAGGAGCAGAGACAGAAGAAGAGAGAATTCTAGGCAGGCTCCACACTGACACAGCACAGAGGCTGACATGGGGCTCAAATTCATGAACCCATGAGATCATGACCTGAGCCGAAATCAAGAGTCAGACGCTTAATGGATGGAGCCACCCAGGCACCCCTTCCTCATCTATATTTTAAAAAGGACAAGAGTCATTAGCTTATGGTTTTGCTGTGGAAATTGAATGAGACTGATGTTTATACAGCTCTCAGCACTTGGCAGATACTCGGCAAATACTTGGGTCTTTCCCTGTCTCTGCACCTGGCTGTTACTTCTTCCTGATTTTACCCTGGATTATCAACCTGATTCCTGGCTGAGGTTTAGGTCAGAGTCTCTATGCTGATCAGCCAAAGCACATGATCACTCCTGGACTATTCGATTCAACTCAGTCAGTTTCAGAGCTCTTCTAGCCAGAGGACATGTAGGTGAAACCTTATTGTCCTCTTACTGGACATTCACCTTCTCTGAAATCTCCAATTCAACATTCCAGAATGATTCATTTCTTAGAGGAGGGATGTCAGTGGGTTTTAGGTCAGTGATGTGCAGCGCACAGAATTTAAGGAGGACCATGCTGTTTGCAACCTAGCATGATTTTGTTGGGGTTTCCTACTAAGTCGTATGTTAACCTTTTACTTCCCCTTTTATTTTTCCCTCCGAGTTCCCAAGGAGCTCCAGTGCTTACCAGACGAGTGTTTGCCGGGACCTAACCACTTCTCTCTTCTCTTGTCTTATGTCAGTGTCTGGAGGCCGCAGCCGCCTGCACCTCATTGATCTCGGCAGCTGTGTGAAAGCTCTTAGCAAGAATCGGGAAGGAGGCTCAGGGCTGTGCCTCTCACTGTCTGCTTTGGGCAATGTCATCCTGGCTCTTGTCAACGGCAGCAAACACATCCCTTACAAGTAAGTGACCTTCTGCTGGCTGAACGGAATGGGGTGAACATGGAGCCAGGGCTGGGTGTGGGACCCTTGGTCCAGTGACCTCCCTGGAGAGGCACGTGACAGCCTGACCGTCTGGATGGACCACTTTACAGCTCAGTGCCCAAACCAGCCTTCGCTAATGAGCACGTATCACATGACCTTCCAAATTCAGAAGCTGTGAAAATACTTAAATTACTCCAATGCTGACTCTCAAGTCAGATAATTGGGCACTATCTCAGTTGGGGTGCCCTGTCACACTCACCATTGCCAAATGATGGTCACCATCACACAGGTGCCTCATAGTGATGAGAGCAAAGGGCAGAAGGTTGAACCACCCTTCCCTTAGAATAGGGCTGTCATATCTAACAGATAAAAATACAGGATACCCAGGAAATTTTGCATTTCAGATAAACAACAAATAATTGTTTAGTGTAAGTGTGCCCTCCAGTATTGCTTGGACCTTTGAAAACCCATATTTTATCTGCCTAAAGCTTGGGGAGTTCCCACCCACCTCTCCTGCAAATGTTTACTCTGCTTCCAAGATCCTTTCCCTCTTCCCATTATGCTCCATGAGGAGGAAATTAGAGCCACTCCTAAGTCTGGAATAGCCAAAGACCGGCCATGTCCCCTGTGCCCATGAGTGACCCAGGCCTGGAGCCACCGGTCTCTACTATCACCCAACTCAGCTTTGCCCTTGGACAGCATGGTGATGGTGGTGGGTGCTCTCTGCCCGTTTGGGCCCCTGCCAGAGTCTGGTTGCTCCCCCACTATCATCTGAACCTTCACTCACCATAGACTGACAGTTCTAACTGCATGTCCTGTCTGCATCACAAGGATATGAGCCTCAGAATGGTATGCGTGTGAAAGTTTTATGTAAAATCGAGAACGTGGTGGCCAATAATTAATGACAATCATCTGGTTGAGCCTACCTGCATCTACTTAATGGGAATAACGCTTATAGAGTTGCCATGAGGATTAAGCAAATGTATGTGAATCTTTTTTTTTTAATCTGTAAAATCATGCACAGTGTAAGTCACTGTTGTGTGGGAGGAAAAAGATAAGTCAGGCTGGGGCATTTATTCGACAATGAGTGAGACTGGGGACGAATCCTTGTATCTTCCTTCTTCTCTGCCCTAAAGTGATGTCGGCACCCGGTGGACCATGTGTAGACTGACTTTAGGAGTTAAAGGAGCAGGTATAATCCAATCTGTCTCAACTCCTGAAAGTTGGAAATCTAGTTGGATAAAGCCAGACATGGTTTTCGCAGCCCTTGTGAGGACACTTTTCCATAAGGAAAAATTTCAAGTTGAAGGTTTATAAAGTTTTATTTGGTATCATTTCTGCAGTTGAATAAACTCAACAGGAAAAGAAAGAAGGGGGGCGCCTGGGTGGCTCAGTCGGGCAAGTGTTCGACTTCGGCTTGGGTCATGATCTCACGGCTCTTGAGTTTGAGCCCTGTGTCAGGCTCTGTGCTGCCTGGAGCCTACTTTGGTTTCTGTGTCTTCTTTGCTCTCTGCCCCTCCCCCACTCGTGCTCACGCGCGCACGCTCTCTCTCTACCCGCCCCCTCTTTCTCATAAATCAGTAAATATTTTAAAAAAGAAAGAAGGAACGAAGGAAGGAAGAGATGGAAGAGGGAAGAGAAAAGGATAAAAAAGAAAGGTCTCAGTTGCCTTCCCTGTCCACACAAAGGGAACCATGTCTATTGGGGTGGTAGTAAGATCATGATGTAAATAAAATCCAACATACCATCTTATGAGGTCACTGAGTACATGTTTTACTTCTGTATCTCTCACATTGTTTCTGTGGAGTGATATGCCTTCAGGATTTCAGTAAATATTTGTTGAACCAGTGACGGGGGGGTTGGGTGAATGTAAGCATGCGAAATTGCTTTTACCTCAGATAAAGTAACTTCCCTTTGTTAAAAGTCAATTTTATTGTAAACAATTAGGGAAACATCAAGAATTGTGTTTATTAGTCGTTCAAGGGCACTTGTTCAATTAAATGTGAGGTGACGTCGGGCAGTCTCCACCACCAGCCTCCTGCCCCCACGCCTCTTCCCTGCAGACGTGCGTCTGCTTCAGTTCTAGTTTTCTTCTCTCGATGCTAGCTGTGTGGGAGTGGTGATTAAGTTGTGGGGGTGTCTGAAGTAAGCACAGACTTAACATAGATTCAGTGTCTGCCCGAAATCTACAGTGGTCCCACCCTGGGGACCATCCTGGAGATGGAGCGCTGGGAAGCACGGTGGCCGAGCCGTCAGGCCAGCTCCGTCCTTCCTCAAACCCTCACCTGGCAGTGACTTGTCCCACCCAGTCCCAGCGCCTCCCAACTCCTCAGTGCCCATCTTTGCATCAGAGCCTAAAAAGACCCTTGCTGTAAGAGCACCTCTGTCTCAGCCACAGCACATTTGCAGTAAATGGCATCCGTAAATCACATTTGCAAAGCGATTCGTCAACTAGAAACTCTCCTTCGGCAAGGTCCAGGAGAAGAAAGCAAAGATTTCCTCAGATCACCCAGCCGGTGGGGGGGCAGACCGCGTCACTTTTTAGGGCCCGGAGGCCTTGGTGGTTCTGAGCCCGCATCGTCTGTCCATCCATCCATACCCCCCACCCCCAGTCTCATCAGGCTCTGTGATATATTAGCTGCTTTTGCTCCGCACGACATGGGGTGCTGAGCACAGCGGGAGGGCCCAGATTTCCTTTATCAATTCAGTCGAGGCTCTAAAGCCACATCATGCAGCATTTTGTTAGCATACTAAACACCTTTCAGGCATCAGCCTCATCTTTGCGGGAGAAGGAGGGGAGGTTTCCTGCCCTTCCGGGGGGTTTCTCTGTTTCTCACTCACTCACAGCAAAAACCAGAAACCTGACCTCCACATTCGGTACCCTCCCCCACCCCTGCAACACAGGCACAAAAACCCACTACCTCGTCATTTGTCACCCTAGACAACTCCACGCTTGGAACCGGCATTACTTGTGTTTGCTTCTGGGAAATTAACCGGAATGTGCACAGAGGGGATATAGCCTGTCCTCATTTGTCGTCATCCCTGTATCAGGCGATTTGTCATGTGAGCAAGCTAGGATGTGAGTTTGGGTTCATTATCCATCCCAGGCACTCCCGGGGGCACCTTAGGTGTGCCCTGAATGGTTTTGACTTTGCAAATGATCTCGCCTTTGTAGATGTCAGAACGGCGCAGAATGGGTTCCCAGCCTCTGCCATTACCATAGCACAGGCTTGCTGGCCACCCCAAGGGCTATAAATCAACCCTAGATGGTGACACCATTCAGAAAAGCACATGGGGAAGGTAGGAAAATGGCGAGCGGCTCCAGCACCCTGTCCAGCTCTGCACTAGCGGGCTGCGCAGGCGACTCACTCCCTCACTTTGGGGGACCTCTTGTCTGGGGAAATCTGTTGTAGTCCGAGCATTTTGACAATTCATTTGCAAATTTTCTTCCAAGGCTCATTACAGCTGCTGGCTATTTCTCACCATGTCTTGGACACCAAGGTGATAGGGGTCTTCCCATTTGGTGGATGAGAAAAAGGAGGCGGAGGTATTGAAATCAGTTCCCCTGCCAAAACCCAGTATTGCAGACGCATACTTCTGGATGTGGCCCCCAGAAGGGCAACCACACAGATCTGTTGGTGTGAACTTGGCTTTGGCTAAAGTGCTATTATGTCCCAGCTGATCTGTAGGACCACAGTCTTTCCAGAGACTTGGAAATTCTTTTTATTTTTAATCTTTTTAATGTTTGTTTATTTTTGAGGGCGAGAGAGAGAGACAGAGCACGAGTGGGGGAGGGGCAGAGAGAGAAGGAGACACAGAATCCGAAGCAGCTCTAGGCTCTGAGCTATCAGCACACAGACCAACACAGGGCTTAAACTCATGAACCGTGAGATCACAGCCTGAGCCAAAGTCAGATGCTTAGCCAACTGAGCCACCCAGGCACCCCAAGACTTGGAAATTCTAACCGCCACCCAGTCTCTCAAAATAGAATTTTTGGTCCCTTTTCGACGCTGTCCTGTGAGGGATACAAACCCTTAGGAAGCTTACCCTCCTCCACATGGTCCCGCCTCAAGCCCTGAAGCATCTACCTTCATTCTCAACTGTTGCTCCATTTGGAGAAACAATTATTTAATAGTCCAAATGTCTATTTGTGTCTTTGCCAACAATATGCTTGTACTGTGTTTCCAGGCACCAGCTATTTTATAATGTCTTGGTTTCCATTTACTATAAGAGGTCATGGAACATTCTTCCGTGACTCTTGTGTCCCCACGACTCTCTTCCGAGTCCACTAGAGGCCTGGCTCTGCATTACAATCCCAGGGAAGAAGTGATGCTCGATACCTTGCTTCAGCGGGTTTGGTCCGTGGTTCAGGCCAAGACTTTCTCCTAGTTTATCCGCGTCATTCACTGACGTGTCTGGGGCTCAGGATCACTGAGCCTCCCCCTTCTCTGTGGTGAAGCTGCTGAGAGATGCAGGGGGAGCCTGAGGCAGGCGTTATCATGACCTTCAGACCGCAAGCCGACACCCCCATAGGGCTGTCCGCTCCACAAAAGCAATAAGGAGCCTGCCATCAGAGTCTGGGATGGGAGCACTTTTCCTCCTAAGGCCCCAGTGAGGTCAGGAACCAAGGTCACGACTAAGAAGGTGCCAGCTTTGGAGCAGTTCATTTAAACCAGCGAGCAGCCCTAAAAGCTCAAATTCAAGTCCATGACTGGTGGAGAAATGACATTTCGTAAACAGAGGCAGCTTTGCCACAACGTCCACACCTCTTTGCTGAACTTCATGAGGCCTTTCCAGGACGTGCATGCTTTGAGAGAGATTTCCTCTGAGTAGCCACTGAGAGGGTCTCTACTTGCCCCAAACTGGAGACCCTCTCATCCGGGAGAGGGACTATGGATTGAGTCCCACATTGTACTGATCGTACTGATGTACAATATTATTTCCCCTGGTTGACCCAGGAGATGATGAAAGGTTTTGTTTTCATGGATCTTCTTTATGCCTAATATGCAACCAAATAGATATTTTCCAGGAAAAATGCAAAGAAATAACAATGACCCACATTTACTGAAAATCGCACGTGATAGAAATGCTGTAAGAATCTGCGCGCAGGCGCATGTGTGAGATATGAGAGACACGCATATTTAGCAACCTTTAAAAGTACATTAATGCTGTATTATCTCCTCCTGATTTACAGGGAGAACATCAATTTAGAACTATTTGCACAAACTCCAGGTACTGGTTTATAGCATCCCCTGTTTAGAAATAAAATAACTGAAGTCTCAGGTTGCCAGGCAACCACGGCAATGATAATTCTTAGTATTGCTGCTTCAAAAATACTCATTTTTATACATTTTAATGACTGCTAGGATGCAGAGAAAGTGAGTTCAGAAAATCACCGGGATGTCGAGGTGCCCCCCACCTCCCTTTATGAGATTTTAGCCCTTGTTTCTTTTTTCTTCCTCCTTGCTCAGTCTACGTCCCTGGCCAGTGGTGTCTTCATATTTAATTATGAGCATCTCCAGAGATTGATATCCTCTTCTTAAGAGTTTAGGCAGCAGCCACCAGTAAATGAGGTTAGTAACCGCCAGGTTTTTCCAGAACCACACAAGTCATTCAGGGAGAAATGAGGTTGTCTGGGAGCCGGGGTCACAAGCCCCGGGTTCAAGCATGGGTCCTTTCTCCCCTGGTCAGACACACAAACTCTACATGTCCTCCTTCTCATTCTCCAGAGGGCCACTGGAGAGGAGCCTCACGGATCTAGGTCCCTGACTCAGTCACCATCTCTTGGCAGCAAAGCCACAGGCTGCCTTTTCTTTGTCAACCATGGCTCGTGCCCACGGGATAATGGGCCATGTGGTTGGAGGACTGGGTAGAAATTAGGAGATGCTTTCATTTCCCTCTTGGCTTCTCAAGAAGTTTCCTTCCTTTCAGTTCAGTCTCAGATTACGAATGAAACTCTCTTCCCTCCAGATTCTGAACCAACTGGCAAATATGTACAAGAATATGATCAGGAGTCAAAACCCTCTATGCTTAATCCTAGTATAGGGCAGGGGAGTCTTCTGTCCCTCCACGAGCCAGACACCTGGACTCACAAATGGGCAGAATCAGGTTGGCAGGTGGTCACTTACCCCAACAGCCACGTGGCTCAATTGCAGGAGGGAGCGTGTGCCTTGCAGAGAGGGAGTCAGACGGACAGACAGAGAGCATTAGGGCTGTTCCTGCCCAGGGTCACATTTACCAGACTCACCAGCCAGACCCTTTTCCTGCCATGGGAAGACGTGAATAAGAGAGCAGAAAGAAAGGTGGGAACATTTTTCTCGATCTCACCGAGGGGACAGAGGTTCCTAATTTGTGGACTTGCTGGGTCCTAGGGAGAAGAAGAAAATCGTTTCCAATACTTGTTTTCTGGTTTCCCAGCAATGTTCCAGGTAGCTGGCACGCACTCCCATGAGCTCTGAGTGAGGCTCATTTCACAGTGTGAACATGATGGTAATAGTTCACAGTCATTGTCTTACTGTACATCAGGAACCATTCCAAAGGTTTAAGAGGCATTTAATTCTGCCGACAGCCTATGACATGGATGCTATTGTGGTCACACTCCTATTACAGATGGAGAAACTGAGACCAGAGGAGTACATTAACTTGTTCCTGTTTACACGGCTGGTAGGTGACAGACTGCTTCACTGGCCCCTGGTGAGGCCCCACTTCCTAACACAGTGTCCACAGTTCTGTGGCGCTCTGTCGGGAGCTGCTGGAATCACAGAGGAGGTCAGACAGCGGATCTGTTGCAGAGTCAGGCGTGTGTTGTCTGTGGGAAGTAAGGACATAATTCAATGGGCTGGGACAGCTGTGAGGGCAGGGTCAGTCTCCAGGACCTCCACTCTGCTGGGATGGCTAAGCCGGGGCTGGCTGACTCTGGGAGAGCCGTGGAGGTAGGGAAAGGGGATTAGGGAATGTAGAGAAGAGAAGGCAACCCAGTCCACTGAACCAAAACCAGAACTACCCGATTAGATCATTGGAATGAACTCAGAATTTATGCGCAGGACCCGAGCCGGAAAGTTGGAGAGCAGGGCTCAGCTCGACCTCAGATGGCTCTCGGTGGAACCCAGTGGTCTAAATCCTGAATTCTGGGCTGCACTAACAGATGCTCTCTGCAAAATCTCATAAGATGGTTTCCTTTCTTAATTTCTTCAGTCTTGCTCATGTGAGAGCCTGGCAGTCGATGGAGCCTTTCCACATGCTCATTAATGGGAAGAGCTGCTCTGTGATGCTCTCTTAGGCTGTAGGACCCTCAGGACCCCCACGCAGCCCTCCTGGCTCACTGGGTGGGCGTCCAGCATGAGAAGAATGACCGTGTCCCATGCTGGGGGTGTCCTGCTGACAAGACAGAGTTTCTGGCCCCCTCTAGTTTCTAGGACGTGGTTGGCAGTTTCCAGGAGGTGTGTTGAGACGTTTCCGAGTCAAAAGACTCCTGTCAGAATAGGAGAGATTATCACCCAGCCTGTGTCTTCAGGTTTTGCCGGGGACAAGAAAGGCAAGGAAGGGGTAGGCTGGAGGTGAGAATGACGTGAGCTGTCAGGGCACGAGATAATGAGCTTCCGCGAACACCAGGCTGATAATAACAGCTTTGGGGGTTTCCACAGTTGGCAGCTATCAGCCAGAATTTGTGAAGTTTCTCCAGGCTCAGCTCCCAAGGAAATATGCAGTCAAATACTTGTGGTTTCTAAGAGGTGGCCTGCCACACGAGCTGGGGAGCCGATGCAGAGCTGAGACAGGGGAGCCCCTGGTGCGGGTCCTCTTCACCTGCTCCCCTGCCCTCCGGCCCCTCCTCCACCTCTGGCAGCCACCCATCTGTTCTCTGTACCCGAGTTCAGGTTTTTAAATTCCATGTAAACTAAGATCCTAAAGTATTTGCCTTTCTCTGTCTGGCTTCTTTCACTTAGTGTAATGCCCTCAAGGCACATCCCTGTTGTCACCGGTGACAGGATATAACTTTTTAATGGCTGGATAATATTCCACTGTATGTATACGTGTGCATGTGTGTGTGGTTTTCATTCATCCATGGATGGACACTGGGCAATGACCTTTTGTCAATATGGAAAGCTCATGAGTTTATTCAACAAGACTCTGGGTGCCTGATATACAGATAGGGTTGCTGCCTGATACAGACATTTAATTTAAGAGGATCCAGCCCTGTGTGAAGACACAAAGAGAAAAGAATTGCCTTAAGGAAGTGAATGCCTCAGGGCGCCTGGGTGGCTCAGTCGGCCAAGCGTCCAGCTTCAGCTCAGGTCATGATCTCACAGTTCGTGGGTTCGAGCCCCATGTCAGGCTCTGTGCTGACAGCCAGGTCAGAGCCTGGAGCCTGCTTCAGATTCTATGTCTCCCTCTCTCTCTGCCCCTCCCCTGCTCACGCTGTCTCTCTCTCTCAGAAATAAATAAAACATTAAAAATGAAAAAAGGAAGTGAATGACTCCATCTACAACTTTCCTCTGGGTCCATGGAGTCTGAGGGAGTGTGGAGTTGGGGTCAGATGCTTCTGTGCCCTCAATTGTATCTGTGTATCCCAGTCACCAGGGTGTGAGTCCGGTATATAAAGATACAGACCTTTCGTATAATATAACCTTTAAATATAAGGCAAGAACTTTTGGTGCTCAGCTAGAGCTGAGAACCATGATGTGTTCCCACACTGCAGCAAAACTTGACCGTATTGGATTTCATGAGAGAAGGGTTTTTTTTCCCCAGAGATTTTCAAGACTAAGGCTGATGAACTAACTTTCAGCGTACACTTTCGATCCCAAGTGGTCCATAGAGTTTAATTCCCTTAATCATGGAGCTCAGTGCTCTTTTGATCAGCAAGGTGGATTCTGACCCAGAGAACCTGGCTTACGGTTTTCAGGGACTGACGTTATTATATGTCAGATAGAGGCTACCAAGCATAGAGGAAAGAATTTGAGGAATACATAGCAGAATATCTGGAAGTTCTTTTATCCATTTGGTCATTCACTCCATTCATTCAAAAATATTTGTTGGATCCCTACAATATGCAGGACACTGGGGGATGTAATAGAATAACACGAACGATCTCCAGTCTTGGACAATGTACAGTCTAGCGGAGATGAGATGCAGATGTGGGCTTCCAGGTCCGACACCTGATGGTATATGGGCGCCAGCGCTCAACCACCACCATGGGAAGAAGGGTCCAAGTCAGGCAGAAGGAATTGGAAGGACGGTAGAAAAGGCTGTGTGGGCAGACGTGGTGACTCTGAAACCCTCTTCTCGTCTCCGGCAGTTTTTCATTCTCTTACACGCCAGATTTGTCAAGGTTTCCACTAACCAGCCTTTTTTTTTTTTTTTTTTTTAATTTTTTTAAAATGTTTTTTATTTATTTCTAGGAGAGAGAGAGAGAGAGAGAGAGAGAGAGACAGCATGAGCAGGGGAGGGTCAGAGAGAGAGGTAGTCGCAGACTCTGAAACAGGCTCCAGGCTCTGAGCTGGCAGTCAGCACAGAGCCCGACGCGGGGCTCGAACCCACGAACCGCAAGATCATGACCTAAGCGAAAGTCAGACGCTTAACCGACTAAGCCACTCAGGCGCCCCTCCACTGCCCAGCCTTTAAACGCCTGAGCCACTCACAGCCGCCCTGTCCTTCGCCGCCATGATGGAGTGTCTCCTGACACAAATCATGATAAACTGCTGAGCCAGATGCAAGACTCCGAATCCACCACTAATTGTTACCTTTAATGATAACTAATCATCATACCACCAGTCACGTTGCTCCCGGGAGAAAACAGCCCGAAGTTGGGGGCGGGGGGGCTCCAGGTTTGTTTGGGGCCAGTGCACAGAACGTTCCGGATGCCCTTGGACACCCAGAGGGCGCCGTGATCACTCAAGGATGGCCAGATTTAGGCACAATTAGGCATTAGAAGGAACGGAGCATACAAATGAGTTGGGGCTTAATTCATTAAGAAACTGTCTTGAGCGTTAATAGAGCTTCAATCAGAGTATCCAGCCATAAATTCTCACCTGTTCCACAGCCAACAGGTTCAGGCTCAACTGAGCATTAATAGATTTTTTTTTGGTCCATGCAAATGAGGTGATAATTTAGTTCATGTGTAATTGGACAATTTTCAAATAGTCATGTTCACGGAGCAGTTAAGTTGTATCAAACTGTCTAACCTACCAGTGATTCTTTACCTAAAACAGAGCCAGTTTCATTTTGATACATTAAAGAGAGTACTGGAGAGATAGAGATGGTTCTAGTAAATTTGTATTAGTAGGCTCTTTATTTTTGCTTGTCCTTAAGCACTTTCTCTTCCCTTACTCCCTACCAGTGAGATCAGTAAAAATGTGGGGGTGGAGGGTGTCTAGGTTTGGGATGAAAGGGGAGGTTGGGCCCCCAGCTTACAAGCATACATTTCCTAGTTTTATGCGCTGACATTCCAGTCTTCCCAAGGGTTATATGTGTGTGCCCTTGAAGCCCTGGGTCAGCTCTTTCCCTCAAACCACGTGTCACAGCTTACTGCTCCCGTGAACCTGGCCACCCCTGAGCATGAACTCCTGCACTCGGGACCAATAGCAGTTGTTGTTTTTGAGTGTTGAGAGTGTTCCTATGTAGTTTTCAGAACAGAGTGCATTACACTATACCCTTCGCTAGGGGAAAATGCCATGCACAGTTTCCTTCTGAGGATTCTCTTTGGGGAAGGCAGAGGAGACCAGGTTCGTGGCCTCCCACACAGCTGCCAGAATGCCAACTTAAAAGGCAAATCTAGGGGCACCTGGGTGGCTCGGTTGGATAAGCGTCTGACTTTAGCTCAAGTCATGATCTCACAGCTCATGGGTTCAAGCCCCGCCTCCTTTTTTGGATCCTGTGTCTTCCTCTCTCTCTGCCCCTCCCCCCTCTCAAAAATAAATAAACATTAAAAAAATTAAAAGGCAACTCTGATGTCACCCCTTGTTGAAATCCTGCAGTGCCTTCTTGTCGTCACAGGATAGAGTTCAAATGCTTTTATGGCCCGTGAAGCTCTTCGTAATTTGGGTCACAACCACTTTTCTCATCACAAAAACTGTGTAAAGCTTCCTGAACCCTCCCTCCACGTCCTCTCATGGCCCTATGTTTTGTAGATGCTATTTTTTCTGCCTACAAATGGCTTTGATCATCTGTCTGTTCAATGGCTTTGACCGTTCATTCATTCATTCATTCATTCATTGAATGGTTATCAAGAACATGCTATATTCCATACTGTCTTGGATTTTGTTCTTCCTTTAGACAGTTTCTGCTTATTTCTCTTCCATGTTTTCAATATGAAATCTGCCATATATATATAGATACAGAAACACATCTGCCCAGTCTGCAAAATAGCACATCAAACACCATGTGCCCACCACCCAGGTTAGGAAATAGAACATTTAGAAGGCCTCTGTGCTCCTCTGTGAGGACATCACTCTCCTGCCCTTCCCATGGTGGCTGCCATGCTGAATTTTGTGTTTACACTCCCCAAATGTGCCTTCTACTTTAACCATGTAAATTTGTGTCTGTAAAAATGTATATCGTTTAGATTTGTCTGATTTTGAACTTTACATAAATGAAATCATGCTCTCTTGGCTCTTCTGTAACTTCCTTTTTCTCAACCAATATTTCACTTCTGACATCCATACTGATGTGTGCAGCTATTGTTTATGAATTTTCTTTGATGTATGATTTTTCCATCGTAGGAGGATATCACCGAGTATTGGATCTTCTGTTTATGGATTTCCCCAAGAGATTTTTAAAAATTAATTGTCAAATTTTGTCTAACCCATTTCTGCATCTAATGAGATGATCATGTAGCTTTTCTTTTTTTAATCCTTTAATATGGTAAATTACAGTAATCCATTTTTAATATTAAAAAATCTTTGTATCCCTTCCTGCTTATTCTTCAAGGCTCCTTCAAATATTATCTCCTCTTTGAAGCCTTTTCTGATCTCCTTTCCTCCCTCCTGCTTCTTTGTTCCAGAAAAGTTGTTTCCCTCCTGAGATCCCCTGTGGCATTCTGAAGGTATTGTATTATAGGCCCTGATGTTATATTTTAATTATTTGTTTGCATACTTAGCTCTCCTATCATAGGAGCGCATCAAGATAATGATAGAGTCTTTTTTTTTTTTCAGGTTCCTTATTATGTTTGCACCAATTTGCATTAAATCTACCTGATTGAAACCCTCCTTTTTTTAAATTGAAATATGGTTGACACACAATATTACATTAGTTTCAGGTGTACAACACGGTTCTTCAATAACTCTATACGTTATGCTGTGCTCACAAGTGTTAACTGCCACCATCACAACACTGTTTCCCTGCCATTGACTATATTCCCTATGCTGTACCTTTTATCTCCATGACGTATTCCTTCCATAGCCAGAAACCTGTATCCCCCAGTCCCCTTCACCCAATTTGCCCAGCCCCCTAAACCCCCTACCCTCTGGCAACCAGTAGTTTGTTCTCAGTATTTGTAGGTCTTTTTCTGCTTTTATTTGTTAGTTTTCAGATGCCACATATGAGTAAAATCATATGGTATTTGTCTTTCTCTGTCTGACTTATTTCACTTGGCATAATGAATGCCCTCTAAGTCTATCCATGGTGTTGCAAATGGCAAGATTTCATTCTTTTTATGCCTAGTAATATTCCATTGTGTCTATATACCACATCTTCTTCATCCATTCATCTGTCGATGGACACTTGAATTGCTTCCATATCTTGCTGTTGTAAATAGGCAATAAATATAGCCAGTAAACATAGCCAATAAACACATATATCTTTTCGAGTTAATGGGTTTTTTCCTTTGGGTAGATTGCCAGTTATTGAATTACTAGAATGTATGGTATTTCTAGTCAACTTTTTCAGGAGCCGCCATACTGTTTTCCCCACAGTGGCTGAACCAGTTCGCATTCCCACCATCAGAGGACTTCTCCACATCCTCGCTAACACTGGTTATTGCTTGTTTTTCGATTCTAGCCATTCTGACTCATGTGAGGTGACACCTCACTGTGATTTTGATTTGCATTTCCCTGATGGTGAGTGATGTTGAGCATCTTTTCATATGTCTAGTGGCCATCTGTTTGCCTTTTCTGGAAAAATGCCTATTTGGGTTCTCTGCCTTTTTAATCAGATTACTTGGGGGCTTTTTGGTGTTGAGTTGTTTAAGTTCTTTATATATTTTGGATATTAACCCCTTGTCAGATACGTCATTTGCAGACATCTCCTATTCGGTAGGTTGCCTTTCCATTTTGTCGATGATTTCCTTTGCTGTGCAAAAGTTTCTTATTTTGATATAGTCTCGACAGTTTATTTTGAATGCTTTTGTTTCCCTTGCCTGAGGAGACATATCTAGAAAAATGTTTTTATGGCTGATGTAAAAGAGATTCCTGACTATGTTTTCTTCCGGGAGTTTTATGGTCTCAAGTCTCACATTTAGGTCATTAATCCATTTTGAATTTAATTTTGCGTGTGGTGTAAGAAAATGGTCCAATTTCATTCATTAGCACGTGGCTGTCTGGTTTTCCCAACATCATTTATTGAAGAGACTGTCTTTTCCCCATTGTATATTCTTCCCCCCTTTGTCATAGATTAATTGACCATATAATTGTGGGTTTATTTCTAGGTTTCTATTCTGTTCCATTGATCTGTGTGTCCATTTTTGTGCCAGGACCATGCTGTTTTGATAACTACAGCTTTGTAATACAGCTTGAAATCCAGGATGGGCACACCTCCAGCTTTGTTCTACTTCCTCAAGGTTACCTCTGCTATTCGGGGTCTTTTGTGGTTCTATACACATTTTAGGATCATTCGTTCTAGTTCTGTGAAAAATGCCGTTGGTATTTTGATAGGGATTGCATTAACTCTGTAGAGCGCTTTGGGTAGTATGGACATTTTCACAGTATTTGTTCTTCTAATCCATGAGCACCGAATGTCTTTCCATTTGTATCATCTTTAATCTCTTTTATCAGTGTTTTATAGTTTTATAATGTTTTATGGTTTTCCAAGTACAGGTCTTTCACCCTTTCAGTTAAGTTTATTCCTACATATTTTATTTTATTTTATTTGGTGCAACTGTAAATAGAATTTTTTTCTTCTCTTTATGTTATTTCATTATTAGCCTATACAAATACAACCAATTTCTGTATGTTAATTTTGTATCCTGTAGCTTTACTGAATTCATTAATTACTTCTAATCGTTTTTTTGGTGGACCCTACTTCTTTAGTAACAGATAGGAATCAGGCTTCTGCCTTCAACTCTTTGGTGGCCTGCCTCACTAACCCGGAAGACACCTTTGGGCCACCAGACTAGCTTTGTGGCCATCAGAACGCCACTCTCAGGGACACCTGGGTGGCTCAGGCAGTTAAGGGTCTGACTCTTGATTTCATCTCAGATCATGATCTCGTGGTTCATGAGTCTGAGCCCCACATGTCGGGCTCTGTGCTGACAGTATGCAGAGCCTGCTTGGGTTTCTCTCCCCCTCTCTCTCTGCCCTCTCCTCTGCTCATGCGTGTGCTTTCTCTCTCTCTCTCTCAAAATAAATAGACATATTTAAAGAAAATCTTTAACAGAGAACCCCATTTTCAGTGAGCACTAAGTGTGTCTTTTTGCAGTGATATCAGCTGCATAGGAGCTGGAGAGACATCGAAGCCATAGCTCACCTTCTCTAATCAAATATAGAGCAAAAATAGACTCACTCTGCCAGGTTTACTCTGGCGATTTATCAAGCATCTGTGATGGATAAAATACTATTCTGAGCATTAGAGCTTAGAGACCAGGAGGACAGAAGAAACCAGTATGCAAGTTAGAAGACAAGGTGTAGGCAATTAAAAGTCACATTGTATGTAGAGTATGTTCAAAGAAAGTTCCAGTATGTCATCTGTGAATATGTTCTCTGTAGCAGTAATAAATAATGACAATAGTAAAGATAAGATACACTATAGATTCTTACTTACTGTTACAACTCTCCAAATGTCTAGGATCTGGTAGAAGCACGTAGGTAGAAGCACGTAGGTCTTAGAGTTCGTTCAAGAGTTTTAGTTACTCAAACAGACCCTCCCTTTATAGTAGGCATTTATGGCCTGGCTTTGGAATTGGTGCCCTAGTGATCTAAGTGTAGGGACATTTCCAGGAATGTGTTGGAACTCTAAAGAAAGGCTGTCCTTGTGACCAGCTGCTATCCCCAGATTTGGGAATGGCAGCCCATCATTTGACAATAGTATAAAGTTCAAGTTACATCTAGAAGACCATGTTCTCTGATGCCAAAAAGCACAGGGTATGTGTGGAGGGGGCTTCGTCAGCTCTTGTGATTAACTTTCGGCGGTGGGCGAAGTGGTAAGTCTCTCCTGGGTAAAGCCCAGGAAAGTGCCTGCATGCCCTTCCCATTTCTGGGCCCCTGAGCCTCAACCCACCATAGAGACTGTCTAAATCCACAGCCCAGAGCCTTCCCCACAGCAGCCTCCTTGACAAGCAAATTCTGAAAAAGCAAACCTGATTTCTTACTGGAATAATGAAACCCATCTCAGCCCCTGCTTGACAACTTCCTCTGGAAAAGGAGAATGGCCACCTTTAAAAACCATACAATTTGACCTTTCCAGAAGCCAAAGGCTTTCCTCACCAAAGTCATTTAATTGAGCCTATAATTTGTAAGCGCAAAGAATGAAGTGATTATTCCTCTAAAAGCCTTCAGGATGGAGTCAGAATCACCCTTTTGTCATTAAGTCCTCCATTCAAGGGCCCGTTTAAGGACCCATTTCACATGGTCTTGGCACCTCGAGTATTATTCAAAAGCTGTGAGTAGCAAAGGTACCACTTTTTGAATATTTGCTGAGTGCAAGTCCAGTCTATATAATACAAATATTTTCTTTTGATATTCGCATGCTCCTTAGAGATAGATGCTATTGTTCTTCCCTTTATGTAGATGAAGACACCAAAACACAGAAGGGTCTAGCAAATCACCAGCTGTCATAGGTATAATAGCTCGTACACTAGGATTAGAACTCAGGTAGTTGGGCTCAGAGCTTGCCCTCTCAGTCACCATGTTATTCCCCAGGACGCGGTGGGGTGAGAGCACACAGAATTGGCCCTGACAGACCAGGGTTCAGGCCCCAGCTCCTCACTGGCTGCCTGTGTGACCCGAGGCTCTCTAGTCTCCATCTGTACCATGCAGAGAAGATTCCAGCTTGTCGTAAGGAAATAACGCACGAGAAGGCATCTCATGCTCAGTGAAGCACCGTGAGAATATGGCCATGTTCTCTCAAGTCTCCTCCACAATCACTATCAGGCCTATGGTGGTCCTGTTGATGGGGTTTTGGGGTAATGATGTGGGGTTCGGAGCCAATGGCCAAGAAAGAATTCACGGAAGATGTCTTGGGTGCCAAAAGGGGCTTTTATTAAAACCCGGGGACAGGACCTGTGAGCAGAAGGGGTAGCCCTCAGGTTGGGAGGGGGTCAGGGATAGAGGAAGTCTCTAAGGAATTTTGGAAGCAAGATTTCCAGGACCTTGAGGAGCTAGAATGCCATTTATTACCCTTTAGTAAAACCTCAGTCTTGAAGCCCTGTATGGGGGGGGGGGAGGAGCCTATAAGCTTGGAGTAAGATTTTCAGTGCATATCTTGGAGGAGTTGAGATAAAGTTTCAGAGGAGTTTTTATGTTAAAGTAGACTTACGGATTCCTGGGGGGTCAGCACAGGGCCGAGCCGAGATTCTCTTTTGCCCCCAGTGAAGTGTCATCATTGAGACAACTGAGCTCCTAGAGGAGGTCACTCTGCTGGTTTCAAGGACTTGTCAGTGCACTGGCTGCAGGCAGTAAGGGAATTTAATTTTTCATCTGCCATAGTTTCCCACATCACCATGGCGAGCATTTACACCCTTTTCCTTTGTTCTTGGGCAGCTGGGAGTGTCCAAGGAGTATCACACATATTCCACTGGGGGGGAGGGGCACTGTTACGGGGGGGCGGAGCGCTGTTAGCCTGTCCTTTGCCCTCAGCTTGCCCCATGCTCCCTCATTACTGTATAGACCCCAACACATAGGTATTCAGGTTCATAATTTGTGAACTCACAGCTCAGCTGTCTGTTTGTTGTGGTACCAATTGGCTGGCTTTTTAATTGCTGGGTTCTCATGAGCAGAGCTTGCGTCCTCTGAGACACTGGAAATCTACTCGGTGCATACATCATCCAGGGGAGCTGGACCTTTTGCTCAGACCATCCCCACATTAAACGCATGGTCCTCCATCTTGTTCTCCAGGAGCCAAGAGCAGATGTGAATGTGTAGAAACCTGTTAGAGATGGAAGTGAAACACCTCTCAGCATGCCAGAGCCTGAGTCCAGACAGAGGGATGGGGGTGTCACTGCAGAATCCAGGGGAAACACACGTGACTAACCGGAGGGCCAGTCCTGAGACCCACAATAAGAAAGTGGTTTCTGGTGCCTTTCAGCCTATTCTCTAAAGTTTTGAGCAAATGTAGCAGAATCCCACCATACCAAGCAGAGAGTGAGTCAAAGTCCAGAGACTGTAAATTCTGTACATGATGGGGGGGGTGCTGGCTGAGAAGGCAACCACTCCCCCCATCAGCACTATCCCAACCCGTACTCCAAAGGCGTTTCTTATTTTTGAGATTTCATTCACTAGAGCGACAACTTGGAAGCCTCCATGGTTATGTCGATGCCATTGATTCATTCCTATTTCCTACGCACCCAGGTGTGAGGGCAGGGAAGAGCTTTTTGCAACCAGTAAGCCACGCTGTCTGTAGTGCTAATTCAAGAACCTCGAAGTCAGAGTCTCACACTTTCAGGATATTTCTTGTGGTGGCTGTGGTGGTGTTATTTGTTGTCGGGATTTTTCTTTATTCTCCTAGTATTTTCCATGCACATTACTACTCAGTGCCAAACTGCCCAGAAACCACTCACTACACCTCCACGGCCGCCATCATTACCTTCATGTGTTTATGTCACTTCCTGTGCTCAGTTCTTTGGGGCCCCATACTGGCTTTGGGGCCATCAGAACCCCATTCTCAGGGCCACCTGGGTGGCTCCGTTCATTCAGCATCTGACTCTTGATTTCATCTCCAGTCCTGATCTTGTGGTTTGTGAGTTCGAGCCCCACGTGTTGGGGTTTGTGCTGACAGCACAGGGAGCCTGCTTGGAATTCTCTCTCTCCTCTTTCTCTGCCCTCTCCCCTGCTCATATGTGTGTTTTATACGTGTATACACACACATACATACATTAACTCATCTTTTTTTCAAAGTTTATTTTTGAGAGAGGGAAAGAGCACATGAAGGGGAGGGGGGAGGGACAGACAGAGAGGGAGACACAGAATCAGAAGCAGGCTCCAGGTTCTGAGCCGTCAGCACAGAGTCCGATGTGGGGCTCTAACCCATGAACTGTGAGATCATGACCTGAGCCGAAGTCAGACACTCAACTGACTGTCACCCAGGTGCCCCTTAACTCATCTAATCTTTCTGACAGCCCCATAGGGGCACTAGAAATCAGCCAAACGAGGTTTATTCCAAATCTCCATTGTCACAGCAGCCTGGAGCATGCGGAAGCAAGAGGAAATCCCTGCAACCACGCTTGACTTACCACGGTCAGTGGAGCTGGTAAGGGACAAAATGATAAACAAGGAGAGTTTGACTCCTGTGCCTCACTACCACCTGTTCACTCCATGCTGATGCCTCTTCCTTCCAGGGAGTGACCCCTCATCCGGCCCTCTCCACCCCCAGCCTCCTGTTGTATCATTGCTGACAGCCCCCTGTGCCCCAGGCTTCTACACCCCCATCAACATTGACCTTTCCTTCAGGCTCTCCCTTCTCCTGCTCTGTGATAAGACAATGGGTGCTCTCTTAGGTCAAGTTATCATGGTGCTGTCTAAAGATGTTCTAGCAACATAGAAGGGTCCCCATTCTTTCCAACTTTATTAATACTTGTATTGTCTGATTTAAAAAATTCGCAGCCATCAGGTGGGTGTTTAATTGATATTTCCTAGTGATTTTATTTATTTTTTTTAATAATTTTTTAAATGTTTTATTTATTTCTAGGAGAGAGAGAGAGAGAGAGACAGCGTGAGCAGGGGAGGGTCAGAGAGAGAGGGAGTCACAGACTGAATCAGGCTCCAGGCTCTGAGCAGGCAGTCAGCACAGAGCCCGAAGCGGGGCTCGAACCCACGAACCGCGAGATCATGACCTAAGCGAAAGTCGGACGCTTAACCGACTAAGCCACCCAGGCGCCCCTTGATATTTCCTAGTGATTTTAATTTGCATCTCCTTGATTACTGAGAAGATTTGAGTATCTTCTCATGTTTGTTAGTTATTACTCTGTATAGCTTGCGTTTGTGTTTTTTGTCCCATTTTCTTTTTTTTTTTTTTTTTTTTTTTTTTTTTTTTTTTTTTTTTTGTAATTTTTAATCTTCATTTATTTTTGAGGCAGAGAGAGAGACAGAGCACAAGCAGGGGAGGGGCAGAGAGAGAGGGAGACACAGAATCCAAAGCAGGCTCCAGGCTCTGAGCTGTCAGCACAGAACCCGACGCAGGGCTCGAACCCACAAACTGCGAGATCACGATCTGAGCTGAAGTAAACTGCTTAATTGACTGAGCCACCCAGGCACCCCTGTTTTGCCCCATTTTCTATAAAGTTGTTTCTCAGTTTGTAGGAGCTCTTTGTAGACTCTAGATTCTACTATTTTGCACCATGTTTTGAATCCCCACAGATCTGCGAGGCCTCTTTGGTCATCTAACAAGTGCCCGAACATGCAGGGGGTCTGTCTCTCTCCCTGTGCAGATATGATCTTAGTCACTTTGGGTTTGGTGAATTTCTTGGCGGTATGTTTGGTTTCTGTTGAACGAGTTTCTACTCTTCACTGTTCCCTTTCTTCCACTTTCTTTTCGTTTATTTTGCTATTCCTTGGCTCCATCTCCATCTCCAAGATGGCACCTTGGCTTAATTTTTGCTCTTTCTTGCTCTGTAATGTAAGCACATAATTCTGTACATCACCCACTAAGGACTGCTTTGTCTGTATCCTCAAGTTTTGATAATGATGATGACTTTCACTCTCCCTGGTTCAAAATATTTTCAGTTTTCATTATAAATACTGTTTGATCCGGGGCGCCTGGGTGGCTCAGTCAGTTAAGTGTCCGACTTCCGCTCAGGTCATTTCTTGTGGTTGACGGGTTCAAGCCCTGTGTTGGGCTCTGTGCTGACAGCTTAGAGCCTGGAGCCTGCTTGGGATTCTGTATCTGTCTCCCCTGCTTGTGCGTACGCACGTTCTCTGTCTCTCAAAAATAAACATTAAAAATTTTAAAAAATTCTGTTTGATCCATGGGACTAAAGTCCACAGTTAAATTATTTGGGTTCAGTTTGCTCCTTTGAGGCTGGATTTGCTAGGACAGGTACAGAGCACTTAGGGCTAGTTTGAGCTAGAGGAATGATGGAATGTTCTCTCCCCTCCTCCCTCTCTCACTCTCTCCCCAGCTCTCTCCTTTTTCCTTTCTACTATTTCTTCCTGCAAAGTCTAGCTGCCTTGACCTCCCCAGATTCTCAGCTTTGTCTCCTCATCTCAGCAAGTGGCCATCTGGCTCTTTCTGGGCCTCCATCTCTGCCCTGCAGCCTCGGCGGTGGGGGGAGGGGGGGTGGCGGCGGTGAGCTGGGCCACCCAGGGCTCTGCTCATTTGTTTCCTTTCTCTCAAAGACTACTTTTCTCTGCTGCTCTTACCCAATATCCAAAACCCCCTTTTTCCCCTTAATATTGTATTTGGTTTTCTAGTTTAAGGCTGGAGGGTCAATCTACTTCTGGGTTTTCCAACATGACTATAAGCAGGAATTGGTCAGCTCTGACGAAGCTCTTGATTATTGTACTCCTTCAAACATTTTCATTTCCTTAAGCATGTTGATCAGCTTGTGGTTGATCATGTGTGATTTCTGCTGGAACATCTCATTCTGCTGGCTCTGTCTCATGGTGCCTCATTCCTTTGTGGACTTCTGCCCCAGGGCAACTCCTTTCCATTGGCATTTTATTTGTGAGAAGTCTTTGGGACCAAGGATAAAGATGCTTTCCTTTAGCGTTCGTATTTTCTTCGGCTCAGTGCCTGGGATCCCTACCAGTTGAGGATCCCCGACGTGATATTCTCAGCTTGAAATATTTTGGACCACACAGATATCGAGAATTAACACTGCAAACCTGCATACATCCAGCCCCGGGGTTCCATATTCTCAGGGCAATTTCTTTGTCTATCCTGTGCCATTTTTCGACAGGAACTTGTGTTATATAGTGACAGGCGCAGGCGCTGTTGAAGGGGGTTTTCCTATTAAAATCCCCATGTTGGGCAGCCTTTTGGCCTTGACTTCTGTTTCCCACATCTTTTGAAACCATGTAACACTAAGCAGATTATTACCTGGTTTGGCAAATGCGTTCAGGGTAAAGCCGACTTCCGTGTTCTGCTTAGTTCTGGTTAAGTTCCCAATTTCATTTATGTATTTATTTTTGGCCTGAAAATTCTTGTCTTTTACAAGCTCAGCAAGCATTTAATAAGATTTGTGAAACTATCTTCTCCTCCGTGTTTAATTGTACTTGATAAGAAGGTCTTTTTAGGTACTTAGACTACCATATTACTTTTTTGGATACTTTTCTGTATTTCGTTCCACATTTCTCCCTGTTCTAAGTTGTAAGTAAGGGAATCCTATAATTTATTCTCCAAACTGGGACACTTTTGAGAATAAAAGAGTTGCTTAGTTAATAATATTAATTTTCTGAAATATTTTCTGACAAATCCATTTATATTAGTGACTTATAAAAGAGTTGTAATCAAAATAATCTTCAAAAATATTTTCTTACCAAAAGAATCCATGTACACCAAAGAAAAACTTAAAATCTTTGTATATTGTGTCTCAGAACATTCAAACAGACCAAGCAGCAGGGCGCCCGGGTGGCTCAGTGGGTTAAGTGTCCGACGTCAGCTCAGGTCATGATCTCAGGGTTCATGAGTTCAACCCCGTGTTGGGCTCTGCGCTGACAGCACAGAGCCTATTTGGAATCCTCTCTCTCCTTCTCTCTGCCCCTCTCCCCGTCTTCTCGCTTTCTCTCCAAATAAATAAAAACTAAAAAATAAGTAGAATAATGATTCTTGATCTACCTATTTTAATTATCTTCACCAAATCTATGCATAATATCCTATCAAAGATGTCTTTCTGAAGACTGTATTTTTCTAGTATTATCTTAGAGCTACACTGTTTTTCTTCTTCACTTACCTCACTGCCTACCTATGTATTTATCGACATGTGTGTTCACATATAAAGCTATGTGCTTCTATCACTCTAGCTTCTATTTATCTTGGTAGCTTTCACAGTCTGGGTGAAAATAATTAAGAATTTTTGTGCACCATGACCAACTACAAATCCAGTTCAGTGGAACACGTTTCTAATTCAGTAAGAATGTTATGTGTGAGTTTGAAAAGATCTTTCCCTTGTCCTCCCAAAAATAAAATAATAAAAGATCTTCCCCAGATCAATTTCCAGAGCACAGTTCTAAAATTTCAAAATTTAATCCTTGATACCGTTGGTCTCTTGCTGGCTAATATTCTCGCATCTCCTTCTTTGCTTTCACAGGGATGTATTTTCAGGGTCCTGCAAACTTTGTTTCATTTAATAATTGCAATTCACCACAAGCTTCCCAGGCTGAGATTTTTGTGTTTCATTGGTTGAGCACCGGATAACAGGCTTACAACTAATTTTGAACAAAGTACAATTAAAATGTAAAAGACCTGTTTCTAAAACTCCAGTACCTTCTTGTAGGACACCAAGGTACACTTCCACAGTATATTTCAAGTTAAAAAACTGTCCGGTGTCAGGAACTTCATGTCATTTAAGCTAGTTCTTTAGACTCCCAAGTTTCCCAAATCTGATCAGTGATAGGCAGCAGAGAAAGACCTACCTGCTCATTCCCTTAATGAAATAGGGTTTATTTCACATAAGATCATCACAAAATTTTTGTTAAGTTCAGTTACTCTAGATACGTAAACCTTGCAGATTTTGACAACCATGGCTTGTATTTCTCTGGGGAGACGTGAGCACAGTTATGAATTATTCAGTAAGAATAATGTTTGTGCAGTAACCAGCTACAAGTGCATTTCTGTACACATCTGTCCAGGTAGCGGGAATGCTAAGGCTTCAGAGGGGAGCTCTATCCATTGCACATGGACCACGAAGGAGGAGCGTGAAGGTCTGTCCACCTCTTCCCATCTCATCATTTATAGTCTTAATAATAGAGGCGCCTGGGTGGCTCGGGAGGTTGAGCGTCCGACTTCGGCTCAGGTCATGATCTCACAGTTCGGCTTCTGTGTCTCCCTCTCTCTCTGCCCCTCCCCCGCTCATGCTCTGTCTCCTTCTCTCTCTCTGTCTCTCAAAAATAAATATTTAAAAGATTTACAAATAAGTAAAAAAAAATGAAGTCTTAATAACAACATGCTTTCAGAAAATGAAAACTCCAGGACAACATAAACTGGGCGGGATGCAGGATAATGGGCATAAACTGAGACTCTTCTGGACAAACCAGGACCTGTGGTCAGCCTCGCAGAGCAGGGGGCATGTCCATCCGTGCTTGTCATCTCAGGGCCAGCAGGGAGCCTACCTGTGTCCTTGGGTCTTAATAAACACTTGATGGGTGAACTACCTCCATGTAAGCCTGTTCGTCCGAATAAGACTTTCTATGTGTTCGTGCAAAGGAATGAGGACTGGGCAGTCCCAGGCTTTGTAACAAGACCCTCCAAGATCACCACATTGGGAGCTGCTTCCTCTGCTGATGCTTAACTGCAAACAGAAGTGTCCTTGGTGTTGAACTTGACTCTACAACCTGGTCTTATCAGACCTCTTAACCTATGCATTCTGCTGAGACCAAACAGTTTCGCCCTGTGCAGTGTCAATTTAAGAAAATCCAGGGGATCGTAACCTAGACGCAGTTTACAGACTGGCCTGACTTGACTTGGCCACACAGTCTCTTGATTTTAAACTGAGGGCATATTGGTGGGTCTGACTGTTCCTCTTTGGGGAACATTGTACATATCCCTCAAGGGGTCTTGACGGTAACCTGGTGTAAGTGTCTCTCCCATGAGCTGTCCTTGAAGGTCGCGGGCTGGGCACATGCCAGTACGCGTTGCTTGTCCTGTGGAATGCTCCAGAAGCCTGGAAGAACAGGGGAGACTGGGAGCTCTGTGCTTGGCACAGGCTCAGTCCCCAAGGGGTTTTGCTCTGACGGTGGCCTCTATGAGGAAAACGGAAAGGTGCTTTGGAAGTTACAGAGTTAGGAAGCTTGGGCAGGGGGGAGACTTCTTTGGAGGGAGAGGAACTCTTCTGGCATTTATTTAAATATTCATAGAAGGGCAGCTCTATGCTGGATACTGTCAGGTCCTAGATATATATAGAGAAAAGAAGCGATCCCTGCCCATTTTATACAGTTCTTCAAGAAGGCGGCGTCATTGGTGGTATGGGGACCATCCATCTCACCCATGGAGAATCCTTCATAGCATTTCAAAGGAGCACTGTGATGTTCCAAAACGTTTTTTAAGTGGGAAGACAAAAAGAAGTGGCCTAGGAAGATGTGATTAACTCCTAATTTGCAAGCTTCTTGTCACTGGCAGGACTTTGAGAAACTGCCCAGGGAAGGATCTTGCAGGATTATCAATGATTTGAGTTTGAACTCAAACCACATTTATCCCATGTTAGAAATGAATAGCCATTTGTGATGAGACGTATCAGCTTAAAATATGTAAATATTGTGCCACGATAGCTTTTTGTTCCAAGCAGAATGATTATCGCTGGAAAATTCGAATCAGCATTCTTAATTCTTATTCAAGAAATATGCAGTTTCTTCATGTCATTCCCTATTAAAATTTTGCAGACGCTCTCTTATTAAATGTATGTATTGTGGCCTCTGTGTAGCATGTTTTCTCAGGCATGTACCAGTAATGGAAACCATTCTTAAACTTAATTTCCTTTTCATGTTTTTAATGTTTATTCATTTTTTGAGAGACGGAGTGTGAGCAGGAGAGGGGCAGAGAGAAAGGGAGACACAGAATTCAAAGGAGGTTCCAGGCTCTGGGCTGTCAGCACAGAGCCCGACGTGGGGCTCCAACCCACGAACCGCGAGATCACGACCTGAGCCGAAGTAGGACGCCCAACCGACTGAGCCACCCAGGCGCCCCTGAATTTCCTTTTAGCTGCTCCCATTTCCTGTGCACTGCCCTCTGTGTCAAGAGCCAAACCAGCTGGTACATCTCGTGAAGGCTGTGGGATTGTGTTTCCTTAAACCATACGTGATGCCCAGAAGGCGTTCTAACAGGGCTGCCCTCATCATCTCCTTAAAGTTGGTTGTATGTGATTTCAAAAGAAGTCTGTCCCTGGGCAGTTCTGGCACATGTGCATACTAACCGTCAAGTTCTCCCCAGCTGGTGACTGGTGAGTGGTCTGCAAATAACAAGAACCATATTGGACAAGTATCTTCACAAAATTCCATAGGCAATGTTTGGTCACCCTTACTGGGAGGCCTGCCACAGGAAAAGCAACATTGGAAGCCTTTTGAGCCACAGATGCCAAAAACTGTTAGTTGAAATCTAAGAATGATGAAGTGTTACGAAAAAAGGAAGTGGTGCTTTTGTACATCAAAGGACACTATCTAGGGATGGAAACACAACCACTCCCAGAATGGGAGAAAGTATTTGCAAATCATGTATTTAGTCTAGGATTCATATCCAGAATATATAAAGAACTCCTACAATTCAACAGCAAACATGCAATTCATTTCAAAAATGAATAGACATTTTCTTTTGCAAAGAAGATATACAGATGGCCAATAAGCACATGAAAAGATGTGCTCTACATCATTAGCCACTAGCAAAGTGTAAATAAAGCCACAGTGAAATACCACCTCACATCCGTTGGGAAGGCTCTTATTAAAGAAATGGAAATAAATGTTGGCAAAGCTGTGGAGAATTTGGAACTCTTACTCACGGCTGGTGAGACTGTAAAATTAGACAGCCGCTCCGGAAAACAGTTTGGCAGTTCCTCAAAACATTAAAAATAGAATTGCCATATTGTCCAGCAGTTCCCCTCCTGGATATATATACAAAGTATTGAAAGGAGGGGCGCCTAGGTGGCTCAGTCAGTTAAACGTCCAACTCTTGATTTTGGCTCAGGTCACAATTAACGGTTGTGAGATCGAGCCCCACATCGGGCTCTGCGCTGAGTTGTGGAGCCTGCTTAAGATTCTCTCTCTCTCTCTCTCTCTCTCTCTCTCTCTCTCTCTCTCTGCTCCTCCCTGCTCCCACTCTTTCCCTCTCTCACTCTTTCTCTCTCTCTCTCTCTCTTTCTCTCTCTCTCTCTCTCACACACACACACACACACACACACACACACACAAACATTGAAAGCAGCATCTTAAACAAATACTTGAACACAAAAGCTGTGTTCACAGCAGGGTCCTTCACAAGCAGGTGGGAACCTCTATAGATGAGTGAGAAACGAAATGTGGTATGTCCATGCAGTGCAATATTATTCAGCTGAACCAGACACTTAAAATGACTAAAATAGTAATTTTATGCCATGTGTGTCTTACGACAATAAAAGAGAGGAAAAGGGAAGTCAGGTGATTTCCAAGGACACAAAGTCCCTGGGAGTTGCTAGAATCATCAGACTTTTCCCTTGTTTTGTTTTTTGTTTTGTTTTGGCGGGAATGACTGATGGGTTCCTGAGTGGAGCTGGAGGTGAAATAATTTCCATAGGATTAAAGTAAACAGCATCCCAGGCTGAGAACCTGGGACAGACACAGTACGGGACAGGCACAAATGTCCGCACTCGCTCAAGGAGTCATGAGGAGTGGGATGGCCAGAGTGCCCCTGCTGGGAAACGTCTGGGATATTGCACAACCCCTTCCTCCCTCTGGCCAGCCCCAAATCCAAAGCTGCCGACTCTTCTTTATTGCCATCCTTTATATGACCAGGTGGAGGCCACCCAGACTGTCTGTCAATGAAATAACAAATGGATTGGCACCGGGGTCGTGCTGGTCTGCGGCCCATCGGGCCAGCACCCAAGTCCCCCATCTTGGTCAATAATGGATTCTATGGCAATGGTGCTTCCTTCTGGAACCGCTTTCAGGATCCGCAGCTGAGTCTTGCCAAGGCCATTGGTCAGGAGCAGGGGAGAGGGGTGGAAGGAGAGAGCAGTGAACAGCTCATCGTGACCTTGAAGCTCCAAGCTCATGACTTGAAAGAGAAGCCACGGCACAGGGAGAGATGTGAGCTCTATATCACAGGAGGGACCATGTTTAATCATCTAACCCATCCTCCCAAGAACTGGGCTGAATCCCTTCTGACAGGGTGGTATTCTATATCACAGGCCTCGAATAGCAAGCCAGCCTAGGTCCTGTCCCCCCTTTTTTTTTTTTAAACTAATTAATCAATTAATTTCTGAGAAAGAGAAAGACAGAGTGCGAGTGGGGGAGGAGCAGAGAGAGAGGGAGACACAGAATCCGAAGCAGGCTCCAGGCTCCGAGCTGTCAGCACAGAGCCTGATGCAGGGCTCGAACTCACAAACTGCGAGATCATGATCTGAGCTGACATCAGACGTTTAACTGACTGAGCCCCCCAGGCGCCCCAGGTCCTGTCTCTTTGAAGGTTATCCTACAACACAAGGGTAGCACACGGATACGCAGTCTGATTGAGCAGAGAGAGATGGGACTTCCCTGCCCGTGGTGTGCGCAAGATCAAAACACAGTCAGGTGAATGCAAATGAGGTGACCCCTCAGGGCCCCTATTTGCATTTTTTCTGTTTATTTTATTTTGATAGCGAGCAAGCATAGGACAGGCTACACTGAACTCTGGAGACTGGAGATCGTCATGATTGTCACCTAGTGTTATCATTAAGCCTGGACACTTTGGCTAATGCTATTTAACCTCCTTCTAGCCTTTCCAAGGAATGTGGCACAAGAGGGACTCAACCTGGATTTCCAGAAAACAAAAGCCCTGTAATGCCCCCAGGTCCCACACTGCTCTGTCACCTTAGGGTTTTTGCTTAGAGAATTGGTGAAAAAAGTAGATGAAAACCTTCCAGATGCTTCCTTGCCATTTTTTGGTAAACACATTCCTTTTGAAAGAGTTCTAAATACACTTGGAGATTTTCAAAGCCCAGATTCTGCGCAGCTATAATGTCAATTCTGAAGGGCAGTCACAGACTGGATATAGAAGTACCCTCAAGATGCCACATGAAACGAGCACTTCATGTACATTTCTTACCCGAAACGAACATTACATCTCATGGAAAAGCACGGGGACATTCCTCAAACATAGGTGTATTGCCCAGGGGACGCAGGAAGTGGGGAAGGTGTAGCAGGAAGGCAGGGGAGAGAAGGGAGAGAAGGCACCAGGCGAGAGCAGGCTTTCATTATGTCTAGAATTCCATTTGTAACCTTCATGTATTTTCTTTCTGAGAATGTATTTGTTTGTTTGTTTATTTAAAGTTTATTTATTTATTTTGAGAGAGAGAGAGAGAGAGGGAATCCCAAGCAGGCTCCATACTGTCAGCACGGGGCCCGACACGGGGCTCAAATTCACTAACAGTGAGATCATGACCTGAGCTGAAGTCAGACGTCCAACTGACTGAGCCACCCAGGAGCCCCTCTTTTTGAGAATTCTTTAAAAATCTATGGAGAAGAGGGGCGCCTGGGTGGCTCAGTCGGTTAAGTGTCTGAGTTCAGCTCAGGTCATGATCTTACATTTCTTGAGTTTGAGCCCCGCATTGGGCTCTGTGCTAATAGCTCAGAGCCTGGAGCCTGCTTCATATTCTGTCTCCGTCTCGCTCTCTGCCCCTCCCCCACTCATGCTCTGTCTGTGTCTCTCTCTCTCAAAAACAAACATTAAAAAAAATAAATTTAAACATGTGGTAGCTGTCCTTCTCTGCCTGACATATAGGAGGATTAGGAGGAACATAACGGAGGATCGTGGGGGAGAAAAAGGGGGGAAATAGTGGGGGAGAGGGAGGGAGGCAAACCATGAGAGACTCTTGAATGCTGAGAACAAACTGAGGACTGATGGGTGTCGGGGGGAGGGGACGAAGGGTGATGGGCATGGAGGAGGGCACTTGTGGGGATGAGCACCAGGTGTTACATGGAAATCAACTTGACAATAAACTATTTGTAAAAAAAAAATAAAAATAACTAAAAAAATAATAATAATTAATTAATAAATAAACAAATTTTAAAAATCCATGGAGAAGGACAGGAGTGAGCAGGTATCAGGGGAGGGGCTCTCGGTCACCAAGGCAACATGACTCTTGATGCCATCTCTGTCACCCATCAGCACCTAACTCCCTTTTGGATTACCGCAGAGATCTCTGACCTTGGAATTAACGCACGCTCACAAACTGCAGATGACCTACACTTGAAGGACAGCAAAGCTTCCACATGGTACAACAAGGTCCTCTTTACCCAGAGACTGTGTAAAGAGTCATAATGTAACATAGCTGAGAAGTTTCCTTATCCCTCCCCCTTTACACTGTGGCGGTGGCTCTATAAAACAGGACTGGACTGTAGAAGTGTCTAGGCATTGATAATTAATAATGGCTGAGGCCAAATGAAGTTTTTATACTTAACATACAGTGTTCTCTTAGTTTCAGATGTTAACAATATAGTGATTCAGCAACTCTCTGTATTGCCCGCACTCATCATGATAAGCACACTCTTAATCCCCATCACCTATTTCACCCATCCCGCTGTTTTACCACCCCTTCTGGTAACCACCTATTTGTTCTCTAGAGATAAGAGTGTCTTTCTTGGTTTGCCTCTTTTTTTTCTTATTCATGTGTTTGTGTCTTAAATTCCACCTGTGAGTAAAATCATACAGTATTTCTCCTTGACTTTTTTCACTCAGTATTATACTGTCTAACTCTATCCGTGTCATTGCAAATGGCAAGATTTCATTCCTTTTATAAAAGGCTGAGTAATATTCTACTGAATATATATACCACCTCTTTTTTATCCATCTATCAGTGGACATTCAGACTGCTTCTTATCATTTGTGAGGCCAAGTGAATTTTTACAAGTGAAACTTTAGATAGTATGAAAAATGTCAGAGTAGTATTTATATTCCACACTGCAGGAATAGGGGCGCCTGGGTGGCTCAGTCGGTCAAGTGTCTGACTTCAGCTCAGGTCATGATCTCACAATTCGTGGGTTCGAGCCCCGCGTTGGGCTCTGTGCTGACAGAGCCTGGAGCCTGTTTACGATTCTGTCCCCTTCTCTTTCTCTGCCTTCTCCTGATCTCGCTTTGTCTCTCTGTTATAAACATTAAAAAAATTTTAACTGCAGTAATAATAGAAACATTATTATTACTCCTCATCTGGTCCTGCAGGTAGATTAATTATGGATTAATTAGTTAATAATTGTGGATCTATTATAGATCAGTCTGCGTGGTTAGTAAGTACAGAGGGCGGTGTTGTTACTGACTCACTAAGCTCCTCTCGATAGCATCTTAAACTTCATTAGCACACACAATTTTGGGCAATCTGCAGATTGAAGAGAAACCTTTGGGTCTGTTTTCTATTTGTAAGGTCTACTAATTTGCCTCCTAGGTTATCATTTTTAGTTTTCCTTTGTTTCATTTTTCATCAAAGTGATGACATTCTTATCTCCTGATCATGCTAAGTCAAATATATATAATATATATGCACAATATATATTATATATATAATCTTTTCCCTTCTGTGCTAGAGCTAATAAGTCATTAATATTGTCCAATTTTACTGGAAAGAAAGGTCAAAATAAAAAGAAAGATCAAAATTAAAGCCCAGCTCTTACCCTCAGTGTTCCAAGATCTTACTGAAAAGAGCTGGCTGGAATTAGCCAGGCCGTGGGGATTGGGGCGTAATCCTTGGACCCCAGTGTCTGCCCCAGGCTTCTGACACCACGTGCTAGTTTGAAGGGTCCCCGAAAGCCCCCTAGAGCTTGGTAATTCAGTAGGAGGACTCACAGACTCACTGACAGTCCTCACAGCTGTGATTCCTCACAGCTGTGATTCCTCACAGAGAAAGGCTACAGATTAAAACTACCCCAAGGAAGAGGTGCATAAGAGTTCCAAACATGGAACTTCTATTGTTCTGTTCCGTGCGATCAAAATGTGCGATCCTCCCAGTGACCGTGTGTGACAGTACACACGAGTGTCTCCACCCAGAAAGCTCACTTGAGAGCTTCAGTGTGCAGAAGTGGGTTTTTTTTGGGGGGGAGGGGGGAGGGCTACATTACATCGCATGATTGACTGATTGATTTCCCACATGGTTGTGCTCAGTCTACAGGTTGACCAATCCTGCATCTGACCTAAATCACATGCTTGATCTTTCTGGTATGGCCAGCCCCCACTTTAAACAAATACCCTTCTAACAGGTATGACATAGGTTACCTCCCAGAGGCTGAGGGCAAAGGCTAGACCTCTTTGGGCACAGCCTTGGCCTTGACTACTCATACTAAGGGAGGCTTAGTCTGACCAGCCAAATATTTGAAGAGCAACGGAAGGAATATGGAATATTCCCAAGCAAGAGAACCTTGGGTGGCTTAGTCGGTTAAGCGTCCGACTTTCGCTTAGGTCATGATCTTGCGGTTCGTGGGTTCGAGCCCCGCATCGGGCTCTGTGCTGACTGCCAGCTCAGAGCCTGGAGCCTGTTTCAGTCTGTGACTCCCTCTCTCTCTGACCCTCCCCTGCTCACGCTGTCTCTCTCTCTCTCCTAGAAATAAATAAAACATTAAAAAAAAAAAAGGAGGATGTGATAAATGTCTATTAAAATTTAAAGGGCCAGTGTGTGCACAAGGATTTATCCTTACCTGTGTGCTCCTAGAAAATGGAGTGAGTGGCCACAGTTAGAAGCATAAGGAAGATTTAAGTTCAGTATAAGAAAGAGCTTTCTAATAATTGAGGCTATTTGAAGAGAGTACACAGGGTGCCCCAGGAGCTGATAAGTTCTAGCCATTAAAAATATTCTGGCAGAAAGCAGATCACCTGCTCTTGTGGCAGTTCTTTTATCAGGAAATGCAGGGACCCCTGAGAATCCTTCCAGCTGTGAGATTCTATGGTTCTCAAATTATTTCTCAGCCTAATTCAGAAGTGTATCCTGGAATCGGCGGACATTTCGATACTGTGATTCTTATTGTGTTTATTACCTTTAACATATCTTCTGTCCTCCCTGTGTGCTACGGCCTTGGGAGGAATGTACATTTTCCTGAGCAGAACTTAGAATATCTACAGCGATTTGAATTCTACTAATTCTGAGTGGCCAACAACTGAGACTGGACGGAGGTTTTTCCTTGCTCTAGAGGAAAAAGGCTGAGGTGTTAAGCAAGTGAGAGATGTAACAAAAACAGTTTTCATGGAACACTTTTAGTTTATAAAAGTGAATCCATGTATTATAACCAGGTTACTCATTGCAAGTAGGTCTTATTAGGTGAGTCTGAAGCAGTTAAGTTAGGATTTTAACTTGAACCTTCTGATAGTTATAGAAGTAAGTTATATCACATACTTCTCTTAAAATATCTGTTGAGACTATTCACTGTTGACAGCTGGCCTTTCATTCTTTTTTTAAAAAGATTTTTAACATTTATTTATTTTTCAGTGAGAGACAGAGTGCAAGTGGGGGGAGGGGCAGAGAGAGAGGGAGACACAGAATTGGAAGCAGGCTCCAGGCTCTGAGCTGTCAGCACAGAACCCAACATAGGGCTTGAATTCATGAACTGTGAGATTATGACCTGAGCCAAAGTCGTACACTTAACCAACTGAGCCACGCAGGCGCCCCTGTAGCTGGTCTTTCTCATGAAGCAGGCTGACTTACTGTGAATTTTATCTTATTCAGATAAGTAGAACACTGATATCCCCTGAATTCACACAGCCCAGATTTCCTTAGACTTCATCTTCCTCTGGGTACAGTGCTAACTATTAAGGCCTTAAAGCAGGTTTCATTGGCCTCAGCCCATACCTGCAACGCGAGCCCTTAAGCATACATGAGCTTGCTTTCCATCCATACATTTTCCAATATGGATGCCGTCACATGCCTAGTCCCGTCTGGGGCAATACTGCCTCACTTAGAACAGCAGGCCCCTGTGGGCCACCATCCCTTCTCTCTTGCCTCTCATTGGGCACTGCCCCTGAAGTTCTAGAGCCACCGTGGTGCCTGCCTTAGATAAGCAGGATGGCCCGGGGAAGAAGGCATCTCTCCTGTGTATCATCCTGTGTCAGAGGCCTTCCAAAATGGCTCCGTTTGTGCCTCAAGGCTCTTTAGCATCTAATAAAGAACTCTGTGAGTGAACAGTTAGATTAACCTTTGTCTGCTCCCCTTGGTTACAGTTTTAGGACCTCCAGTCACAGGCACTCTTCGGTTCAGCCAGGCACACACCCACAGCAGGTGTATACTGGCTGGATCGCAGAGGCTGGCCCTCAACTGGCTGTGGGCGGTTCTCTGCAGGGTCCTTCCTGGAGCTCTCCCTTGACAAGGGAACTCTCCGTCTCTCACACAGCTAAAGGCTCCCAGAAGCTCCTCTAACACATGTGCCAGATGTAGGGGCCGTTTTTGCCGGTGCTTTATGATACAAGCCAGAGTCCCTGTCCCTGAGAGATCTTGGTCAGGTTTGCCTCATGGCGCACTCTGCTGCCCAGCGTCCCACACCGAGACCTGCTCATGCTGCTTGCAGGACAAATGGCATAATGTCCAAACCACAGCAACTTCACGTAATTCCTTTTGAAAACGGATTAGGATACCTTGGTCTGTACCAAGCTGTTGGTTCTTTTGTGGTACCAGAAACCAGATCGTTCATGCCCCTACAGGTTGGCACCCTTGAGGGGAACATTGCTGAGTGATGGCCGCTCCCGCAGAGCAGAAGGCTTCCCCAAAGAGGAGGCGCTCAAAGTCTCCTCCCAAAAGTGTGCAGGTCTGTGAAGCGGTCATGAGAAGGGAGCCATCCAGACCCTTACAAATAAATAAACTCAAGGAAAGTGCTTTTCCCCTGCAGACGGATGTATTTCAAGCTGTCAACTCAAGCGTGTCACAAAG
This sequence comes from Hyaena hyaena, assembly GCF_003009895.1. Taxonomy (NCBI): domain Eukaryota; kingdom Metazoa; phylum Chordata; class Mammalia; order Carnivora; family Hyaenidae; genus Hyaena; species Hyaena hyaena. The sequence goes on from NW_024080758.1 coordinate 2,559,097, forward strand.
TCTTCTCCTTGGGACCTAGAAGACAGAGGCACAAGAATCTGCCCTCACCCAGTGGGGCTGGTGACTCATTCTTTCCTCTGCTCAACCCTCTTTCTAACACACACACACACACACACACACACACACACACACACACACAGAGATGTGGCCCATGTTGGGCCATGGATGCTGATGTCTTGGGACCCTGGTCCCCAGTACTTGGGCTGGCCTCAGGAGGTCACTCGTGACTCCGTAGGTAACAGTAATAAAGGATGTTCACAGACCAGTAGGGTGTAAATGGCAAGGAGACAGGGTCCGTGGGAGAGAGAGTGTCCCAAATCTGGCCAAGTTCATAATTTTATTCTGCCTCTTCTCTTCCTTTCTGTTCATGCTTCCTTTTCACTCTCCTCTCTCCTCCCGGTGGTCAGTGGGTGGGTGCAGGGGTCTGGGGCCTGGGGGCAGGCCTGGGAGGCCAGAACTCTTGGAGCTGGCCTGAGACCTAGGGACTCTCGCCCAGCAGGTCAAGCTGTCTGCCTGGGGCTCTACAACGCATTCCGGCAGCTTGCAGCTACCATGAATAAAAAGTGGGATACTTTCTGGAATGCAGTGTGGTTCCAGGGCCATATCCTTAAGAATGTGACGGATGGGGCACCTGGGCGGCTCTGTCGGTTGAGCATCCAACTCTTGATTGCAGCTCACGTCATGATCCCAGGGTCGTGGGATTGAGCCCAGCTCTCTCACTCTCGCTAAGCTAAGCTAAGCTAAGATTGGATAAGATATAAAATAAAAATGCGAGGGATGCCAATGTTTTCTTGGCATTTAAATATTAATTGTTACCTTGATCTGGGTGTCTGACACCTACCTGAATTCTGTGCATGTGGTTTCTGTTCTTCAGTACTGTCGGTGTATTGCTTAAGGAAAAACACTCCTGTTCTTCTGCATGCAGCAGCGTGGGCACCCGTGTGCCCGTGTTTCTGGGGTGTATGTCTGCCATGACTCTTGCCGCCCACAGGAATCTCTCTCTTGCACATTGTCCTGGAACTTAATTAGATTTCTGAATTAACTAAGCTCCTTTCTTTCCGTACTTCATTAAGAATTGACATGAGTGAAGAGACACAGACTCATCTCGCTTTATTCCGAGCCCTCCAGGTGTTGGTGCTGAAGGAGACCCGCACGTGTTACGAGTGGACACCTACAGTCTCTCTCACAGGAAGCAGGGCTTGAAAGAAGGGTCATCCTGTGGTGTTGTCATCAGGCTGCCTGATGTGGTAATTCAGAGCTCACCACCTTTGCCTCCTTCAGAAGGACAAGGTTCACAGATGCCCCAGTTTCTGCCTCCAGGGTTCTTCCCCATCTTCCTGGAAAAGGAGTATATTTAACACTGCTCAGTGTTAAATGGCCTTGTTCCTGCAGAATTGCCTGGCTGACACTGTAGCGTATTGCAGACATCTTGTTTCATCAGCAGACCTGTACCATCTCACCAGTTGGGAGGGTTTCCTCTCCTGAGGGTGAGCAGTTAATGAGCTATGGATTCCATTTCACTCTTTCAGAAAGGAATTAAGAGTTTTGTTGGGTGTTTTAGGGACCTCAACCAAAAAACACCACATAGGAGAATCCCAGCCAAGGAGACAGAGGGTGCTGTGGAGGTGGAGGTGGGGGGGTTACAGTGACTGGGGATGCCCCTCAGGCTGGGAGGGCTCTTTCCGTATCGTGTACAGTAGTAGATGTTCTTGTGTCGTTGGATTTAACGATGATATCACAATGCACATTTACCCACGCGTGTGTCGCTCACTGCCTAGGGTATGACCTCACACCTGTATGGTGCCTGATATACCGCCACACATGCTCACTACCATGCTTCCTGCTGGGCCGCTGCAGACATGAGCACAGCCTCACAGCCCTTCATAAGGACAGGCTCTACTTCTGTGTGAAATAGGAGGCGATCTGGGCAGTTGCCCATAGCTGTGTCCTGGTGCTCAAGTGATTTCTACAGGTTGGGATTCGTTCCCCGCTGGTTTCCATCAGCTCTCCCCTTGTGAAACATCTCAGCTAAAAGAGAGACAACACAGAATGCCAAATCAGGAAGAGATTGCTGAATAGTAAGGACGTTACAAGCCACCTTCACGCTCAGGTTGGTGACCCTTTGGTGCTGTGTCTGGGATGAGACCAGTTCTATTGTTACTCTAGAACACGGGTCAAAGATAAAACCGTTTTTCTGTAAAAGACCAGATAGTAAACATTTGCTGCTCCATGGGCCACATGGGCTATGTCACAATGACTCAACTCGGCTCTTGTAGCAGAGACCCGCCAGAGCGTATGTTCACGAATAGGTGTGGCTGTGTTCCGATAAAACTTTATTTACAAAAGCAGGTGGTAGGCTGGATTTGTCCCACAGGCCCCACCCTAGATTACGCTCTAAATTGTTCATCATGCTCTTTTAGAATTATTACCATTACCATTTGTTCACTATCCCATTCTTTTGTCTAATAACAGGTTGGTTTATTTTTAAAAGCAAGACGTTGTTCCAAAAGCCATTTTAAAAGATGTCTACTGGGGCACCTGAGTGGCTCAGTTGGTTAAGCCTCCGACTTCGGCTCAGGTCATGATCTCACAGTTCATGGGTTCGAGCCCCGCATCGGGCTCTGTGCTGACAGCTCGGAGCCTGGAGCCTGCTTTGGATTCTGTGTGTCCCTCTCTCTCTCTCTGACCCTCCCCTGCTCATGCTCTCTCTCTGTCTCAAAAGTAAATAAACATTAAAAAGAAATAAAACTAAAAGGTGTGTGCAGTGTGGGGCAGGAAGGAGGTGCATACGTGTGCCTGGCACATGGCGGCTTGGAAGAGTGGCCCAGTCCTTCCCCCGGTCACACTCGGCCCTGCTGTTACGAGTCCCCGTCTGCCACGCTCACGCCGTCCTGCACAGCCAGGACCCCTCCCACATGGCCCCTACATCCCGCATCCAGCCTGGCCCTGGGGCTCGGGGCCGCTGGCTCTGCCCCTGTGCGGTTCCCTTCCTCCTGTGACGCAGGCTGAGTCCGTGCTGACTCCAGCCCCTCTTTTGAATCTTTTTATTTTCCTACCCAAGCCACTGAGTCAAATCTGCCATTTTCAGCCTTTAGTACCATGCCCCTTCTTTCACCTTCCCTCCCCAACTTAACTGTCTTTGTTCCAAGTTAAAAGATCATCACGAGGTAGGGAAAAAAAAAACCCAAAGCTTTATAGCCACCGTTTTTCATTCCCACAAGGATATGTTTTAGAGGCTAGTGAGGCCCGTGTGAAAGTCTTGCTAGCAGTTTCACTGGCTTTCCTGGAGGAGAGCTAAAATGCCAGTTGCCAAGCAACACACGTGCCCTGGCTTCTTGCGACAACGTGGACTTGGGAAAAGAAAAATCATCCTACGATTGACTCGTGAAGGGGAAGCCAGGGCAGCAGCTCGATGCCACCGTGCTCTGCCTGTTCATCCGGCTCCTCTTCCTGGGGACAAACACGGGGTCACACAGACAAGGGAGCGCGCCCTCCGCAGCGTGCGGCCGTTAGCAGGCGTTCACGCGGGGGGGCCTCATGGGACAGTTGGTCTTTGTCACCTGCAGATGCCGTGTTTGGGAATTGCGTGCAAACTCGACGCGAGGGGCACTATTGCTGCGGCTTGCAGTGGCCCGGACGATGGGTGGCTTGACGCACGTGCTCCCAGCTGAGGCAGGGCAAGCCAGCCTCTGTATCCTCGACAAGGGTCCTCTCCAGACTGTCTCGTGCCATGTTGTTTGTGTACATGTGCTTTTTCTTGGTGGGTTCGCTGCTAAAATGGCTCCCAAGCACAGTGCCATGGGGGTGTCCAGCATTCCGTGGTGTGAGAAGGCCAGGACGTGCCTTACGAGAAAGTATGTATCTTCGAGAAGCCCATTCAGGGATGAGTTCTAGTGCTATTGGCATGAGTTCAGTGTTACCGAATCAATAACACGGGGCCTCTCACTGAGCGTTCATGAGGCTGCTCCAGGAAGAATAAGGTAACATCTAAAATGCATGATGAAGCTGCAGAAATATGGCTATATTTGTGGACTCATAAGATGACAGATCAAATTAAAAAAAAAAAAAAGGCATCGGGTACCTGGGTGGCTCAGTCAGGTAAGCATCCAACTTCGGCTCAGGTCATAATCAGTTCATGGGTTCAAGCCCCGCATCAGGCTCTGTGCTGACAGCTCAGAGCCTGGAGCCTGCTTTAGATCCTGCATCTCCCTCTCTCTCTCTGCCCCTTCCCCTTTCGTGCTCTGTCTGTCTCTCTCTCTCTCAAAACTAAATAAAAACATTAAAAAATAAATTTAAAAAAAAGCATAGTGGACAATATTGTGAGGCTGAAAAGCCAAAGAAATGTATGTGCCTATTACCCGGGGTCAGAAAAATGTTAAACCCTCCTCAGCTCATGTTTTACTCTAAAGAAATAGTGCACATAATTCATTATTTGTAAGAAATGTGTATTAAATCAGGAACACGTGGGACAAGGTTATGTGCCGATTCATGGACGGGAAACTGACCAGAGGCCCTCAGGACGCCCCCCATCCGAGTTCACCGCGTTGGTGCTCGCAGAAACTTAACAGGCCACCTCGGATGGTTAGAACTCACTGAAACGGTCAGGACTTCGCCCTGCTGGGACCTCTCTTCCCCTCGGAGACACGGTGAAGACACACCCTAGACTCGGGCAGGTGCAGAGTGTCCGCCCGGGGCTGGGACCTGACTGCCCGTCTGGCCGTCTGTCAGCTCTGGGGCGTCTATGACGCGCCTGCTGGAAACGTTTTGAAGGAAGAGGAGTGTTTGCCGCGGGGCCGCGATCTCCCTGCACGCCCCCTTCCCATCTCAGTCGGCTGAGGCCGCTCTGCCAAAACACCACAGGCTGAGGGCCCCAAAAAGCAGCCATGGATTTATTTCTCAGAGTTCTAGAGACTGGAGGTCTGATAGGTGTCAGCAGATCAGGTGTCCGGTGAGGGCAGTTTCCTGGTTCACAGACGGCCTCCTTCTGGTGACAGCCTCCCGTGGGGGAAGGAGCGACTGAGCTCCCCCGGAAGTCCCTGTTACACGAGCGCTCTTCTCGCTCTTCTCCTTGATGAGAGCACCGCCCCCATGACTGGTCACCTCCTCCCCTCCCCCCCACCCCCCGCCTGATAGCATCACTTTGGGGTTTAGGTTGCATTCAGTCCATAACATTCTCCTTCCATGACTTTTATCACTGACGATTTCGCTGGAAGGGAAACCCTGCTGTATTTTCTAAAATTGCCCTGGAGCCGAGCCAGAATGAGCCCCACGTCCCCGAACTGACACCTTAATCGGTTCCAGATGGAAAGGCAGACTCTGGCTCTGACACTGTGGTCTTCCTCCCCGAAGGCCCGGTGCACGTCACGTGTGAAAGGGCTTCCCTGTTTCCAAGGCCTGATCTCTGCTGATCGCAGCCCGCCTCTCACACCCGGCCTGCTGGGCTGGGAGGTCCCTCTCCAGGGAGCTCTGCGGGGGTGGCTGGCTGACAGCCTGGTGGGGACACGGACGTGAGGACGAGCCCCGGGCACCTGGCATTCTGAACACAGCACACAGCTATATGCACAGGGCACGGAAGACATAGAGGCTGCCTCTGCCTTCGGGTCACGGAAGCTTCCAGAGGTGAAGTGACATTTGGCAGCAGTTGAGAGGAGAAAACCAATGATGACGTCAGCAGAAGCCTTTTAAGAACGAGGCGGGGAGGTTGTTGGGACCCCTGTGGGAATGGAAATACGCGAGCCATTCCTCCTGGTCCGTTTCGGAACAGCCTGAGAGCACCATCTGTAAACGCCTGGGCCTCATTTTCACCACTCAGGGCCCTGGCCCCACACAGCACCTGCGGAGTCCTCAGAGGAGGCCTGCCTTTTAAAAAAAAAAAATTTCTTTTTACATTTATTTATTTTTGAGAGATAGAGAGAGACAGCATGAGCAGGGGAGGGGCAGAGAGAAGGAGACACAGAATCTGAAGCAGGCTCCAGGCTCTGAGCAAGAGTTCAGCACAGAGCCTGATGCCGGGCTCGAACCCACGAACTGTGAGATTGTGACCTGAGCTGAAGTCAGACGCTTAACCGACTGAGCCACCCAGGCGCCCCCAGAAGAGGCCTTTCTAGAAAGTTCTGCGTTCTGTGGCCGACGGGTTGAGTGCTTGGGCCCATGTCTGTGTTTCCCCCTTGTACTCGGGAACGCAGGCACCTTCTCCCGCATTACCACCAAGCAAAGGTACAAGAGGAAGAGACAAATGGTAACAAAGCCACTCTCGCAAACAAACCAGTGTGTTGCAGGCCCGCAGATCTAACACGCAAGTCTGTGGCTGGCAAACCACTGCCTCGCGGGGGCTTGTGCACAGACACTTGCAAAGAAGGGCCGTGTGTGCACACGGCCCGCCGAATCAGTCAGTCACAGAGCCGTCTCCTCTCTCTGCCTCCCGTTCCTGTCCCCGGGTCCCACTGTGCGCTGTGCCCCGTGCACGCACACAGACACGCAGGCTTACCCAGGACGCAGGGCACAGGTGTCAAGGCAGGTGTGTCTCAGGGACTCCATCCTCAGGGTGGGAAGCCGCTGCTTGGCTGCCTGCTACACATAGCCATGTGCTAGAAAACGATGTTAATTGGTACTCCATTTTTTTTATGTGCCGCTGCCCGCCACAAAAAGCCACAGTCCTGCCCTGACAGCCAATGTGAAGCATGACCCACTAATGCAGCCTTAATTCACTTTGTTTGGCAGAGAGAGCAAACTCACCATGCTGCTTCGCGAGTCCCTGGGGAACGTGAACTGTCGCACCACCATGATCGCGCACATCTCGGCGGCCGCCGGCAACTACGCAGAGACCCTGTCCACCATCCAGATCGCCTCCAGAGTCTTGAGGATGAAGAAAAAGAAGACGAAGGTAAGGAGAGCCCCGGGGGTGCGGTGGGTGAAGGCACTTAGGGGCCCTACGCTGGAGCCCAGCCAGTATTCCTGATCCCCGGGCACAGAGGGGAGGGGGGAGCCTATGCTGCCGATGCCAGGGGGTGGGGGGACAGTGAAGCACTCCCCCCAGCTCCACCAGCCACTCGTCATCCAGCCTGGACCCCTAACCGGGAGCACAAGGCCCATGCCAGGCAGCTCGGAAGGATGGGACACACTGGTGTCTCTCTCCCTGCCCTGGTCTCATGTAGATGGAGACCCTGTCCTGTGACTGGGCTGAGCCCAGAGGATTAATGCTTTTTGCTCACATGGTCCTGTTTTCCCAGCACTTCCAGGAATCATTTTCGGGCTCCTGGGCTTTGCCACGTTAAGTCAGTAGTTTCTGGTAGATGCGACGAGCCTGCCGGAGATGACCAGCCTTGCTTTCTTGGGCAAGAGGCAAAGCCAGGAAGTGGTGGCGTGACCTGAATGTGGCAGAGAGCTAACACGACTGTGGTCACCAGGCTGGCTGATAAAGTGGGAGACTTGTCCCTTTTTGTGTGTTTGTATGTGTGTGTGGGGGGGTGGGGGGCAGGGTGTATCAAAAACAGGCTTTTACAACCTGTGTGGTACAGAGTACCACGGATGGCTGGGGTGTGCCACGGCAGGGACCCTTCTGCCCTCAGGAGGTCACACGGGGCCTGGGCTGGTCTCCTCTCCCGAGGAGACTCTGTTCCCCGGCGTGCCACATGGGCTGTCCTTCCTACGGGAGGCCACGACGTGGCAAGCCAGGGCACGCTGGCCCAGCACACCACGAGGAACCGCCCAGCGAGGAACGCAGGGAGACGGACCGAGGTGGCCGGGGGTGGGGGGCGCACGGAGTCACTGTGTGCTCGCCGGGAGGCCCACGCCCGCTAACCTCCCCACTCTCGCCCTCAGTACACATCGAGCTCGTCCGGTGGGGAGAGCTCCTGTGAGGAAGGCAGGATGCGCAGACCCACCCAGCTGAGACCCTTCCACGCCAGGGCGACGGTGGACCCGGACTTCCCCATCCCCCCGCTGTCCAGCGACCCCGACTACTCCTCGAGCAGCGAGCAGTCCTGCGACACAGTCATCTACATTGGGCCCAACGGCACGGCCCTCTCCGACAAGGAGCTCACCGACAACGAGGGCCCCCCAGACTTTGTCCCCATCGTGCCCGCCCTGCAGAAGGCGCGGGGCGACAGCCGGCCCCCAGAGGCCGGAGGGGCTGCGGCCGGCAAGCCGGAGAGGGACTGTCTGAAGTGCAACACGTTTGCCGAGCTGCAGGAGAGGCTGGACTGTATCGATGGCAGCGAGGAGCCCAGTCAGTTTCCTTTCGAGGAGCTGCCTGTCCAGTTTGGGGCCCCACAGCCAGGCAGGTGTCCCCTGTTAAGCCAGGCGGCTGGGGCACACCCACTCTGCGAGGCCGAAAAGGAAGAGGCCGGGTCCGACGGTCAGCTGACCGACAGGGAAGGCCCCGACTCTCCCGCCTCCAAGATGCAGAGGAATCACTCGCCGGTCCCCGCCTCTGCGCTGCCCGGCAGCCCCAGCCCCGCCTCACCCAGGAGCATCCCCGGCAGCAGCGGCGGCCCACACACCGCTTCCCAGCTCACGCAAAGCCCCAGCCTCCAGAGCAGCCGAGAGAGCCTCAACTCCTGTGGCTTCGCGGAAGGCAAGCCCAGGCCAATGGGCTCCCCGCGGCTGGGCGTTGCCAGCCTGTCCAAGACCTCTGAGTACAAGCCGGCCAGCTCTCCCTCCCAGAGATGCAAAGTGTACACCCAGAAGGGCGTCCTGCCCTCTCCCGGCCCCCCGCCTCTCTCGGGCAAGGACTCCGGCGCAGTATCTAGTGAGTGTCTGCTGCAGCCTGAGCTGCGAACCCCCCCGGTTGGAATGAGCCCCCAGGTTTTGAAGAAGTCCATGTCCGCTGGGAGCCAAGGCCCCCCCGAAAGCCCGGTCGATGACGAGCGCCAGGCGGCGGCCTCTCCAGACCCCAAGAAGGAGATCCTGAGCACCATGATGGTGACGGTGCAGCAGCCCCTGGAACTCAACGGCGAGGATGAGCTGGTGTTCACGCTGGCGGAGGAGCTGACCATCAGCGGCATCCTGGAAGGCGGCCGCCCCACGAGCATCATCAGCTTCAACAGCGACTGCTCCGTGCAGGCCCTGGCCTCGGGCTCCCGGCCCGTCAGCATCATCGGCAGCATCAGCGAGGATCTCGAGTGCTACTCCAGCGTGGCGCCCGTCTCCGAGGTCAGCATCACGCAGTTCCTGCCCCTCCCGAAGCTGACCTTGGACGAGAAGGCCCGCGAGGCCGGGAGCCGACGCTCCTCCATCAGCTCCTGGCTGAGCGAGATGAGCGCCGGCAGCGACGGCGAGCAGTCCTGCCACAGTTTCATCGCCCAGACGTGCTTTGGGCACGGGGAGGCCATGGCTGATCCCCCGGCCTCGGAGCTGGGCGGCGGCCTCCAGAGCAGCGCCGTGGTGTGCCGGGAGAAGCCCCAGACGGGCCCCGACAATGTGCTCATCTTGTCTGATGTGGGGGAAGACTCTTTCAACAAGGGGACCCCCATCAAGGGCTGCAAGATATCCACGCTGGGCAAGGCCATGGTCACCATCTCCAACACGGCCAATCTGAGCAGCTGCGAAGGGTACATCCCCATGAAGACCAACATCACAGTCTACCCCTGCATTGCCATGACCCCCCGGCCCGTCCAGGAGCCTGAGGCGGCCGTCGTCAGCTCGTCGCCCAGAGCAGCCCAGCCCCAGGACGGCCGGGAACCCGGAGCCAAGGCAGAGATGAGATTTGAGGACCCCTGGTTGAAACGAGAAGAGGAGCTGAAGAAGGAGAGCGCCTATCCCGGTGAAGAAGGGGGCAGGTGTGAGGCCGCCGCAGGCTCCCCAAAGCCTGAGGCCAGAGCAGAGCAGGACAGGAAGGCGGGCCCCGGGGACAGGCTGAGCAGCAGCAGCGGTGAGGTGTCTGCCTCCCCGGGAAGTGACAGCTCCAGGAGGGTTGTGGACGGCTGTGAGATGGCCCTGCCGGGTGTGGCCGCCCAGAGCCCCATGCACCCCAGCAGAGGCCTAAAGTCCAGCAGCCTTCCCAGGGCTTTCCAGAAGGCGGGCCGGCAGGAGGAGCTGGGCTGCCCCTTCTACCACTGCCCAGCAGAGGCCAACGGGCTGGGCGCGTCGCCCTGCAAGGCGGCCCTGGAGCGGAAGGGGGCATCGCCCAAGCACTGTGTTCTGTCACGTCCCAAAGGGACGCCCCCTCTGCCGCCCGTCCGCAAGTCCAGCTTGGACCAGAAGAACCGGGCCAGCCCCCAGCACAGCGCCTGCAGCAGCAGCACCAGCAGCCCCTCGCACCCCGCGGCGCCCTTCCTGGGCCCGTTCCCGGACGAGGCGGGCGGCAAGGTCAAGGAGGCCAGCAGCAGCAGCAGGCTCTTCAGCGCCAAGCTAGAGCAGCTGGCCAGCAGGACCAACTCCCTCGGCAGGGCCACCGTCAGCCACTACGAGTGTCTGTCGCTGGAGAGGGCCGAGAGCCTGTGCGCCGGGAGCTGGCGGGCGCACGCGGGCAAGGACAGCACGATGCCCCGCGCGGGGAGGAGCCCCGGCCGTGGGGGCGCCGGGGCCTCGCCCACCGCCCCGGGCCCCGCGTCGCCAGCCGCCAGCGCCCCCGGCACGTCCGCGTCGCCCAAGGCAGGCACGTGCAAGATCTCGGCGGTGAGCAAGCTCCTGCTGGCCAGCCCCAAGGCGCGCAGCCTGGCCACCGCCACCACCAAGACGCTCAGCTTCTCCACCAAGTCGCTGCCGCAGTCGGTGGGCCAGAGCCCGGGGCTGGCGGCCAGCGCCAAGCCCACGTCCTGGTCCACGCAGTCCCTCAGCCGCAGCCGCGGGGCCGGGCCCGCCTGCAAGCCGCCCGCGCGCGCCGTCAACGGGCGCATCTCCGAGCTGCTGCAGGGCGGCGCGGGCGCGCGCGCGGGGCCCGACGAGCGGCCGGCCGCGCCCCCGCTGCCCTCGCCCTACAGCAAGGTGACGCCGCCGCGCCGGCCGCACCGCTGCAGCAGCGGCCACGGCAGCGACAACAGCAGCGTGCTGAGCGGCGAGCTGCCGCCCGCCATGGGCAAGACGGCCCTGTTCTACCACAGCGGCGGCAGCAGCGGCTACGAGAGCGTGCCGCGCGACAGCGAGGCCACCGGCAGCGCGTCCTCCGCGCACGACTCCACGAGCGACAACAGCAGCTCCGTGGGCGGCCGCTGCCGCAGCCTCAAGGCCCCGAAGAAGCGCTCCAACTCAGGTAGGCGCCGGGCGGACGGGCGGGACCCCGGGGCCCCCTCTCTGCCTCCCCAGCCCCACCCACGCTGGCCGCGTGCGCCCTCGGACCTCCGCGGGGAGCCCACCCGGACGTTGGAGCGCCAGGGGCCAGAGTTTCCGCGCCGCCTGCCCCGAGACCGAGACCGGGGCCTGTCTGCTCTGGGAGAGACGGTGCCACCGCCCAGGGCTTTCCGGGGGTCAGCTCAGAGTCCCCAGCCTCGTGGCCTCGCGGCTGCGGACACCAACATGTGGGGCTGGTGGCCCCGGGAGCGGGATGAAGCGCACTGATCTCCTTGGCCTTGCGGTGGGGCGGCCCTTCCTCTGCCCCCGCGCCTGCCCCCAGACGCACTTGTGGACGGTCGTGTGTACACAGCCACCGTGGGGCCTGAAGTGTGCCCCACACACACAGACACAGTGCACCAGCATAGTACACAGACACACACGGTGCACTAGCACAGCACACACACACACACACACGGTACACCAGCACAGCACACACACATACACACACAGTTCACCAGCACAGTACACACGGTGCACCAGCACAGCGCGCGCACACACGGTGCACCAGCACAGTGCACACACATACACACACACGGTGTACCAGCACGGTGCACGCACACACAGACACACACACGGTGCACCAGCACGGTGCACGCACACACAGACACACACACAATGCACACACACACACCGTGCACCAGCATGGCGCACCCAAGCAGCCTAGTGCCCCAAATGCATGATTTTGGAGAAAGTCTTTGCGGCTCTAGGAATCTCTCATCAAAAGCAAGTAAACAGTGCAAAGGAGATAATAACATGGTGATAAAGCCCACCAACTTGTTAACTGGAGTTGGAGTGACAAGTGACAGGACATTATGATGGATGAGAAAGAGGACCCAGGTCAGAGCGGGTGGCCCTTGAAGCCATGGGGTAGGTGAGGTGAAGGTCAGCCAGGAGCAGCCGGGACAGAGAGACAGGAGGCAGAAGGAACCGAGGACGACTCGAGCTACTTGAGAATTCTCCCTGATTGAGCTCAGCTCTTCAGCGGCTCCCACAGAAGTTACCCCGACTCGTTCTCTAGCACGAGAACACACTTTTAACAAGGCCTCCTCGGTTGAAGTGAAGGTCCCGCCCTCCTAGCTGGCCCCCTGCCCTACTGAGCCCTCCTGTGGGACCCCAGGCTCCAGGAGCCCTCAGAAGCTGCTGCCCCACAGAATATCCGTGGCGCCAGCATGTTTGGAATTAAAAGATGAGGTGAGTCCTCCAAGTGGGGTCTCCCTGTCCTGCAGCTGCGCCAGCAACTGCCCCACAGGCTTTTCCTCTCAACCATAGGGTTGCTTTTTCCCCTCCTCCCAACACAGGCAAGCACAAGCTCCAGAATGTTCCAACCCGAATGTAACACACGTTGTAAAGCATTTGTCTGCCTCAAATGGAAGAAATCGCCCTCATGATTCTAGATGCCCACCCCCCCCACGGCCACAGTGTGTAAGCGTGTCATGCTGTAAGCACGTCCAGGACTCGAGGCCGTTTCCCGGGCGGTGATGCGCTTTGGTGACGCCCCGCCCCAGGCCCTCAGCACCTCATCAAGGACCTGGGAGCGGTGCCCGTGTAACACAAGTGCAGAAAGAAAAGCCATTCAGGAATAACATGACAGCTGCTGTGTCCCCTTTTCAGGGCCGTGGGCACAAAAACATATTGATATTAGCCACTAAAAATAACAAGAAAGTTCACCTGAGCTTTTGCAGGAGGTGGAGGGAGGAGAAAGTCGGCTGGTCTTCCCAGTACTTGGTTGGTAAACCTGGTTACTCTGATCCACCCAGACTTCAGTCTTCAGAGCCCACATCATCCCGATGCCAGTTGTGGCCTCACGTGTGTTTGTATGTTAGAGTGTTTTCCCCACACAGTCATCTAAAGCCTTCCATCTGCCAGTCCCTTTTGTTCTTTAAGCATCTCTTTTTCCAAGACTTGCATTTTTTGGTGTAGCTGTCGTGCAGGGGTTAAGAGCTCTGTAAAACAGCTGCCTGGAGAGTGGCCAGCAGGCTCTGAGGCTGACCTTGCGTGGTGTCGCCTGCTTTTACGAACGACATCCTCTGAGCGTCTCCTGTCAGGTTAGGCTGTCGGAGGACAGGGAGTAGCATCAAAGCACCAGGCGAGGTGCCAGAGCACCAGGGGCACCAGACCTGTGTGAGCAGCTGTCTAGATCCAGGGCTCCGTAATGAACGTGGCAGTGGAGATCTGCCCATAGGTTAGGTGACCTTGACAGTGGACGTGGCAGTAGAGATGTACTCCTCACTGTTAGGTGACCTTGTCTCACTTATTTATGGTTATTATAAAGAGAAATGCTGGTTATCAGACACGATCAGCATAAATCACAAGCAGCTCCTTTAAGAGAAGCCATAAAACTCCCCAAAAGGAATTCCTAGCAGGGTGGCCGGATTTTATAATTACTAGAGATGTTTGAAACTGCAGAGGAGAACGGTGGTTATCTTTTATTGGAGATTACTTTTGAATTTGGAAGACTTTGGTGCTTTGGTTGGAAAATGAACTAGAAATATAGTACGAGGAGCATAACTTTGAGTTCTGAGTGCTCCGTAGTGCACATTACACCAGAAACCACCGAACGTCATTAAGCTCACCGTATCGGTCCCCAGAGCTCCATGTTGGTGGAAAGTACATGGAATTGGCCAGAGTGTGGTGCATTGAGGACTCAACCTCATGACACATGGGTCCTGCTAGAAAGCAGGAGACTTGGGGTCTTGGGCGACAGGGTCAGATGAACTTAACAAGGGGACGTTCTTGATGAATGTAACTTCCACAGAAAATTTAAGCACAGACCAAGTTGCATCTTCAGTGTCTGGCAAAATTGTAGTTGGCCATGGGGTGCCATTCTAGGCTCTTGACCAAGAGTGGGATGGTGTGAGACAGGCCGCGATTGCTTTTACCGGTGGATTTTCATCAGTCCGTCAGCAGTGCCCTGCCAGCCGGATGTGGTCAGCGACGTGGCTGTTAGCTGTGAATTAGACCAGCGACGGCCAGCCTGGCTGGGGAACACCCAGCAGGGGTGCGCTCAGTGGCTAAAAAGACGTAAGTCAGAGAGGGCCCCACCCGAGCCCCGGCCATATGCCGCCAGCCCTCTGGCATCACTCGTCAGGTGTCACGTGAACTCTCCCCAGACCTCTGGCCACTTCTTCACATCCCGAACTTTCACCCCACACCTGCCAGGTCACCCACTAAGCTCTCTCCCATCGCTTTCCTCCTCCCAGGCTGGCTGGGGAAAGCTGAGAATCAGGTCAGCAACTTGGCCTGGATGAAGTTCATTCCCACTGCAGCAGGCCCGCCATAGGAAGCCAGGGAGGGAGGGAGGGAGGGAGAGGGCGACCCAGGGAGCCTCCCTGTTCCGGGATGCACTGGGGCTGGACCTGTCTGGACATGAGCTCCCGTGAGGTGGCTTCCACGCCAGGCTCAGTCTGCTGGGTGCCCAGCACTGCCCTGGTGAGGCTCCCATGGATCAGTTGAAGACCCTTGATTGATTCATTGTCTGGTTGGTTGGTTGGCAGATGGTCCTCCAAGTGAGCTCAGATTTCTTTTCTCTGTCACCTCGCTGGTGACCAGTACTTTAAATGCCAACCCTGTCTTCTATATCCTTTGCTACGCTAAGCACCAGGAACCATGCCTACCCTTCTCTGGGTGCTGGGTAAACTTGACTGACCGATGGGATATCGGGTTCAGTTAGCTGAGCTGCTACACCAATATCTGGGACTAGTTACTCCTCACGAGGGCCGAGAACTCCCAGCTTTGTGGTGCTCACCCTCTGCTCTTCACTCGGTCCTCAGGTACCATCTTGTCTTGTCCTTTCCTCTCAACATAGCTGTGAACCTCAACATGCTCTGGAAGAATTAGGTCTTTAAATTTTTTTAGTGTTTATTCATTTTTGAGAGACAGAGAGAGACAGGGTGCTAGTGGGGGAGGGGCAGAGAGAGAGGGGGACACAGAATTGGGAGCAGGCTCTGGGCTCCGAGCTGTCAACACAGAGCCAAACGCGGGGCTCGAACTCATGAACTGTGAGATCCTGACCTGAGCCAAAATTGGACGTTTAACATACTGAGCCACCCAGACGCCCCAAGAATTAAGTCTTTAAAAAAAAAAAAACAAATCTGTACAGGCGACCATGTAAAAATCTCAAGGGTGCCAGGAATCCGGGCTCCTTCTGTCTTCTTTTTGTGTCATTTATGATTTTCATCTCATGACACAGCCATCAGGCCCATATTTCACCCAGGACGAAGGAGAAAGGAAGAGGAGGACAGTCACCCCCCCACCCCGTTCCAACTTTAAGGACACTTACTAGCAGTTGCCCATAGCACTTCTGTGAATGTCCCAACGGTGGGAACTTAAGGTGCAGGCACCCGGAGCACAGTCCCTTGCTGGAGGCTGTGTGCCCTGCCACTACTCAGTCTCTTTCATGGAGGAAGAAGAGAACAGGTCTTGGGGACCGCTAGCCATCCATCACAACATGTAAAGCGTGTTAAATAGGGTCTAACTTATCATCAGTGCTTAGCATAGTGTTGTTATAAACAAATAGGCAAAATGTTTTCTAGAACTCCTATTGCCATAAAACCAAACACTAGGACCCTTCTTCTGTAACCCAAACATCTCTTTTTAAAAAATTTTTTTTATGTTTTATTTATTTCCGAGAGAGAGAGAGAGATAGCATTAACAGGGGAAGGTCAGAGAGAGAGGGAGACACAGAATCTGAAACAGGCTCCAGGCTCTGAGCTAGCTGTCAGCACAGAGCCCAACAAAGGGCTCAAATCCACAACCGTGAGACCCATGACCTGAGCCGAAGTTGGATGCTTAACCAACTGAGCCACCTAAGCGCCCCCCAAACATCTCTTTAATTTCACTGTGACACATTCATGTTGAGCATGTGGCCAGTATGGCTCTCAGTTCTAGACCACATGTTTGTGCGTGTGCACATATTCTGGTGTGTGTGTGTGTGTGTGCGCGCGCGCGCATGCATGGGTGTGCACATGTGTATGTTTCATGAGTGGAGACCAGGGGTGGCTAAAGGTCAAGCAGGGAGTTTGTGAGCTTTTGGAGGTGAAGCGTAGGTGCCAGTTTAAGGGTTTCATTGTCAAGGTGCATGGCCAGGCATTGGCGTGTCATCCCAGGGTGCCCGTCAGGGTCCCCTGCCTCTTGCACCAAACAATATATACAAGGTTTTAAAAGATTGAAATTCAAAAAGATCCCCTTTGGGTTTGATTCCGTACTCAGGTTCTCAGAGACGGAGGCTCATCCCGGCGCTGTCCCTGGACACCCCCTCCCCCGTAAGGAAACCCGCCAGCAGCTCTGGGGTCCGCTGGGTGGACGGCCCCTTGCGCAGCACCCAGAGGGGCCTTGGGGAACCTTTTGAGATTAAGGTCTATGAAATCGATGATGTGGAGCGGCTGCAGCGGCGACGAGGGGGCAGAGGCAAGGTGAGCCCCCTGGTCCCCCCACCCTGGGTGGAAACCCCCCCAGCCGGCCCCCTGGGGCAGGTGCCAGAGCAGGGCCCTGAGAGGCCCGCTCAGACCCCTGGAGACTTCCCAGCAGGATCCTGGTGCAGGTGGGAGACGGTGGCTCTGCCCCAGCACCAGGGTGTTTGCACAGGACCTGGGAGAGCACCCCACTTCTCCAGCCCGGTGTCTAAAGGGCTCAAAGGCTGGGGGAACCGCTGGGGGCTTTTCTGGGTCCAGCTGGGAGCGCCAGCCACCTCCTCAATTTAAGAAAGGGCTGTGGCAGTCCTGCCCCATGGCTGTCTGATCTGACTCCGGCACTGGCAGAAATGTGGCTGGGCCAGCCCGGGTCCCTCCCGACATCCCAGTGAGGGGCCAGCTGCCTGTCCCTGCTGTGCAGGTAGCATTCCCATCTAGAAGAGGCTGTGAGGGTCCGAGCTGGGTGGGGGAGGCTCTTCTCCTTCTCCCCACGCATGCCCACCCCTTCTCATCTGCCTTGCAGGAGGTCACGTGCTTCAACGCAAAACTGAAAATTCTGGAGCATCGCCAGCAGAGAATCGCCGAGGTCAGAGCCAAGTATGAGTGGCTGATGAAGGAGCTGGAGGTCACCAAACAGTACCTGATGCTGGATCCCAACAAGTGGCTCAGCGAATGTAAGACCCCGCTTTCGTTTCCGTCCCTGGGACTGCTGGGTTACCCAGCAAAGCGGGCCTGGCACCCGGCCCTGGGCCAGGTGTACACGGACAGTAGCTCTGAGCCCACAGTCTCACTGTCAGGGAAGGTGGGAGGGGATGAGGCAGCAAAAAGGGGTGAGCATTGCTCTTGCAAGAATTTTTCTTATGCATCTCAGTCCAAAGCACCTGAAAATGAGATTTCCACCCCCCCTGCGTATGGCAGATCTGCCAGACATAAAGCTGTCTTACAGCTCTGCTGTTAGGCCACAAAATCACATTGCATATCTAGCCTGAAATACACAAGAATTTATAGAGCTCTTAATAGGGTAGAACGTCCGATCCTAGAAAATCCTCACAAAGAGCCCAGAAAGCAAGAAAAAACATTTTTGAGTGAAAAAAAAAAAATGAGATTCACCATGTTATTTCTATGTAATAGAAAGCCCAGGATGACAGTAACCTTCTCCTAACAATTCAGAACCATTTCGCTCTCTCTGACAGATTCAATTGTCTCGTATTTATTTGTTCCCAACCGTTGCATTTACTGCAAAATAAAGCTCAGATCGGGTTCCAACTATTTCATTGATAGGGGACCCAAGGCTGGGAGACTCAGTGTGTGGAATAAAATGCGTGACTGCCAAGAACCTTTCCCTCCCTGTCCAGCGCTCTCCAGCTCTTCCCCACGGCCCCTCAGCCTCCGTGTGCCTCCCTCCCTTCACCACCATCCCCCTCGCTCCCCCTCCCCCACCCCTCCCCTCCCTCATCTCAGTCACCCTCTCCCCTGTGTTCCCTGGCCCCAGGGAGAGTGTGGTGGGCAGAGCCTGCAGAAATAGGGAGTTTGAGAAAACCTAGGCCCAGAAGAAAGGGACAGAATTTGTCAGCCTCATGGTTGTGTCCCACCCCTAACAGCAGTCCACCTTCCAGAAGTTTCTTTTCCATAAGAATGGGGTGGTAACATCGCCCAAGCACCTCACTGCATCCTTGTGAGAATCCTGGGCGCCAACCTGAGGACAGAGGACAGTGACCAGTCTGCCAAGCCTCCCTCCGTGTCATAACCGTTTGTGGGATGACCACAGTCCCACAAACCTGATTGGACGTGGCTTTCACGCACACTAACTGTATGGCCTCCCTAAGCCTTGATTTCTGGAGCTGTAAAATGGGGCCTGCTTCATAGGGGGTTGCGAGGAGTGAGCGAGCAACTGCAGTCATGGGCTCATGACGCTGCTGGGTGCTTGGTGAAGGCACCGCATCTGGTAGTGCTGGTTGTTATTATCATCCCAGAACCGAAACAAGTCACCAACAGAAGACCGTCCCCTAGCACCCGCTTGCACAGTACACAGACTGTGCAGGGACACGGACTCACGCTCTCAGACATTGGCAGGGTGAGATGACATGAACAAGGCCATTTGCTAATGTCTGATCGTGGCATAAATATGGCGCCCAGTGCTTGCTTCTCTCCAACTTGTGGATAACCCATCTCCTTCTTTCACGAATCCCAAGCGCCTCAAGGTCCCGGGGGTGCCTGTTCCACACCAGATCCCCTTCATTTGCACTGTTTTCATTAAAACTTTAGTTTTTTGAGAGCTATTGATTCCTGAGGAAATTCGAGAACTGTCTTCGTCTTAAAAAGTCTTGTTTTTATCCCAGGATGGGAGCGAGCTTACCCATGAGCACAAATGTATAGATGCTCCCAGCAAACAATCACTTCCTTCATGCCTTTGTGTGTGTCCAGAACCAGAGACTGTTTGATGCTGAGAAAGGCAATGAACATAAAGCCACGTGAAAGCAGAAACACAGATTGGTACTTTAAGATAAAATGAAACCAAGAATGAGAAAAAAAAACAACAACAACAACAACAAAACCCAAAAGCCAAAAACAACAAAAACAAAAAACCACAAAAAACAGTGAGGCCACACACTGACTATTTGCTGGCAGTGGGTGATAAGCTGAAAGAAATCTAAGTGCTGGCATCCATTTTTATTTTCTTTCTTAATTCTGATGCCACTTTCGAGGTGGTCCAGTAACATAGCCTGAGATGGTTATGTCCTGGTGGATTCTGTTTTTAATTTTTTTAATTTTATTTTTTTCTTTATTGAAGTGCAGTTGACACGCTCTGTTATGTTAGTTTCAGGAGTGCAACACACTGATTCTATATGTCATGCTGTGCTCACCGCACCTGTAACCGTCTATCACCCAAACACCGCAACAATACCATTGACTTTCTTCCCTGTGCTGTGCCTTCCATGCTCATGATGTATTCATTCCCTAGCTGGAAGCCTGTGCCTCCCTCTCCCATTCACCCATCCTGTGCCTCCCTCCACTCTTCTCCCTTCTGGCAACCACCAGTTTGTTCTTTGTATTTATGGGTCTATTTCTGTTTTTCCGTTTGTTCAATTTTTCATCTCTTTTAAATTCCACATATAAGTGAAATCAAATGGCCTTTGTCTTTCCTATGTATAGTGCCCTCTGGGTCCATCTGTGTTATAGATGGAAAGAACTTAATTCTTTTTTGTGGCTTAGTAATATTCCATTTTGTGTGCCTGCGTGCATGCACACTATATATTAGCCATGCTGACGGTTTGAGGCAACACCTCATTGTGACTTTGATTTGCATTTCCCTGATGATGAGAGATGTTGAGCATCTTTTCATGTGTCTGTTGGCCATCTGCATGTCTTCTTTGGAAAAAATGTCTGTTTAGGTCCTCTGCCTGTTTTTTAATTGGATTATTTGTGGGTTTTGGTGTTGAGTTGTCTAAGCTTTTTTATATACTTTGGGTATTAACTCTTTATCAGGTATATTGTTTGCAAATGTTTTCTACAACTCAGTAGGTTGCCTTTTTGTCTTGTTGATGGTTTCTTTCACTGTGTAAAAGCTTTTTATTTTGGTGGAGCCTCAACAGTTTGCTTTTGCTTTTGTTTTTCTTGCCTAAGGAGACAAATCTAGAAAAAAGACCAATGTCCAAGAGATAACTGCCTGTTTTCTTCTAGGAGTTTTATGGTTTCAGGTCTCACATTTAGGTCTTTAATCCGTTTTGAGTTTATTTTTGTATATGGCGTAGAAAGTGGTCCAGTTTCATTATTTGCATGTAGCTCTCTAGTTTTCCCGAAGCTATTTATTAAAGAAACTATCTTTTCACCATTGTACATCTTTACCTCCCTTGTCATAGATTAATTGGAATGTATAAGCATGGGTTTATTCCTTTCGCTTACTGTCAGTTCCATTGGTCTGTTTGTGTTTTTGTGCTGGTATCATACTGTTTTGATGACCATTAACTTTGTAGTATAGCTTAAAATCTGGGATTGTGATGCCAGAACTTTGTTCTTCTTCCTCAAGATTGCTTTGGCTATTCAGGGTCCTTTCTGGTTCCATACAGATTTTAACATGATCTGTTCTTTTTTTTAATTAAAACATTTTTAATGCTTATCTGTGAGAGAGAGACAGAATGCAAGCTGGGGAGGGGCAGAGAGAGAGGGAGACACAGAATCTGAAGCAGACTCCAGGCTCCAAGTTGTCAGCACACAGCCCAACGCAGGGCTCAAACTCACAGACTGTGAGATCATGACCGGAGCTGAAGTTGGACACTTAACTGACTGAGACACCCAGATGCCCCTAGCATGATTTGTTCTAGTTTTGTGAAAAATTACTACTGGCATTTTGAAAGGGATTGCATTGAATCTGTAGCTTGCTTTGGGTATTATGAACATTTTAATAATAATCCTTCTAATCCATGACCGTGGTATATATTCCCATTTGTTTATGTCATTTTCAATTTCTTCCATCAGTTTTTTAATAGTTTTTAGAGTACAGATATTCCACCTCCTTGGTTATTTTCCACTCCTAGGTATTTTATTCCGTTTGGTGCCACTTTAAATTGTTTTCTGTATTTCTTCTTTGGCTAGCTCATTATTCTTGTATAGAAATGCAACGGATTTCTGTATAGTAATCTCATATCCTGCGACTTCCTGAATTAATGTATTACTCTTAATGGTTTCTTGGTGGAGTCTTTAGGGTTTTCTACAGTGAGTATCATGGGACTGCACATAGTGACAGCTTTATTTCTTCCTTACCAGTTTAGATTCCTTTTATTTCTTTTTATTGTCTGATTGCCGTGGCTAGGACTTCCAGTACTGTGTTGAATAAAAATGTCTGGACGTCCTTTTCTTATTCTTGATCTTAGAGGAAAAGCTTTCAGTTTTTTACCATTGAGTATGATGTTAGCTATAGGTTTGTCATAGATGGCCTCTATTATGTTGAGGTTGTTCCCTCTAAAATCACTTTGAGAGTTTTTATCAAGAACAGATGTTGTACTTTGTCATATACTCTTTCTGCATCTATTGAGATGATCAGGGGGTTTTCATCCTTCAATTTATTAATGTGATATATCATCTTGATTGATTTGTGAATATTGAACCATCTTTGCATCCGTGGAATAAATTCTACTTCTTCATGGTGAATGATTCTCTTAATATATTGTTGAATGAGGTTTGCTAATATTTTGTTGAGGATTCTGTATCTATGTTTGTCAGGAATATTGGCGTATAGTTTTCTTTTTTTTATAGTGTTGTTATATGACTGTGGTATCAGGGTAATGCTGGCCTCTTAGAATGAATTTGGAAGCTTCCTTTTGGAGTAGTTTGAAGAGAATGGTATTAACTCTTCTTTAAATGATGGGTAGAATTCACCTGTGAATCCATCTGGTCCTGGACTTTTTGTTTGTTGGAAGTTTTTGATGACTGATTCAATTTCGTTACTAGTAATCAGTTCAGATTCTCTGTCTCTTCCTGATTCAGTTTTAGAAGTTGGTATGTTCCTAGGAATTTGTCTGTTTCTTCTAGGTTGTCCAATTAGTTGACAAATTTTCCATTTGTAGAATGAAAAATCATTTCATTGTATTTTTTCTTATAATCCTTTGTATTTCTGTGGTGTTAGTTATAACTTCTCTTTCATTTGATTTTCTTTGTTTGAGGTCTGTCTGTTTTTTTTCTTGATGAATCTACCTAAAAGTTTATCAATTCTCTTTTTCTTTTCAAAGAGCCAGCTTTTGGTTTCATTGATCTTTTCTGTTTCTTTTAGTCTCTGTTTCATTTACTTCTGCTCTGATCTTTATTATTTCCTTTATTCTACCAGCTTTGTTCTTTGGGCTTTGTTCTTCTTCTGGTTCCTTTAGGTATAAGGATAGATTGTTACAGATTTTTCTTGTTTCTTCAGGTAGGCCTGTATTACTATAAACTTCCCACTTAGAACTACGTTTGCTGAATCCCAATTTTAGACTGTTGTGTTTTCATTTTTATTTGTCTCCAAGTATCTTTTTTAATTTCCACCTAGATTTCTTCACTGACACATTGGTTGTTTAGTAGCATATTGTTTAGCCTCCACATAATTGTGGTTTTCAGGGGTTTTTTCTTGTAATTGATTTCTACTTTCATACCACTGTGGTTGAAAAGATATTTGATATGATTTCAGAAGACTGAAATTTATTGAGACTTGTTTTGTGTCTTGACATGTGATCTATCCTGGAGAAGATTCCATGTGCATCTGAAAAGAATGTTATTCTGTTGTTTTGGGATGGATTGTTCTGTATGTTTCTGTTAAGTCCATCTGGTCTAGTATGTCATTCAAAGCCATTGTTTCCTTGTTGATTTTCTGCTTGGATGATTGATTGATATAAGTGGTATATTAAAGTCCCCTACTATTATTGTGTGACTGACAATGTCTCCCTTTATGTCTGTTAATATTTTCTTTATGTATTTAGGTGCTCCAGTGTTGGGTGCATAGATATTTATAATTGTTATATCCTCTTGTTGGATTAATTTCTCTGTCATTATGTAATTCCCTTATTTGTCTCTTGTTACAGTCTTTGTTTCAAAGTCTGTTTTGTCTGATAGATTTATTGCACACTGGTTTTTTTTTTTTTTAACTTCTGTTTGCATGGAATATCTTTTTCTATCCCTTCACTTTTATTTGCATGGCATACCTTTTTCCATCCCTTCACTTTAAGTCTGTATGTGTCATTAGATATGAAGTGAGTCTCCTGTAGGCAGCATATAGATTGGTCTTGGTTTTTTAATCCATTTTGTCATCCTGTGTATTTTGACTGGAGCATTTAGACCATTTACACTGTAAGTAATTATCAATAGGTATATACTTATTGCCATTTTATTAATTGTTATCTGGTTGTTTTTGTAGTTCTTCTCTGCTCTTTTCTACTTCTTCTGTGTTTTTTTTTTCCTTGTAATTGATGACTTATTTTAGTGTTATGCTTGGTTTTTTTCCTTTTCTTTTTGTGTATCTATTATAGCTTTTCAGTTTGTGGTTCATATTTAGCATCCTAAGTATACAGCAGTCTGTATTAAATTGAAGATCATTGAACACAGTCTAAATCATTTCTACTCCCTCCTCCCCATTTTATGTATATGTTAGTATATTTTACATATTTTTGTGAGTCCCTATAACTAATTTATTTTTTTAAATGTTTTTTAATGATTAATTATTTTTGAGAGACAGAGCTTGAGTGGAGAAGGGGCAGAGCAAGAGGGAGACACAGAATCCGAAGCAGGCTCCAGGCTCTGAGCTGTCAGCACAGAGCCTGATGTGGAGCTTGAAGTCAAAAACTGCAAGATCATGACCTGAGCCAAAGTCAGACACTTAACTAAATGAACCACCTGGCACTCCCTAATTTTTTAGATATAATTGGTTTTATTACTTTTTTCTTTTAACCTTCATACCAACTTTCTTAAGTGATTACTCTGTATGTTTGTTTTACTCATGAATTATTTTCCTTGCATAATTTTCTTCAAATTAAGGCTTTTTCTTTCCTACTTCGGTCTCTTTAAACACTTTTTTTTATGGGCTCTTTTAGTGGTGATTAACTCCTTTAACTTTTGTTTGGGAAATTTTTTATTCCCCTTTAATTCTGAATGATAATCTTGCCAACTAGATTATTCTTTGTAGTAGGTTTTGTTCTTTCAGCATTTTATGTCAGTCATGCCTCTCCCTTCTGGCTTGCCAAGTTTCTGCTGAAAAATCAGCTTATACTCTTATGAGGTTTCCCTTGTATGTAACTGGTTGCTTCTCTTGGTGCTTTAAAAATTCCCTTTATGTTGAATCTTTGACATTTTAATTATTACATGTCTTGATGTGGACTTTCTTGAAGGTCTTCTTTTCACCTTGTTTGAAAAGCTGTGCTTCCTTCTCCAGGGTGGCAAGTTCTATTATGTCTTCACATAAGTTTTATGCCCCTTTCTCTTTTTTTTCCCTTATGGGACCCCAGTAATGTGAATATTAGTACATTTGATATTGTCCCAGAGATCCCTTAACGTATTCTAATTGTCTCTTATTATTTTTACTTTTTGTTCTTCAGCTGAATGCTTTCCATTACTCTGTCTTCCAGATTACTTATCCATTTTCTGCCTCCTCTAATCTTCTGTTTATTCCCTCCTATCTATTTTTTTTATTTCAAGTATGTATTCTTCATCTCTAGTTCTTATTTATATTTTTTGGTCTCTTTGTTTAAGTTCTCATTGAGCTCACCCACTCTTCTCTCCAGTCAGGTTCAGGTGACCATTCTTATGACCATTACTCTGAACGCTTCTTTGGGTAGATTGCTTATCTCCATTTCCTTTAGTTCTTTTTAGTTCTTTTTCAGAGGTTTTGTTTTGGTCTTTCAGTTGGAGCATATTCCTCTGTCTCCTCATTTTGTTTGACTGTCTGTTTCTATGTGTTTATTCGCTCTCATAAACTTGAAGGAGTGATCTTGTGTAGGAATGTCCCCTGTGTTTCGACTCTGTGCTTGGTATCCTTGGCTGGCTGGCTAGAGCTTCAGCTGGTATGGGCTCGGGATGGGGCAGTCTGTGCTGGGGCTTCCCTGGTGGGATGGCTGGGGCTGAAGTGGTGCAGGCCTGGGGTGTTCCATGGCGCTTTGAACCTGTGTCACCTAAGCAAGATGGCTGTAGCTTTGTGAGCACTGTCCAGGACTGTCAAGTGTGTGCTGTACTGGGATCACATTGGTGGGACAGCTGGGGCCAGTGTGGGCTGAGGATATGGGGTCTGCTGAGGCAGCAGGCAGCTAGGGTGTGTCCACCCTGCTCCTGTGTGCACTCTCAAGGTGAAGGGGCAATGGAAACCATGACACTAGCCAGTGTTGTCATCCTAGGGAGAGTTCCAGCAGCTTCCTTGCCATTTGGCAAAGTTCTAGGGCTGGTTCCTCTATATTCTAGTTGCTTTTTAGAACTGTGGCTTTTGGGGGGCATCTGGATGGCTCAGTTAAGCATCTGACTTTAGTTCAGGTCGTGATCTCATAGTTTATGGGTTCAAGCCCCACGCCAGACTCTGTGCTGACAGCTGGGAGCCTGCAGCTGTTTCAGATTCTGTGTCTCCCTCTCTCTGACCCTCTCCCACTTGCACTCTGCCCCCCACCCAATATAAGTAAACATCAAAAAAATTTTCCTTTAAATGGCCCTGGTCAAGTCCCACAGCCTGTGCTGGAGGTGGATGGGTATGAGTTGAGCCTGAACTGTCGCCTGATCTCTCAGTAGAGTCTCCGTAAAACGTGAGGGGTCTGAAATCATAGTGAGAGTGGAGAGTCTCAGTGTAAATGCAGGCGGCAGGCAGAGTCCCATCCCAGCCCCAGGAGGGCAGCAGGCGGCAGCCAGGAGGTGACCTCTGGTGCCCTTCGCGCCTCCATCAGGTTTCTTCTTCTTTGCAGTTGACTTGGAGCAGGTCTGGGAGCTGGATTCCCTGGAGTACCTGGAGGCGCTGGAGTGTGTCACGGAGCGCCTGGAGAGCCGTGTCAACTTCTGCAAGGCCCACCTCATGATGATCACTTGCTTCGACATCACCTCCCGGCGCCGATGAGGCCCCGGCCCAGCCTGCCAGCCCCTGGCTGCCCGGGACCCCACGACGCACCCCTCGCCGGGCCCTTGGTGCCAGCGGCTCGGACACAGCAGAAGGAGATGAAGGTTGGTGCAAGTCTGGAGTGAGCGCTGAGCAGGAGGCAGTTTTATGGTGTTTTCTGTAGGAAAGGTGCGAACACCGCGCGTGTGGGAGGAGGAAACGATGGAAAGCCCAAGGATGTGGAAGCCCCGTGAGACTGAAAAAGCACTTTGAGGAACTTTCAAGAACTTGTTTATACAGGAGTCCTGCCGGCAAGAGACCTCTCTCTTCTCTGGCTTTGTGGGAAGGGGCGAGGGTGTGCGTAGGATCGCTGTCGGGAGCGAGAACGGAGCGGCAGATTCCCCAGAGCAACTGATTAAGTGCCTTGCAAATCTTTATTATCCAAACCTTTCTGTTCATACTTTCTCATGTACAGACGGTGCTAGTCCGGACAGTAACAAGCAAAAAGAGCCCCCCACGCATTTTTGAAATGTATTTACAGCTTGTTTTCTCTTGGTGTTTTATCAGATTTCTGACTTGCTGTTTCTACGTAAGTAGTGTTTGTAGATCTGTCCCCAATCAGTGTTGCTTATGAATAAATGTTAACTGTCCTTTACGGTTTTTCTGCTAAGGCCACTCACGCAGAGCATAGCGGCTGCACGGGCACAAGCCAGTGTCTCTGGAGAAGGTTGGAACAGCAGGTGGCACTCGATGCCACCCCTCGCGGGACAGGGACATGTGGGCTCCAGAGAACAGGAGAGGAGACAGGGGCCGCGTTGAAGGGAAAAGGAGCCTTTGTGACCTGGGCCGTATGTGCTGTTTGAGAGGGATGTTTGTTCCTGACACACCTTCACCCTCCAGGTCTGATGTGCGTGCCGGTTCCTTTACCCACAAACCCCAGGGGTTTTCGTGGCCCTCAAAACATTCTCCATAGTCGTTTTTATTCTGAAGACTGGATTGAGAGCTTGAACCAACTCAAGAGAGCCGTATTTTTTTTGTTTTCTAGTTTGGCGAGTTTATTAGAAGCAGGGGGTCTTTTCCAGTTGAGAGAACTTCTCAGGCCGGTACATGCTCAGAGACTGCGCCAGGATCGGTTCAGAACAAGAAAGGAGGTGGGGATCACACAGCGGCTCTGGCGTCCAGAGTGCTGCTTCAATGCACACAGTGCCCATTCACCCATGTCCCAAGGCCACCATCCCTAGAAAGGACAGGCTTGTCCCCTCGCGCCTGGCAGTGGAAGGCAGAGAGGTTTCCTGTGGTGACCCATGCACCCCTGGAGACCCAGAGCCTGGGGCCTTGTGCGTTGGGAGGTCCAAGTCTTGGGTCCCAGGAGCGTAGGACTTCAGCCTCAGACTGAGATGTTCATTCTGCCACAGCCCCCCTTAGGGACTCTCCTACGCATCGTAGTGATGGAGCCCCAAGGCACCGAGTGGTCAGGGGTTATCTGATACCAGCTGTGGAGCAGTAGGGGTGTCCTCTTACCTCCCTGGTCAGGGCCCTCGCCTGCTCATGGCTGAGGGTGCCCAGCATCTCGCAGAATACCATTCGCTTTTGCCCTCAAATGCAGCATATGGTCACAAGCCTGTTTCTAGGCTAGACAGTCCCTGCTACTCGGCACCTCAGCCCCAAGCTGCTCCCTAAAGGGACAGACCTGTGCGTGTCTTTGCCAGTGACACTCAGCCAAACTCGGTACCTAGGAACCGATGTCTCGTGAGCCTGGCTACCTGAGCCTTGACCAGCCAGAACAGGTACAGATGGCACCCATGGCTCAAGTGTTTGGAAGTCAGCCTCCTAGACTGGAAGCGAGCCCCACGGACGACAAGTCAAGCTCCTCCTAGACTGGAAGCGAGGCCCGCGGAGGACAAGTCAAGCTCCTCCTAGACTGGAAGCAAGCCCCGTGGATGACAAGTCGAGCTCCGCATTGTCAGAGCCTGCTCCTACGCAGAGGGACACACAGGATGTGCTCACGTCTGAGAGCCCAGTGGGCGAAAACACGGCAGAAGTGCTCCGGAATGGACCGTTCTCCTTAGTTTAACATGTGTGTCTGTCACCTTGGGAAACAGGGCCTCCCCACCCCATTCCTCAGTCTTAACCCCAGCCTACAGGGCAGTACAAGGCTCTGGCCACATCTCTGGTCTCACAGCACCTGTACAAATGGGCTTGTTTAACGGTAACGTTGCAGAAGCTTCTGGATCTTGGCCAAGGGATGCCCGTCTTTTGAGCCTTGAGTTTGCATTCCCCTTTGGTTGCTGCTTTGAAATATACTGCTTCATGAAAAGCCTCTAACTTGGGAGTTGTCAAAGGTGAGTATTCTAGTCTTCGCTGGAAACAAATTCACTCGATGAGAACCCCACATACTCAGCATTTGCCCAGGCGCATGGCCCCCAGCCCCGAGGTCACCGCTGCACAGGCTTCCCCAAGAGAGGGGGTGCTGGCGCCTTCCCTGGAGTGAGGCCAAGTAGAAACATCTATAGAAACTTAAAATCTCAATTAGTAGAATCAGTCCTACTACTGAAGCATTTGTAGCATCTCTACGACAGAGCAAAAGCGTTGACTGAAACCAAGAGCTATCTTACCGTGTCCGGTGGGCTTCCCCAGGACGCCACGCCATGGAACATCTCTCAGGATGTCGTCAGCTGAGGTGGAGACTACAACTTGGTGTGGAGGTTGTCCGTTCTGGGTTTTTCTTTTCTTTTCTTTTTCTTTGATTCTTTTAAACCTAAGAAAGCTGCAAACATTTTCATGTACCAAGTATTGACTAACCATGTGCAGACGTCAAGAATTTCATGCTGTCATGTGCTGGTTCCTGGTTCTACCTATGAGTTGACCGCACAGAGTATGCTTGTCAGGCACAAAAAAAGCAGGTGTGGCCAGTTATCCCAGTACCTGAAGAATGCCTCGTTCAATGACCAGATAAGGGGTTCCACATTTTGCTTTGGGTGACAGAGGACCCAAGAAGGCAAGGAGAATGGCACAGAACTCCCTT
Source organism: Hyaena hyaena (assembly GCF_003009895.1). Taxonomy (NCBI): domain Eukaryota; kingdom Metazoa; phylum Chordata; class Mammalia; order Carnivora; family Hyaenidae; genus Hyaena; species Hyaena hyaena. Next base: position 2,588,327 of record NW_024080758.1, read on the forward strand.
CCATCATCCACATATAGAAGGACCAGAAGCGTCTTATTTGAAATTAACATTTCGATGCATAACGCCTTAATTCCTTCTCTGAAATCTGCCCTCCACCCTTCAAACAGTTCAGCGTGAGGCGAAGCATTAGCAGAACAAAACTCAGACCGACAAAGACAAAAGGGAAGTCGTGATATGGTTTCCCGGGGGAGTAAATCCATCTTGCTTTTCATGATGCTGCTTCGTGCTGTGACTGAGTGACAGCTGGCTTTATCCCAGGTTTCTGGTTCCCACCTGAGAGCTGCAACCTTTGATCTCCTTGCCCTTGAATTCCTTCCTCCATCAAGGAGAAGCTGTCGCTAACTTTCGTCTCTTCCAGGTCTGAAATCAGAGCACCGCGTTTGTTTTATCTTGAGTTGCTATTCTGAACACGGTGAACTTGGTGCAGATGTGGGGTGGGGATGGGAGGGGTCATTCATACAAGGGACCCTGAGCTGGTAGAGGGTGGAGAAGGGGGAGAAGCTGGCGGCTCAGCGCGGGGAACCACGCAGGCAAGAATCTGACCATTCGTCAGAAATTAGTCTTAAGCTTGAAGTCTGTGCTCCTGGAAGGTGACAGTGACTTCACTGTAGCTACAAATACCATCCGAGCAGGTGATTCCAAAAGTACAACACCCGCACTCACATCTTGTGCCCACTCTTGGAGTTCTGGTCGTGATGAATAAGAAGCCCTTCTTCAGATCCTAAAGCTGATGGTGAATTTGGATTAATCCGTGACCCTTAAGTGTCACTGTGTGAAAGCTGTTCACTGAGCTAGGCTTCGTGGGACAGAGAGCCAGGCTTCCAGGAGCCAACTGACTGGTCGCTGCAGACACGTGGCCAGTGTCATTAGCCATGGCTGATGTGTGATTGAGGCCCCACCGAAAACAATGTGGTGAATGTTTTAAAGTTCCTTATTCCCAAAAGGATTTCGGGCTGTGAAAGAAATGACTAAAGATGAGTCCATTTGACAACTGAAACCCGAAGAAATCATGAAGAATGTCCACATTGTTCTTTCATTCTGGAATATTCACCCGCTCTGAGCATATGCTAAAGGATTTCCTCACTTTTAAAAGCAATTATCTTTTAAACCCTGAAACCATGTCAAGTAAGAAACAAGTTGAAAGTCTTGTCACAAATAGCTGATGCTAAATAAACTGCCCGGTCCCACTGTCCCCGGGACCTCCCTGCCACTGCCTGGCCTCCAGCGATGGAGGCACACTACTCACCACTGCCACACGGGAGGCCTGGCTGCACAGAGAAGGCCCAGTGCAGCCCACTGTCTGTCCCAAATGAAGCAAAGCCAGATGCCCAGTTTCATGGACCCTGCCAACAAATGGTCTAAAGTGGTTTTGGGGGTAGGGGGAGGGAGGTGGTCAGAGAACAGGCGGTAGAAATATTATGTTCCTCCGGACAATAATCTCTCTTTCCCCTCCTCCAGCAGGTATCCGTCAGCATTCATGGGTAAGAACTCACAAATCTATGTCACTTAGCAATTTTCCGGACAAAAATACATATATATTTTTTGAAATGACAAACTGTCCATTCCCAGATAAAAGCCTAATTCCAATCCAGGAGAAGCCCGTGTAACTCAAGCCCTTCTTCTCAGAAAAGTTTTTTCCCATTCTTAGAAGCTAGTTTTTCCATCCCTGAACAAATACATTCTGCCCTCCTCAGAACCGCAAACGATGTCATAATATCTGGCCCAGAATGGCGCTCAAGGCAGTAGAGAGCCTTCGCCACTCCAGACGGACTTGTGCCCGTGCGTAGAGGGGTGAGTGCTCAGACTGAGTTCATGCAGACACAGCTAAGAAGACTCATGCCTTTGTTCCCCACACGGCTAACCAACAGCCCACAGTCAACTTAGGAGGAAGTTTAATTTATTTGCAAACTCAGGATATTGTTTTATAGCATCATTTATATTGTATCATTTATTTAAACATCACGCTTGGAAATGGTATCCAAATGCTATGCATTAAAGTGTAAGTTGGGGACATCTGGCCGCTCTTCCCCCTCCCCCTAGTGAGGTCGGCTGATGGAGACACAGGCCCCAGGGAGGAAAGACAGATAAATCAGGAGAGCAGGGATTAGGGTCCAGTCCTCAAAGCACAGGGCTAAGTTCAAAATCTAAGCTGTTTCTATGGTGAATAGTTGAGGGGGGAAGGTCCTTTCAGTTTGAATTTGATAATGAATGGGCTTGGAAATCGGCCTCCACAGGCCTGGATGGAATTCCCGAGAATTCTGAGGAAAGTGTGGACAGTAGTAGGTTGTCGCCGTCCCTAGAGAGCCCTACCTGCCCGTCAGGTGCTACGGAAGGGGGTTTGGGAAAGCGATGAGAGTTCCTTCCCCCAGATGTGTATAGTACCTGTTTTTCCTGGAGAAAGCAAAGCACTTTAACTGAGTCTTACAGCCCGTAATACTTAAGGCATCTTGTCCCCTCCCTGGGTCCCTGAGAGGCAGGGAGGGGCTGGGGTCAGTAGTCTCATTTGAGAGGCAGCTATACGTAGGAGAAAAGCCGTGAGCCAGGAGTAAGGAAGCCGGGGGGCCAGGCCTGGTTCCCTCCCTCGCTATGCAACCTTGGGCCAGTCGCTCCACTTTGCCGGGCCTCGGGCTCCCCAGCAGGAGGTTGGGGGTCATCATAGCTGCCCTTCTGGGATAGTGCAGAGAGAAAATGGTATCATTGATGGTAAGTGCTTTGAAGAAATTAAAGCTCTGTGTAGGAGCTGGGGATAATCACTGATGCATGAAGACACTGAAGTCCAGAGTCCGTGAGCGGCCCAAGTCCACAGAGTGGTTTTCTAGCAGAACGTGACTTGAGTCCGGCATCTTGGGCTCTTCCCGTGAGGTGCTAGGTGCCAGGTGTGTGGATACGTGAAGGTCCATCACGCCTCCGTGCTGGCGCTCGTGTGTGCACGGGGCGCAGATGGGTGCATGTGTACAGAAGGTACGTGACGTGGTGGAAGAGCACAGGACCGGAAACCGGAGTTCCGATTCCAGTTGTGTCGCAAGTCCTGTGGCCTCGGCTACATTCCCTGACTTCCCCGGAACTTGCTTTATTCATCTGTGAAACGAGGACATTGCGCTAAATGATTGTTGTGGTTCTTGCTGCTCTCGTATGTATGTATGTATATAGAGATATGCTTTTCTGTAGAAATGGGCCGGTTTGGAAACTGGAGACCAGGCCCACCGCGGCCTTTATTGTATCAGAAACAGCCAGTTTGTGAACAAGTCCACCAAACCTTGTTTCCAAACTCAATGGTAGTATTGAACGTCATTGTTTTAAATTCACGGTTTGGATCAAAGATCAGCGCCATTTGAAAAATCAATTTCTTCAGCTTCCGAGTGTTTGCCGTTGAAACTTTTTAATAAAGTTCATTTGTTAAAGTCTGAAATTCAATGATTCTGTAACTCGGCAGATCCCGGCGGCCTACTTGTGGACAGGCTGGGTTTTGTGTATGGGCCCTCACGTAGCTATATACAAGTCAGCTGCTGGCTTGATCATGGTACGTGTGAGCAGGCCACCCGGAGAACGTCTGGAAAAGAAAGTTCTAGTTCTCAAAAACTGATGACATGAGTCCATGACGCTGTGTGCAATTTCCAGTGTGAAGACATTGTTTGCCGGCTATGATCTCGGACCTTTTGTGGCATATGAGGTGTAAAATGTTGTCGAAAAAGAATCTGGTGTTTAAAAGGAATCAAACTATAGTGGCATTAAATGTTCACTTCTCTTCTACTCAGAGTCCTGGATGCCTCTCTATCCAATGTTCAGCGGGGAAAACAGTTCAGGGTCCGGGAGGCGAGTTCTTCACACTAGCGCACCCCTTGGCTAGGGGCTTTCTCCTGGGCCCCAAGGGAGCTCCTGGGATGGGGCCTGCCTTGTCCCGCTGTGGGATTGGCCTCCAGAAAGTTCAGACGCTCGGCCAGGGCCGGATGCGTGTGGGGCTGAGTCACAGAGCCCCGGCATTGTTTGGCCCCACTGCGGGTCAGCCGCCCGGCTGGGGTCACACGTGTGAGTGTGGAGAGGCGTGGTGTTGGTGTGGCATTTTCGTCGGCCTGGTGCCTTTCTTGGCCCAGTGTCTGGGGCTTGCACAGGGTGGAGACGCGCTCAGTCTGGCCTGGGCTGGGATACGCAACCCCTTGTTACACCTGTACTGATCCCAGCTGCAACTGGGTGCACTCAGGTGAGAAAGCAAAACGAGATCAGAGCCCAGGGAAAGGTCTCCGAGAGTACCCCTCCCCGGCAAGGACAGTCTCCTCCCATCCCGACCCCTGAGTAGCAACAAGGCACTGGCCAAGATGTTGGCACCGCATCTGTGCACACATCCATGTGCTTCTCCGCCCTCTGGAGAGAGAGGGGGCGGCCGGCTGCTCAGAGCAAACGCATGCAGCCCTGCTCTGACTCCAGGTCTCCTACCCGGCAGCGCGGGCCGGGACACCCCCGCCTCCCAGGCTCCCCGCTGTTCTCCCCAAATCACACACCAGACCTTCCTGGGCTCCCTTTGGGCCGCTCTAGGCAGAAGCCATAACTTCCTGAGAAGCTATAAGCTACAAGCCATAGGGTTTTCTAGAAATGATTCCTTCAACAGAAGAATAAGTGGAGGCGCTGCCTGTCCCTGAGCACCCCCTCCCCCACCCAGGAGGACAGAGACCATAAGGCAGCATCCAGAACTGTTGCAACCCCCTCACTCCTAACCTGGGGCAGAAACGATCCAGATGTATGATCTGATTGTATTTGTCTCTAAAACCATTAAACTCTCAGCATTGTTACTAGTGTTAGTATTATTCTTTTTCCCTTTCGATCCTATGTTTTCATCTTAGAACATTAACACTCTGTCCACCATGGCCCTTTCTTCCAGATGCCCCTGGAGACTGGAAGGCCATAGAAATGAAGCAAGGTGAGCAGACAGGGCCGTCCTTCTAGCTGCATGGAGAACAGTGTCTCCATGACTGACATTTCCGCTTGCTCTTTCAGGTGAAGGCTTAGTTTCTAGAAAACTCTTATAAACATATAGGGCACTTGGAGTGTAAACACTGGCCTGTCAGCAGCTGGTATGTTCCCAGCACCGGTGGGGGCCTCTTGTTCTTCTATATCTTCATCGAGAACAGAGTCTGGGATGTAGTGGGTACTCAAGTGATATTAATTGGATGGATGGATGGATGGATGGATGGATGGATGGATGGATGGGTGGGTGGGTGGGTGGATGGGTGGATGACCTTTGGGAGAAGAAGACGGAACAGGAAACACCTGAGCAGGAGTCAGCCGAGATTTCAAACCCCCTTAACAAAAGGAACCAAGAGGTCCCCGTTTGCAAATACCCAGTTGGGATTAAGTCCCCAGTTCAGGGTAGAGTAAAAGTACCAGGCCCTACACTGAATCAAACCCATGCCCTTGGTTCAATACATATGTAGCCTTGACCTCCCAACCACTGACCAGCCTTGGCTTCTGGCCTCCTGAAGCCTTTCTCTCCAAGAGTGTGCAAGCACTTGGATCCCTGCTGAACATTCGTAAAGCCGTCACTGAACAAACCTGCACAGCGTACTTGCTCTGTCCCTGCTTTGCCGCTGCTGGCCACTGATGAATAAAACACACTCCGGGCCTCAGGACCTTGGTTGAGCCAGTGAGACTGGCTGGCACATGGAAACCTGTTATAGGCAGACAGTCCCCCTCAATGCGGGGTGAAGGCTTCCCCCACCAACCCCAACACATGCCCCCTTTCCTCTGTGTTAGGCCCTTAGCCAGGCCTCACCTGCAGAAGAATTTTCTTGGGGTGGGGAGGGGGAGCGAGAGGGAGGGAGCAAGTGCCAGTCACCCTGCAGGTCAGTTCATTTCTGCTCTGGGTATTCTCTCCCCGTGGAGCCCCCCAGGCAGGCCGGGCCCTGGAGCCCCTCTGCTGGGACAGAGAAGAGGCCCCAGGTCCGGTGTCCTTCGTGCTTTCCCCAAACCACTCAGCCAGACCTCCCAGCCACTGCTTGGGAACCTCCCGCTGCATTTGCCAAGAGTTCAAGAAGGATCTCAAAGGCTGAAGGGCTTAGAGGATGAGGCACAGCTGTCCCCCAGAGCCACCATGCCTCTCCAGCAGGGGAGGTGACCCAGAGGCCACCCAAAGGAACGGCTTCGGCACTCAGCATCCACCTGCACACTGGGTAAACACTGAGCCATTTGTTTTTCATTTCAAAATCATTGAGGTGGCCTCCGTGAGCCCATCCTTTGTGCTCCTTCCCTCCCTGGAGGTCTCGGGTCCAGAGGTGTGCATATAGCTTGCGTGTGCTCAGAAGAAAAACCCAGGCTTAGTCGGTTAAGCGTCCGACTTTCGCTTAGGTCATGATCTCGCGGTTCGTGGGTTCGAGCCCCGTGTCGGGCTCTGTGCTGACTGCCAGCTCAGAGCCTGGAGCCTGTTTCAGTCTGTGACTCCCTCTCTCTCTGACCCTCCCCTGCTCACGCTGTCTCTCTCTCTCTCCTAGAAATAAATAAAAACATTTAAAAAAATAAAATAAAAAAAAGAAGAAAAACCCAAAGGCCCCAGAAATCCACCAAGCACCAGGGTCCCCGAGAGGAAGGCATTTCGCTCTTTAACTGGACTTTTGAAAAGCTGGTAATAGTAAAAGTGGACTTTAATCTCACTCCAGAGAGAACCCCTGTCATTATTTTATAAACACACACAGACGCACGCACTTTGACAACTCTTTTAGAATCTCCTTTCTTCCCCCTCAATAATTCTACCACACACATTTACTCCCCGGTCGGTTCATGTGCTCCTGCAATTGGCTTTGAAAGGCTACAGAATATTCCTTCGGGTGGACAGACTCATCATTTCGGTACAATTCCCTGCTGTTAGACCTTAAAATTGTTTCTACTTTTTTTGCTATAATAAATTACACGGTAATAAACAGAAATCTCTACTCCACCCTCTGACCAGTCCCTTAGGAGAAACTCCTAGAAGAGGAATAGCTGTACCAAGAGGGATAAAACAGCAGAAAGGATTTTTATGCGTGGAGAGTGGCCGTGTTTTGAATGGTCCACCCCGAGCCACGCTTGGAAGCACAGTCACCTCATCCTCTCTGAACTTCCATTTCACTGATTCTGCTATTTGTTCACTCCTTGGGGACATACTGAGGTTCCAAAGTGGGGCAGGTATCTATGTTCTCCTTTGCGGCTACCATACGATGTGTGTGTTGTCCCCAAACAACAGGCTTGTGGCAGGTAGGGCAAGCCAAACGTTACCTCTGTCCAACTAGGGTCGTGGCCGGACCTGAGAATTTAATGGACGTAAGACAGATAAACGGGATACAAGCATACACACTTCAGCATGAGTTTTATGTGACACAGATTTCATATGAATGAAAACCCAAAGAAGGGACAAAAGCGAAGCACTTTTCTTTTTTATATAGCTTATTTATTTTGAGAGAGAGAGTGGCAGAGAGAGAAACAGACAGAATCCCAAGCAGGCTCCACACCGTCAGTGCAGAGCCCGATGCGGGGCTCAAACTCACAAACCGTGAGCTGATGACCTGCGCCAAAATCAAGATTCAGACGCTCAACGGACTGAGCCACCCAGGCACCCCTCGAAATGCTTTTCTACTAGGCTGAACAAAGAGAGGCAGTTGTGGAAACAAATACGCAGAGAGACTGGAGGAAGAGGAGTTATTTTTACGAGATCTGCCTGCTGGCTCCTCTCGGCCTCTACTCCCTCTGCCCTTGCTTGATGATGAGAATTCTTTTCTCCGGGCTCTGGGAGGGCATCTTTCACAAGGGACTGTCACCTCCTGTTTGCAGGAAGAAAATGGTCGATGAGAGCACCCTTGTTGCATCTGCTGTTTTCCAAGCACCATTAGTTCAAAATAGTTTAGGTGGCATGTTGGGGGCAGGGCAGCTCTTCCCAGGGCAGAGAGAAGCCCTTCCTGTGCCCCCCCCCCCGCAGGGTGTAGCACGGGGCCACACAAAATAAGGTTACGATACAGAGGGCTTGGGTAATCACTCTCAGAAAGGGTGTTTTTGATACATTATAAATATGCTTGTTCCGGGAAAGCTTCCCTGAGGATTCTGACGTGTCTCAACTCCTGGCCAAGGGGTCAGGGAGCCTGGGTGCTGATGGGAGAACTGCGCCTGGCACTTGACTTTGAGGGAGCTACCGAGCGTAGGAGTCGCATCTGTCTGGCCAGGTCCCCCTGGCTTGTGGTGAGGATGAACAGGCACACTGTGTGCAGAAGGATGTCAGATTCCGCCAAGTGCTCAGCAGATAGGAGTGACACACATTGGTCGCCCCACAGACCACGTGCTGCCCGATGCCGTGGGCCCCTTTCCTCATTCAGCACTTGCCCGCTCATTTGCAGACATCAGTGGCCCCCGCCCGTTAGAGGTAGACGGGGTTGTATGTCCCCCATTCCCTAAACCTCACTCCCAGGTGTCTGGTTCATGAAAAGAAAGCGCAGGTGGGTCGCTGCCAAGTGTGTGGTTGTGAGTCGAGGAGCCCACAGCGGCACTGCCCACCCTGCCCTCAGACACCCTGAGGACACCCTAGCAGGAAAGGCTCACGCCGGCCAGCTCTGGTGGCAGTAGTGGCCAGTCCTTCATTCAGCGGAGGGGACATTTGACTGAGTGCAGCGGTAGACCTAGAGCCTCGCTCTGGAGGGGACAGGGTGTTTGTTGGCTTGCTGGATCCCTAACCCTCACGCGAGCGAGGATGGTGGAGCGCACAGTTTACAGGGGGCCATTGCACTTCAGTTCCTCCTATTTTACCAAAAAATGTAAATTCTAAGATGTTAGTTCACGAGCCTCCTGGTTAGATTTAGGTAATGAGATTGAAAGTGCTTTTTTTTTTTAAAATTTTTAATGTATTATTTATTTCTGAGAGAGAGAGAAAGAGAGACGGTGTGAGCAGGGGAGGGTCAGAGAGAGAGGGAGACACAGAAGCTGAAGCAGGCTCCAGGCTCTGAGCTGTCAGCACAGAGCCCGACGCGGGGCTCGAACCCAGGAACCCTGAGATCACGACCTGAGCGGAAGTCGGACGCTTAACCGACTGAGCCACCCAGGCGCCGCTGAAAGTGCTTATTGAAGGAACATCTGGAGGGTGGTTCCTGGTCAGAGTCCTTCACAGGCTAAGGGTCCCCAGGGCAGGCTCCAGACGGTCACTCAGAAGCCACCACCTCCCTACTCCTGATGCAAACGTTCATGTGCACACACATGTGCGCACGTGCACACACGCACATACGGGCGAGTGCACACATGCATGCTCCTCCCCCGCGCGCGCGTACACACGCACACACAAGCAAGCACGCGCACACACGCATGCCTCTCCCACGCGCATGAACGCGCACACACAGGAACGCCCCCGGGGCGTAGACACGGGCCCGCGAGCAAGGCCTGACACGGGGCACGCGTACGCACGCGCACGCCACCGCCGCGCTGAACGACGTGAGAGGACGTCCGCCTACAAAGCTCCCCAGGCTTCACTCCACCCCTGCGCGGCACGCGGTGCCCGAAGGCCGAAAGGCTGGGGCACACACACACACACACACACACACACACACACACACACACACACCCTCGTTATTAGCCTGGTCAGCCCCCCCTCCATATCCCACGTGACCCGCAGCCTCACGTCCTGCGCCTTCTGTGTCCCCCGAGGGCCCTTGCCTGACACGGGCTGCCTCCCGCTGTGACTGCGGGTCTCCTCCTCTAACAAGAGCCCCCTTGGGGAGAACGCAGCAAGAAAAAAAGAAAACCCCTCATTAGGACCGTCCCCAAGAGCAGTGACTGCGTGAACCCTAATTACCGCACCTGAATTATTCCTTCCTGGTTGCAGGGGAAGGAATCTCTAAGGCCCTTATTAAAACCTACGGAACATCTGAAGAATGGCAAATTGAGCATTCTTGGGTCTGGTTTGCGTTGACGGGAGCATAAATAGGTCCTGAGGGCATCTGCACCCCAACCAGGTCAGCCCCGCGCGACTCCCGCCGCGTGTCCCATGGAAGGGAAGGCGCAGCGAGTACCCTCCGGATGCTTGACCCCGGGCTTTCATTTTTATTAGTGCCTTTGATCTTCAGCACCGCCTCCGCTGAGCTAAGGATTAGCTCACACCCTTGGGCAAGGACGTCAGAAAGTGAGACGGAAGGTGGGAAAAGCGTTCGAGAAACACAGGAAGGCCCTGGCCGTTAGTTCACTCGTGCATTCAGGGCTCACACCTTTACTGCGGACCACAGTGTGCCAGCTGTGCTAGAGGTTGTGGAAAGAGCAGTGGAAGCATTTCTTCAGTGCTTGACCCGGCAGGGCACCCCTGGCAAAGTCCAAGGGCATGTGAAGCCTAGTTTAATGGAAGGTCTCCCAATTTCGTGGGTTTTTAAAACAAAAGTTTAACATTTATTTATTATTGAGAAACAGAGAGAGACAGCGTGAGCAGGGGAGGGGCAGAGAGAGGAGGAGACGCAGAATCCGAAGCAGGCTCCAGGCTCAGAGCTGTCAGCACAGAGCCCGATGCGGGGCTCGAACCCACAAACCACGAGATCATGACCTGAGCTGAAGTCGGATGCTTAACGGACTGAGCCACCCAGGTGCCCCAGGCTCTCCCAGTTTTGAACGGCACCCTCCTGTGAACTCCCTTGCCGTCTCAAATGCACACCCCTTCCCTGGTGACTGCCCCTTTTATCATCTCTCCCCCCCCCCCCATTCTTAGGACAGATTTGTCCAGTGATGACCGGTTACTATGAGCCAAACCCAGTGTCAGAGGCTGAGGGTACAAGAGAGACGTAGCCTAGGTCCCGTCCTCCAGAGACTGAGAGTCTGACGGGGAGAAAGAGAAATAAGTGGCAATTATTTTGATGTGGTAAGTTTTCAGGGGAAAGATAGGGGCTCAGGCAGCACAGGGAAGAAAATACTCAGCAGGGTCAGGAGGAACAAGCAGAAAGGAGCATCCTAGCAGCTTTCCGTCAGATAGTTCAGGATAAGAAAAAAAAAGTTTTTCTGGCCTGTACTTGCAAGTTTTCTAGGAATTTTTAATTGTTTTTTTTAAATCCCAGTAGAAATAAATAATGCTTAGGAAATCATGGTTAAATAACACAGGTTTGCTTGGCCTGTGATAACAGAACCCCACAGAATGGGTGGCAGAAACCGCAGAAATGGGTTTCCTCTCGGTGCTGGAGGCTGGAGGTCTAATCGGGGCCCTGCTGGGCTGGCTTCCTTGGAGGCCGCTTTTCTTGGCCTGTGGATGGCCAAGCCGTGTGTCCAAACGTCGTCGTCTTCTGAGGACACCGGTCAGATTGGATTAGGGCCCCCCCACTAACCCCATTCAGCCTAAGCGCCTCCCTAAGTGCTCTCTGTCCACATACAGGCACGTTCTGAGCTATTAGGGTGTTTAGCACCTCACACATTAATTTGCAGGGAGACAAGATTCGGTCCGTAACCATTTATTTCTTCACCTGCCCATATTCTCTCTGCTGAGAGTTACACATGCGCTATTTTCTGGGAATCACCACTGGAGAGTGTCTGGAAGGTCCATCTAGTCTTCAGCACCCAGGAGGTGGGTACCTGGTGGCTGAAAAAGCCCCCTCTATCACACGCCTGTTCTGCATGCTCCCTGTGTCCTCACTGCTGGACAGTAAGCCCTGAGAGGGCGCGACAGTGCTTCCCCCCGGGACCTAGCACAGCACCTCGCGTCAGATAGATATTCAGCATGTTTACGGGGCGCGAATGAGTTCATTAGTCACATACCGAGGACTCTGAAGTCTTTAAGAAAACCGAAATAGTGAAAAGCTGGAAAATACTTAATATCAGCTAGAAATGCGTACGCTACACATAGGACACATAAACCCCGAGTGAAGGTCTAGAGCACGGTTTGCGTGTACTTGCGATGCATTGAGTCCGTGTTCCCTGAAACCACATAAGAGTCCAGGAATCGTCCGATATTCAATGTATGAAAAAGCTTACCTCGTTGCTTAACAGGGCACAATTTTCTTACCTAATTCTTGTTTCTCCTTCGCATTCATGATCGTGAATGCAGCTGCATGAACGTCAGTCTCCGTGTCTCGTGTCTGTAGTAGATTCTTAACAGGGAGAAAGGCTGCCTTCCTTGCCAGCATCTTCTGAACCTTTGCGCGTTGCTCTGCACAGGTGTGTGCAGGCCCTGAAATCACTCAGAAATTAAGGTATTCTATGGGTGATGCTTATAATTTTCATAGGTTTTGCTTAATAATTACCCAGGGAGACTTCCTCCCACTGTATTCTGCTAGAGGCATGGGTTTCTCACTTCTAAGAAGTAAAATGCCCGTGGGAGAAAGAAAACAATCAGAGTGTTTGATCCTTTTTTTTTTTTAAGGAAAAAAAGAAAGAAAAAGGAATTCAAATTCACTCAGAGTGGGTCATGCTTCTTAACTTAGCTACAGGGAAATCCCAATTCATGCAAAAATAATGCTGTCTTCATTATTCCATAATCCAGGGATGTCTCCTGTCATTTGGCCACTTCTTTTATGAAGGGAGATCAGTGTGTATATCGTGATAAGACATTCCCCTCCGTCTTACCGCAGTGTCGCATTAGTAACTGCATTCGATTGCTGCCTGACCCGACTCCGGCCCCCTGCTGTGCTCTTACAGACCATTATTAATGCGGACCCCTTCTGGGGCTGTAATTTGGGATTCAATTTGCCATAAAATTGTCCTAAGTGTCACCTTAGTAATCGGAGATCATGTGACCCATGAAACACATTGAACTGAAAGATGGCTTCTCTTAGAAATTAATGTTAAATTGTCCCCAGTCATAAAAAGGCACTAGCCATTACATCTCGAGTAAATTTCGCTGTGCTTCAGAGCGAGGGGTTAAGAGGAAGGAGGGTGCTCCACTCACACTCCTTGAGCTGGGCCTCCGGGGCCTTGAGGCGGAGCCTGCCTCAGCAGATGTCCCCAGGTTTATCACGCAGACTGGTCAATCCAGGAAGCCCTCTCATTGATTTTGGTGGCACGTCTCTTCCCTTTAACCAAAAATCCTTATGTGGTCTAGTAAAGGACTTTTAATCCAATTCCAAATAGAAAAGACAGCTTAGACGTTAAGTCGGGCCAAACAGATGATCGGTTGGCTAATCACTGGGGAAATGCAAATCAGACCACAGTGAGATACCACTGCTCACCCATTGGGACAGGTGTTATTAAAAAACGAAACAAAACAAAGCAGGAAATACCAGGTGTTGGCAAGGATGTCGTAGCTCCTCAAAACCGTAAGTGGAGGATGACCATAGGATCCAGTAAGGCCACCTCTGGGTGCGTGCCGAAGTGGAAGCAGAAACTTGACCAGATGTTGAATGCCAGTGTTCATAACAACATTATTCACAAGAGCCAAAACATGGCAACCACCCAAATCCCCGGCGACGGACGAACGGATAAACAGAATGTGGTGTATGTGGCCCACACGCCGGAATGTTATTCATCCTTAAGAAGGAATGAAATTCTGACACCTGCTGCAACATGGAGAAAACCTAAGGACGTTACGCGTGTCCTTGTAAGAGCCACAGGGGTGCTGGGGGGCTCCGTCAGTTAAGCTTCTGACTCTTGATTCCAGCTCAGGTCATGATCTGAGGGTCTCGGGATCGAGCCCTACATTGGGCTCTGCACTGAGCATGGAGCCTGCTTGGGATTCTCTCTCTCTCCCTCCCTCCCTCCCTCCCTCCCTCTCTGCCCCTCCCCTGCTTGCACACGCTCTCTCACTCAAATAAATAAGCATTTTTAAAAATAAAAATAAGTAAGCCACACACAAAAGGACAGATATTGTAGGATTCTGCTCCTATGAAGGACATAGAGGAATCAGATTCATAGAGACAAAGTAGAATGGAGGTTTCTGGGTCCTGAGAAGGGCCAGGAATGGAGGCTTGTTGTTTAATGGGCTTGTTTAATTTTCATCAGGAAGATGAAAATGTTCTGGAGACGGGCGCACCACAACGTGAATGCACGCAGAGCTGTGGGACTGCGTGTTTAAATGCTGAGCTGTATGTTCTACTGTCATTTCTGTTTTGGATGTAACCCCAAATGTGTGAAATCTGGGAATGCGCTAGAAAGATCTAGGTGTCAGGGCAGCTATCTCGTAACTGCTGTAGGAGCAGGGATCAAGGCCAGGACACCCCGGGGAGATGCAAGCAGAGGCAGAGAAAAGTGAAGGTCTGCCTCTGTCCCGGCAGGTGGGGGCAGGTGCTCACCTTCAGCCCCGTGACGCTGCCTGCAGGGAAGTCAGTACGAGCACCTTGTCTAGCATGCTGGCTCTTCTGGAACTTTCAGCCAAATCCACTGCTTTCCAGCCTTATTTTATGGCATGCATTTTTTTGTTCCTCCTTTCGTGGTGACTCTTTTGATTTGGAATTTGGGAAGTCAGAGTGAGATGCCTGAACAGGGCCCCTTCTATACGTTGCCTTCACCCCCACATACGTCTTCCCCTGTCTCTCACCCCCAGTTACAAGGCATATGCAGCAATGCTCCTTCATGTTCTATAGCAGGGATCAGAGTCCGTATTAACCTGACGGTAATTGGACGTATGGGCCACTGCACACGAGGTGCTCTTTGATGATTCTACTATAAAAAAAATTCCTGTGATTTATCTGGTCACCTGGAGGGACCAGACACAGTATGATCATAATGCTCTTAATAAATGTGAGAGTACTTTTAAAAGCAGAATCTTCCTGACAGAAGATTAATATTCCTTATCACATTGCTGAAGGGACGTTATACTTGGGCACTGACTCCCTCCACTGTATCTACCTCAGAAAAGGTTATGAGAAGCCAAAACGATGAATAGCACTTTTGACAGCTTCATGGGACCATGGGGCAGAAATTAGAGTCCAGGACTCAGTAACAAGGGCCTGACAATCCCTCCTTCTTAGGATTTAGATCCAAAGGGTTATTCATTCCCTAGGAGGGAGACTGAACTGGGAGAGACTGAAATAGCTTCAAATCGTCTCAATTCTTGAAAGTAGATTAAGGTAACCCAAGACTGCTAGTTTGCCTAGCCAAGGCAACATTTTCCCATATATTAATTATTTCTATAACTTTTTATGTACAATGAGTTTGTGCAATATTATATACTTAAGTGAAAAAAAATCAGGTGTACAAAGATAAAAACAACATGAAGGAAAACCAAAAGAAACTGTAGATACTTTAGTTACAAAGAGGCCCAGAAGATAGCGTCATATAGACTTTCAAATAGATATGCTTGATATATTCAATGAGAAGAAAAACAAAATTGAGAATTGTTGTAGAAACTGGGCTATTAAGGGTGTGATGGGCATGTAGGAGGGCACTCGTTGGGATGACCACTGGGTGTTATATGGAAACCAACTTGACAATAAACTATAAAAGAAAATAAAAGGAAACTGGGCTATTAAAAAAAACCTTTACAACTAAAAAACAAAGTAGGTGAAATTTAGAACTAAGTAGTTATGTCTACCAGCAAATTGAGCTCAGCTGAAAGCAAAATTAATAAATTGTAAGGAAATGCAGAAGAAAATAGTATGAAGTGAGAGTCAAAGAAAAAAAATGGACAGAAGAGAGGGTAGGAGACAAGGAGGCACAGAGAAAGGTCTAACACACATGGAATTGGAGTCTCTGAAGAAGGAAAAGAATGAGTCAGAAGCAATATTCAAATCGATATTTTCTAAGAATCGTCCATAACAATGAATGACATCACACTGAAGGATCACTAGTTCAAGGAGAGCTACAGAGTCCAACTAGGATAAATGGAAGGAAATCCCGAATGGGACCTATCAGCATAAACCTGCTGAAGGACGAGAAGAAAAAGAGCTACATGGAGAAATAAAACCAATTCTCGTCAGAGGAGCAACAATGGTATAATCTATGACTTCTCCACAGAAACTCCGGCAGTCGAAGGCAATGGAATGAAATCCTCAAAGTGCTGAAAGACAGCATCTGTGAATCTAGAATTCCAGTGAAAATAGCCTTCAGATTTGAAGGGGAACTGAAGCCATTTTCAGACAAATGACACCTGAGAGAATTCAAAAACAGACCCTCCATTAAGAAAAGACTAAACGGCATTCTTTAGGTAGAAGGAAAGTGACCTCAGACCGTTCAGAAATGCAGGGAGAAACAAGCAACAAAAAGGTAAACGTGCCGGCAAATCTAAACGAACACCGAGTCTATAAAACAACAGTCTCGTGGGATTTAAACAGTACAGATGCACAGCAAAGACAGCATGCAGATCAGGAGAGATGGAATGAAGTTAAGAAATGTTAAGGGGGCACCTGGGTGGCTCAGTCAGTTAAGTATCCGACTTTGGCTCAGGTCACGATCTCACGGTTTGAGATCGAGCCCTGCATTGGGGCTCCATGCTGACAGTGAGGAGGCTGCTTAGGATTCTTTCTGCCTCACCCCCACTCATGTGCTTTCTCTCTCTCTGTGTCTCTCAAAATAAATAAACTAAAAAAAAAAAAAAAAAAAACTAAGATTTTTGTATTATCTAGGAGGAGTGTGAAAGTACACGAAATGTTAGATTTTGATAAATCAAAGATGCATGTTGTAATTTTGCAGTTGCGTGCTCACTTCGGCAGCACATATACTAAAAC
Organism: Hyaena hyaena; assembly: GCF_003009895.1. Lineage (NCBI taxonomy): Eukaryota > Metazoa > Chordata > Mammalia > Carnivora > Hyaenidae > Hyaena > Hyaena hyaena. Next base: position 2,604,889 of record NW_024080758.1, read on the forward strand.
TGTAATTTTGCAGTCGCCACTAAAAAACGGTATGAGTGTCACCTCCAGCTAATAGAAAAAAAAATGTTAAAAGACTTAAAGAAGACACGAAAGGATCATAGCAGTTGATATAAATAGAAAGCAATAACAAAAAGGGTAAATTTAAACCCAAATAAATGAGTAATTATAATATTAAATAAACTGTTTCAATTAAAAAACAAAAGTTATAAGCCTAGATATTTTCAAAACAACAAACCATGCACGCTAAAAGACACCTGTCTAAATGATAAGAATACAAAAAGTTTGACATTAAAAAGCTGGAAAAAGTTGACATTAATTTTACAGGTAAAGTTATCAAAGTGGTTGTAAAATTTTACTCCCTTGTATGGCATTTTAGTCATTCCACATCCTGCCAACACTTGCACTGTCAGATTTCTTTTCTTTTTTCTTTTTTTAAATGTTTATATTTGAGAGAGAGAGAGAGAGAGAGAGACAGAGCACCAGGAGGGGTGGGGCAGAGTGAGAAGGAGACACAGAATCTGAAGCAGGCTCCAGGGTCCAGGCTATTAGCACAGAGCCTGATGCAAGCTTGAACCCATGAACTGTGAGATTATGACCTGATCCAAAATCCAGAGTTGGACACTCAACTGGCTGAGCTACCTAGGTGCCCCTGTACTATCAGATTTCTAAAAAACTATCCAGTCTGACAAATGTGTTGTGGTTTAAATTTCCATGTCTAGGGGCATCTGGGTGGCTCAGTCATTTAAGTGTCTGACTCTTGATTTTGGCTCAGGCCATGATCTCCGGGTTTGTGAGATTGAGCCCCACATTGAGCTTTGTGCAGAGTTTGGCGCCTATTTGGGATTCTCTGTCCCTCATTCTCTGCCCCTCCTCCTCTCTCTTTCTCTCTCAAAATAGATTTAAAAAGTTATTAAATTTACATGCCTAATTAGTGATATAGTTCAGCACAAGATGATAGGCTTTTTCTGGTCATTTAGATTTCCTCTCTTGCCTCTTTTTTGTTTAGATTTTCTGCCATTTGAGTCGCTTGCCCTTCTTCATTAATATGTGTAAATGAGTTTGTTAAACTTTCTGGACACTAGTCTTTTGTAATTTCGAGGCTATTTATATGTTTGAAGTGTACTTTTTCATCACTTCTTCTATAAGAGATTCATATACTGGTCACTGATTCAAAGTACAAAAAAATAGCCATCATATCGCAGGGCCAAGCTCTAAGTCGGTGATTTAACTGTCCGCTCAGTTACTTCTGGATGATGGGTACCTAAGACTGTTGCGTTCCGTGGACTTGAGCACGTGAGCACATTACCATATTTCCCTTGCCATAAAATGAGTTAAGAAACTCTAAGAAGTTAGAAGCAACGTTGTGGAGGATACTAGGCAAGCAAACACGGCATTCTGCAAATACATGGGCGGTGGTTCTGAAGGAAAACTAATCATACAAATACATCAATATGTATAAATGTAAGTTATAGAATATATGTATATATAGTACATGTATGCACACAGTGGAGTAGAGAGAGTGCTCACTCGCTCACATGTGTGCACCATTAAGGACAGATCGTTTTCCCTTTCATGATGAAATGTATCCACTATAGCCAACTTCAGTCTGTGTCCAGGTGGCTGGCTGGTCTCTCTGGGAAATAGTGGACTTTGGGGGTCTCTGGGCATCCTGGGGTGGCCCAGCCAGGTCACCCTTAATGAGAGGGATTCTATCTTACTCAGTCTATAAGTGGGCTCCAGTCCTGCCTACACAGTCGCTCTATACATGAGTTTACTGATTGCATGCCAGGGTGGCTGGGAAGAGACACCGACTGAGATTCCCAGCGGGTGGCTTTGTCCACCTGAGGACTGAGAACTGCCTTTGCCAAAGATGTCTTTACAGAGCTGTCACGTGGAACAGAGATCTCTTCATGTTCCCCACTTTAAGAGGTATAGCCATCATCTCTTCCCTCTAACTCTGTTTCCAATCTTCTTATCTAATATGCTTATCAAGCACCTGATTACATGGCCTAACCAGTAGCCACTTCCTTGTATTAATTAATCTAGCTCTGGAACCCAGGCTGGCTTTTTCATCCAGAGAAGGTGGAAAACTGGATATAGTTCTTGAAGTTCTGCCCATTGGGAGGACTTAATTTCATCGTCTTTCAGGAACACTATTGATGCTGTAATACAGCACTAGTCCACCTCTGGCTAAGGCCAGCCAATCATGAAGACCAATCTATAAACCAGGCACATTTTTCCTTCCTCTGTCCGCTGATCATAAAGAATCCCTGTGAGGCCAGAAGTGCGAATTCCTGGAGGCCATAGCACAGCATGGATCATGAATCCGTGTCATGAAAACCCGAGCCACCTGCTCGTGCAACTTCCTTGTGCCTTCATGACTCACTTGTTCCTGGTACCTATTATGTGCCATTTCTGCTGGGTGATGGATTGAATTTTCATGTACCAAATCCAATGTCCTGATGAATTAGATAATCCCATGTGTTTGGGACAAACCGGGTGCCAATTATCAAGAGAAAAATTCTCTGAAGAGGAAGCAGCTTTGCTCCTAACCTCTAGAGGTCCTCACTGCCATCTTCCCCTTGGTGAAGGTGGAGGCTCTATGTAGTAGCTCTGTTTTCCATAAAGACTTCAAATACCCGGGAGAAGACAATCACCAAAATTCTCTACACTGTTAGAAACTTGACTTTTGTGGTGAGGTCCTAAATTTGGAGGAGGGTTTATCTGCCGCTCTGTGGCATGTGTGGACTTACTAAATCGGTGAAGGTACTTTCCATGTACTGTTCACCAAGTTAACATCGTCATCATGGACCATGGTCTGTGGACCAATGTGATGCTCCAGGGGATGTCAGAAGAATCCAGATCAGCAAAGGCTAGATTTTGGCAGGAGAATGACACAGCCCAGAAGCAAAATGGTGAAGGTGTTTCAACACTAGCACCTCTCATCATTATCCCTGGGTCTGAAGAGCACAGCCACTATAGCGTTTTTCCAAGGATGTTGATACTTCCATTCCAACTGCATTTTTCAGTGCATTAGTGAAGGGGTGTCCTCTGAGGGGTATTACAGAGATTGAGTGGTGGTAGGAATGTAGTAGCACATGGTAGATCATTCCAACGTTTTTATCTGCTTAACTCTCTGGATTCTTTCCTCTTCATTATACCAGGGAAGTTCTGACATCCCAACCTCACTGAATGAGGCAGTTGAATCTAGGTTTCAGTCATCCGAGCAAGCAAATCGTTAGAGTCACTCTTAGCTCTCAGGTCAAAACATTAAATTCATAATCTCTGCCTTGTGCACCCGTACTGATAACTGTAGCCTACTCCAGGATTATACTTTGTTTTCCTTGCTCTAGTGTCTTTAGATTCAATTCCTACATTTATTCCTCAGAATATGTAAGCTCTCTCTTCCTGACATCATCCCCATATGGTGTTTGAGATCTGATTCTAGTTATGGGTCTGGAGATAAGGGTGGTTAGGTTTTTTTCTCAGTGAAGAAGAAATTATTGTTTCATTTCTTCCCTTTTGATTCTTAAATCTTTAATTTCTTTTCCTTGCCTACTACACTGATTAGGACCTCCCATAGAATGCTGAGAGAAGTCTTGATATCAAAAGCAAACTTTCTTTTTTTTTTTTTAACTGAAATATATTTGATATATAACATTGTGTAAGCTTAAGGTATACAGCATGTTGATTTGATACATTTATATATTGTAACATTATTGCCATTGTAGCATTCAGCACCTTTATCACATCACATAATTATCACCACTTTTTTGTGATGGGAATTATTAAGAGCTATTCTCTTAGCAAGTTTGATGATGATAATATTGTTTTCTGTCTCCATTATACTGTGTATTTTATCTTCAGGACTTATTTTCTACTAGAAAAGGCAAACTTTAATGATGCTTGTTATATATAGGTATTTGTTGATATTCTTCACCATTTAATACATTTCCTTCTGGGGCAGCTGGCTGGCTTAGTCAGAAGAGTGTGCAATTCTTGATCTCAGGGTCATGGATTGGAGCCCCACATTGGATGTGAAGATTACTTAAATAAATTTAAAAACTTTAAGATATAGTTTCTTCCTATTCTTAGTTTGCTGTTTTTTTAAATCACAAAAATATAATGAATTTTATCAATTGCTTTTTCTGCACATCTGTGATGTTCACATGGTAATAACTCTCTAGTGTAGTGAATTACTGGATGTATTATAGTTTTATATGCTGCTAACATTGGCTTAGCAATATATTATGCACTGCTAACTTCTGTTTGCTATTATTTCCTTCAAATTCTTACACCTATACTATTGAGTGAAATTGGTTTGCACTTTTCCATTCTGTACCGTCAGATTTTGGTATTAAGGTAAAATGAATAAATTAGTTGGGAAGTATTCCTTAGTATTCTATTCCTTGGGAAGAAACTGTAAATAACTGAATCCTTTTCTTCCCTGTTTTGGTAGACTGTGCTAATGAAACCAAATCATTTCGTCATTTTCTTTGGGGAGAGTATTAAAGAGTTCAGATTCTTCATCATTTGTAATGGTTTAATGATGCTTCAGATTTTTAAAAATTTTTTTTGAGTCAACTTTGGTGATAAATTATAAAGTTTTTAAGGAATTTGTTCATTTTACCTCTAGTTTTAGAAATTTGGCATGAAGTTCATGTGCTCTTACCATCTTTAATGCTAAGACGTCTGGAGCGATGTTCCCTTTAATTCCTGATTCTAGACATGCGAATCTTCCTTTTTCTCCATTAGTTTTGCCAGAGGTTTGTCAACTTTATTGGTCTTCAGAAAACTCCATTTGGTTTTGTGGCCGTTGTTGTTGATGCACTGTATTTTGAGGCTTCCTTATATTTCCTCAAGTTCTGCTCTGATGTTTATCATTTCCTTTCTTATATTTGAGGGGGAGAGATATTTGCTGAGCTTTCTCTTGTCTCTTGAGATAGGGTCTTATTTATTTTTAGCCTAATTTTGTATTTGTACAACAGAACATTTCTAGCCTATATATTCATGACTGTTAATATATTTTTAAAAACAGTTTATTGTCAAGTTGGTTTCCATATAACATCCAGTGCTCATCCCCACAAGTGTCCTATATATAATTAAGTATATAAATCCTACAGATTTTTTTGTTACCAGTTAGAATATGTTCATATTTCCATTGCGATGTCATCTCTGATTCACAAGTTGGTATCCCATTATAATTGTTGATATTTCTTTTTTTTTAAAAAAAGTTTATTTTTTTGAGAGAAAGAAAGAGAATGAGCAGGGGAAGGGCTGAGAAAGAGGGAAAGAAAGAATCCCAAGCAGGCTCTGTGCTGTCAGTGCAGACCCCAGTGTGGGGCTCAATCTTACATGAGATCATGACCTGAGCTGGAATCAAGAGTTGGATGCTTAACCGACTGAGCCACCCATGTGCCCCTGATTGTTGCTATTTCTATTTGTCTTAATAATTTTGTTCATTTCTGATTTATATACACTAATACTATACTATAACATGCCTACACATTTTAGAAAAGTATCTTCCTGGTAGATTGAACTATTTACCATAATATCCCTATTTCTAATAATATTGTTTGTCTTAAAATCTATGTTATGTTATGCTATGTTATATTATGTCATATTATATTATTAGTAGCCACACCAGATTTCTTTTGATTAGTATTTGCATCTTATACTTTTTCTTTTACTTTAAACATACCTGTGTCCTTACATTTTAGATGTATCTTATTAACAGCATATAGGTGGGCTATTAAAATCCAGTCTGATATTATTTTACTGAAAATATCTGTTCTGTTTATAATCACTTTTCTTAATAAAATACATTTAGTGTAATTACTGATATATTTTGATTTAAATCTAATATCTTATTTTGTACTTAAAAATTCCCTATCTATTGTTTAAGTTTTGTTCTCTCCTCTTCACACCCCTTCCCCCTCCCCCCATTTGCCCTATTTGTTTGATGAGAGGAGATATCTGAGTATTTTTAAAATCATTCCCTTTTAGGGGCACCTGGGTGGCTCAGTCAGCATCCGACTTCCACTCAGGTCATGATCTCTCACAGTTGGTGAGTTCGAGCCCCGCGTCAGGCTTGCTGCTGTCAGCACAGAGCCCGCTTCAGATCCTCTGTCTGCTCTTCTCTGCCCTTCCCCTGTCATGCTCTCTCTCTCAAAAAATAAATAAAACGTTAAACATAAAATAAAATCGTTTCCTTTTTCTCTAAGTTATACACTCTGATTCTTTTTTGGTAGTTATCCTAGAAATTAAAGCGAGCATAAGTAACCTATCAAGGTCTCCAGTTAATCAAAATCTTATTTTTAACCCTAGTAGATGTTGTTATTGCTATTTTGTAAAAATAAACTTCATGTATGCTTGTCCAAATAGTCATTGTTTTCTTTCTTCTTGGTTTCTTCTTGCAACTCTGACTTCCATTTGTGATTACTATCCTTCTGCGTGATGCGTCTCCTTTGGTATTTTTTCAGCCCTGTTGTTTTTTGTTTTTAAATGTCTTCATTCCACCATAATTGAAAGGTCCCTTTGTAGGATGTAATATTTTAGGGTAACAGTTACCTTCTTTGATCAGCTGAAAACACTATTCCATTGTTTCTGACTTCTAGTGGTGCTGATGAGAAGTCAGCTGTAACTCTAACTCACATTCTTTTGGAAGTAATTTGTCCTTTTACTCTGGTTGCTTTTAGGATTTTGTCTTTTTCTGTAGTTTTCTGTAAATTCCCAGAGTTGTATCTGTTGTGAATTTTTTTTTTTTTTTTATCACGCTTGGGATTTACTGGACCTTAAATCTGTGGATTAGTGCTTTTATTGGTTTGGGAAAATTTTCAACTATTGCTTGCTCAAATCTTTCCTGCATATTCTCACTCTTCTCTCCTATGGCCTTAGATCAAATGGACAATAGACCTTCTTCCTATTTCCTCCTCATTGCTTGACTTATTTACTATGTTTTCTGTATTTTTCTCTGCACTGCATTATGGGTCCCTGCTTCTGACTTATCTGCCGGTCCACTAACTTCCTCTTCTGTGACGACCAGTCTGCTGTGACAGATGTCCACTGCAGCTTTCATTTCAATTATTGTGTTTTTCATCTCTAGCATCAGCATGATTGTTTTCTCAAATATGTAACTTTTTAATACTTTTTTATTCTTTCTAGTTTAAAAAAGCCTGACTTGTATCTATTTAAGTAGTGAACTTAATTGTTTTAAAATATGGATATGGTATTTTCAGTATTCAGAGTGTGAGTAAGCTTGTTGCTGTTGCCTGGTGTTTTTCTGGAATTCATGTTGTTTTTGTTCTCGAGTTATTGATTACCATTAGCTGGTCACTTACTGACCTTCAAAAATGATTTGTCGGCTTTCCTACAGACCTAGGATGCATGTGTCCTTCTCCAGTGAAGTTTTTCTTTTGTTTCCACCACGGAGTTGAGGGAACTGCCAGGAGCATCACCCCCAGTGAGTTCACAGCTGGATGTCCCCTGCTCAGCCCGGCTCAGCTACTTGGACGGCAGATTCACACAAAGGCTGGTCTTTAGTCACTAGTGTTATAGGGTCGTCTTTATCCTCTCCTTCCTTTTAACCTCTCGTTTGTTGCTCTTCTCGTCACCAAGACATACATCCCTGAGTCTATTTCTCCATCAAAAAATGTTTAGGTGTTTGGGGTCCCTGCTCAATGTGGACAGAATTTCTTTTTTAAGTTTCACCACCTAGAATTTCATGAGACTTAACGTTTGTTCCTTTTCCCCCATAAAGCCTCTAAAGCCCAAGTGTGTAGCACTGACAAAAGCCTTTAGGAGGCCAGCAGCTTTGGTTCTGATATCTAAAATTCTGTTACAGAGTTTTAGCCAAAAAGTAGCCTGGAAGCTCCCCCAGGTTGATGGGATTTTTTTTTGTTTATTTGTGTTTTTGATCTCCTCAGTGATTTATTTTTCTATGTTTCCCCTCCGGCATTTTTCATTGTTTTTGATGGGGGAGTTGTGCCACAAAATTCAGCATTCCAGCTCAGAAACCATGAACTTTTCTACCCTTCTACTGAAATCTTGCACCAAAACATGAGCGGGTAGCCAATGACCACCAGGCAAAATATGAAATGATAGAGATAATATGAAAGATAGAGACCAAGATAAACAATAAGAAAAAGTAGAAACAAATTTTGCAGTGAAAAAAAAATCAACTTTCTCCTGCTGTCAGGAGAGATGCTGAACTCATAAAACAAAAACAGAACACTATTGAAGAAGAACATTTAGGGGCAGCCGGGTGTCTTGGTCAGTTAAGCATTCAACTTCGGCTCAGATAATGATCTTGTGGTTCTTGAGTTCAGGTCCAGCGTCAGGCTCTTCACAGCGTGGAGCCTGGAGCCTGCTTCAGTTTCTGTGTCTCTCTCTCTCCCCGTCCCACCTGATGCTCTGTCTCTCTCAAAAACAAATATACAATCTTTTTTTTTAAGTAAAAAGAATATTTAAAGATAAAGTGCTTATGAGTACTGAAATACTGTTAGTGAAAGTAAAAAAGCCTTATAAAAAATTCAGAAGTAAAATGGAGAAAATCTTTCATAAAGTAAAGCAAAAATATAAAAGACAGAGACAAGATAAGAAAAACTAGAGAATTGGAGAGGGTGTAAGACAGCAATGTAAGAGACCCCGGATTCACTTCCTCTGTGGACACACCAGCTCTGTACCTGCTCATATAGCAGTTCTTTCTGAAGAACTGGGAGCTGACTGAACAGCTTCTACACAATAAAAAATGGAGAGACCACACAGAAAGGCAGAGGAGACGGAGACACAGTGATGAAGGGAACACTCACCCTTGATGCAGTGAACTGCATTTGGGAGAATGGACCTGAGGGCCCGGGAGCAAATTCATCTGCTCTGGGCCACAGGGATAAGCTGCTCTTTAAAGGGAGCAAGTAGAAGTTAGAGGAACCAGCCCTAGAACCCTGAGGAACAGCAGGGAAACTGCAGAATCTCTCCCTGGGTTGCCGGGGCTGCTGGACACCACGGCCTGCATTCGCCTTCCACCTCGACAGTGCAGATGGGAGCAGGGACCGGGTGCCACAGCGGGCTGCCACGTCACAAGCCCAGGACCCCTGCCCATACCAGCACTAGACGCTCCGGGGCACAGAAGAAAATTCGTGGTGTAAAAGAGCAAGTAGAACATAAAGGATCCATTATCCACTGACACATGTCAGGAGAGCTGCTGGACTCCTTCCAGCTCAGCAGGCTGGCGAGCACCGCAGTTTCTTTCCCCCTTCCACCTTGGTATCTTGGAGGGGGACAGGGACCAGGTGACCTAGCCGGCCTCCCTCCGGCCCCAGGCCCCCGCTCACACCCGCCTCAGCCATCCCATCAAGAGGCCTCAGCACAGCGCACGCTGGGGCACCAATGGTCAGCACTCACTAAAGCTCCAGCCTTTGTGTCCAGACGACACAGGTGCAGACCATTCTGGAACACTCCAGGCCTGCACCCCCCGGGTTCCAGATGCACGGGGCACCCCCTGCATGGAGCGCACCAGAATCCCTCCCACCGCACCCGCCTCAGCACCAGCCAACACTGGACAGCCAGCTGGCACCTGCTCAGCTCTCCTGTCCCGCCAGGGCACCCTCTGTCCTCTGGGCGGGGAGCCCGGGACCCCCCCACCCCCAGCTGGCACCTACTCCAGCTTCGTCTGTCCTGCCAAGGGGCCGTTGGGTGGAAAATCCTGCCACTTTATTATTTTGTGTGTGTGTGTCAAATTGGCTTCCATATAACACCCAGTGCTCATCCCAGCAAGTGCCCTCCTCCATGCCCGTCACCCCCCTTCCCCTTCCCCACCCCCATCAGCCCTCAGTTTGTTCTCTGTATTTAAGAGTCTCTTATGGTTTGCCTCCCTCCCTCTCTGTTCATAACTATGTTTTCCCCTTCCCCTCCCCCATGGTCTTCTGTTAAGTGTCTCAAATCCACATATGAGTGAAAACATGGTAACTGTCTTTCTCTGACTGATTTATTTCACTCAGCATAATTCCTTCCAGTTTTATCCACATTGCTGCAAATGGCAGGATTTCATTTGTTTTTATTGCCAAGTAGTATTCCATTGTACAGATAAGCCACATCTTCTTGATCCATTCGTCCGTTGATGGACACTTAGGCTCTTTCCATGTTCTGGTTATTGCTGAGAGTGCTGCTATGAACATTGGGGTACATGTGCCCCTATGCCTCGGCACTCCTGTATCCCTTGGGTAAATTCCTAGCAGTGCTATTGCTGGGTCATAGGGGAGTTCTATTGTTAATTTTTTGAGGAACCTCCACACTGTTCTCCAGAGGGGCTGCAACAGTTTACATTCCCACCAACAGTGTAGGAGGGTGCCCGTTTCTCCACATCCTCACTAGCATCTATAGTTTACTGATTTGTTGATTTTAGCCTTTCTGACCGGTGTGAGGTGTGACCGGTGTGTGGCTTTGATTTGTATTTCCCAGATAATCAGTGATGTTGAGCATCATTTCATGTGCCTGTTGGCCATCTGGGTGTCTTCTTTGGAAAGGTGTCTATACATGTCTCCTGCCCATTTCTTCACTGGATTTTTTTGGGTGTGTGTGTAGTTTGGGGAGTTCTTTATAGATTTTGGATACTAGCCCTTTATCCAATATGTCATTTGCAACTATCTTTTCCCATTCCACAGGCTGCCTTTTAGTTTTGTTGATGGTTTCCTTTGCAGTGCGAAGCTTTTTATCTTGAGGTCTCAGTATTTCATTTTTTGCTTTTGATTCCTTTGCCTTTGGAGATGTGTCAAGTAAGAAATTGCTGCAGCTGAGGTCAAAGAGGTTGTTGTCTGCTTTCTCCTCTAGGGTTTTGATGGTTTTCTGTCTCACATTCAGGTCTTTCATCATTTTGAATTTACTTTTATGTATGGTGTAAGAAGGTGGTCTAGTTTCATTCTTCTGCATGTTGCTGTCAGTTTTCCCAGCACCATTTGCTAAAGAGACTGTCTTTTTTTCCCATTGAATACACTTCTTGCTTTGTCAAAGATTAATTGGCCATACGTTTGTGGGTCTAGTTCTGGGTTCTCTATTCTATTTCATTGGTCTATGTGTCTGTTTTTATGCCAATTCCATACTGTCTTGATGATTACAGCTCTGTAGTAGAGGCTAAAGTCTGGGATTGTGATGCCTCGTGCTTTGGTCTTCTTCTTCAGTAGTACTTTGGCTATTTGGGGTCTTTTGTGATTCCATACATATTTTAGGATTGTTGGTTTTAGCTTTGAGAAGAATGCTGGTGCAAATTTGATAGGGATTGCATTGAATGTGTAGATTGCTTTGGGTAGCATTGACATTTTAACAATATTTATTCTTCCAACACATGAGCATGGAATGTTTTTCCATTTTATTGTGTCTTCAGTTTCCTTTATAAGCTTTCTATAGTTTTCAGCATACAGATCTTTTATGTTTTTGGTTAGGTTTATTTGTAGGTATCTTATGATTCTTGGTGCAATTATAAATGGGATCAGCTTATTTCTATTGCTTCATTTTTGGCATATAAAAATGCAACCGATTTCTGTACACTGATTTTGTACCCTGCGACTTTGCTGAATTCATGGATCAGTTCTAGTAGGCTTCTGGTGGAGACTGTCGAGTTTTCCATGTAGAGTATCATGTCATCTGTGAAAAGTGAAAGTTTGACTACTTCTTTGCCAATTCTGATGCCTTTTATTTCCTTTTGTTGTCTGATGGCTGATGCCAGGCTTTTAGCACTATGTTAAACAACAGTGGTGAGAGTGGACATCCCTGTCGTGTTCCTGATCTCAGGGGGAAAGCTCTCAGTTTTTCTCCATTGAGGATGACGTTACCTGTGGGCTTTTCATATATGGCTTTTATGATGTTTAAGTAAGTTCCTTCTATCCCGGCTTTCTCGAGGGTTTTTATTAAGAAAGGATGCTGTAGTTTGTCAAATGCTTTTTCTGCATCTATTGACGGGATTATATGGTTCCTATCCTTTCTTTTATTAATGTGATATATCACATTGATTGATTTGCGAATATTGAACCAGCCCTGCAGCCCAGGGATGAATCCAATTTGATCATGGTGAATAATTATTTTTATATGCTGCTGAATTTGATTTGCTGGTATCTTGTTGAGGATTTTTGCACCTATATTCATCAGGAATATTGGCCTGTAGTCCTCCTTTTTTGTTGGGTCTTGGTCTGGTTTGGGAATCAAAGTAATGTCGGCTTTGTAGAATGAGTGTGGAAGTTTTCCTTCCATTTCTATTTTTCTTGGAACAGCTTGAGAAGAAAAGGTATTAACTGTGCTAAATATCTAGTAGAATTCCCCAGGGAAGCCATCTGGTCTAGGGCTGTTACTTGTTGGGAGATTTTTGGTAACTGATTCAATTTTTCACTAGTTATGGATCTGTTCAAATTTTCTATTTCTTCCCATTTGACTTTTGGTAGTGTGTGGGTGTTTAGGAATTTGTCAATTTCTTCCAGGTTGTCCAGTTTGTTGGCATATAATTTTTCATAGTATTTCCTGATAATTGCTTGTATTTCTGAGGGATTGGTTACAGTAAATCCATTTTCATTCGTGATTTTGTCTGTTTGGGTGCTCTCTCCCTTCTTTTTGAGAAGCCTGGCTAGAGGCTTATCACTTTTGTTTATTTTTTCAAAAAACCAATTCTTAGTTTCATTGATCTGTTCTACTGTTTTTTTTTTTTTATTATTCTGTATTGTTTCTGTTCTGATCTTTATTATTTCTCTTCTTTTGCTGGGTTTGGGACGTCTTTGCTATTCTGCTTCCAGATCCTTTAGGTGTGCCGTATTGGGGATTTTTCTTGTTTGCTGAGATAAGCCTGGATTGCAATGTATTTTCCTCTTAGGACTGCCTTTGCTGCATCTCAAAGGGTTTGGATTGTTGTGTTTTCATTTTCATTTGTTTCCATATATTTTTAAATTTCTTCTATAATTGCCTGGTTGACCCATTTGCTCTTTAGTAGTATGTTCTTTAACCTCCGTGCATTTGGAGGTTTTCGAAACTTTTTCCTGTGGTTGATTTCAAGTTTCATAGCATTGTGATCTGAAAGTGTGCATGGTATGATCTCAATTCTTTTATATTTATTGAGAGCTGTTTTGTGACCCAGTATGTGATCTATTGTGGTTTGGTGTAGGTGGTCCTCTCTCCACTGTGGGCCTGGGAGTCTGATCCCTGAGGCCCTGCCTTGGTGATGGTGGGGAGAAAAATGGTGACCCCCTAGTCTCTCCTCCACGAACCTGGTGTCCCAAATCACTCTGCTCGAGCCTTCCTCACTGTGTCCCGGGCGCAGACGAGGCAGTCTGTCTAGCTCTGCTCCACTGACTCCTTGTGCCCCGGTGCTTGGCTGAGATTCAAACCCCCACTCTGTGTGCCCCAGTACTGGGGAAATGCAGCTCCACACTGCCCAGTATGTGGTCCCGGACAGGCTTTGTCCTGTCCCGCAGCACTCCAGGGAGAGGATTGCTTTTTCCTACTGTGGGCTGCACCCCTGATCTAGCTCTGAGCCTGAGGCTGGCTCCCCTCCTCCCTAGGTGTGTGAACAGGGCAACCAGCCCCAGTCCGGAGAAAGTCCTGCAGTTAGAGATTAGATCTTCCTCTGTCCCAGTCTGAGATTTTCCTCTTGTTCAGATACAGTCCTTTGCTTCCCTATCACCTCTTGCTCTTCCCTTTGTCTCTCTGCAGAAGGGGTTCCTTCCTCTCCATTCATTTTATCTCTCCCAGTTTGTAGTCACACACCTATAGCCCACCATGTCCTGGTGTATCCCTGGTAGCGACTCAGTCTCTTTTCCTCCAAGACTCTTGGGGTTCAAAGTCCTTTGGCTTCAACACTTCTTTGTTTGAGAGACACAAGAAGTTTGGATCCCCCTACTTCTCTGCCATGTTGGCCTCCAATTCCCCTGGAATTTCTGTGACCCATGCTTACCCTGGCTTATTCTACCATGGCAACCCCAGCATGGAAGGCTGAAGCCCAAGCCAACCAGCCAGCCAAAGTCACTGGGCACACACGGTCTACATAACAACCACACACAAAATCAGTCCCTCAAGTTTAAGAGAAGTAGCTTTTCCACCTGATTCATAGAAACAAACACAGAGTCAAGGAAAATGAGGAGAGAGAAGCATATGCTCCAAGCAAAAGAATAAAACAAAACCTTATGGTGGTGGTGGTGGTGGTGGTGGGGGGACTAAAAGAAATAGAGACTGCAATCTACCATAAGAGTTCAAACTAAAGGTGCTCACCTGACTGAAGAGAACAGTGGATAATTCAATGAGAACTTCAAAAAACAGATAGAAAATATTAAAAAAAAAACATTCAGAGTTGCAAAACACAGTAACTGAAATGAAAAATATAGTAGGAGAAATCAACAGTACATAAGCAGATGCAGAAGAATGTATCAGTGCTATGGAAGAAAGGGTGAAGTGCCTGAGCTGAAAAGAAAAACAAATAGAAATTAGGTTAAAAACAATGAGGATAGGTTAAGGGATCTGGGACAATATCGAACATACCAAACACACCAAGGAAGGGGCAGAAGGCATACTTGAAGAAAAGTAGCTGAAAACTTCCCTAATGTGATGACCAAAGCAAATATTCAGATTCAGGAAACAGAGAGTTCCAAACAAGATGAACCCAAGGCAGTCCATAACAAGATATATAATAATGAAAATGTCAAAGATGAAACATAGAGAATTTTAAAAGCATCAAGAGAGAAGCAACTAGTTACATACATGGGAAACCCCATAAGGTTATAAACTGATTTTTGAGCAGAAACCTTGAAGTCAAGAAGGGACTGGCATGATATATTCGAAGTGCTGAAAGGAACAAACCTTCAGTCAAGAATTCCAGGCAAGTTTAATGTTCAGAATTAAAGAGGGATACAGAGTTTCCCAAACAAACAAAACTTCCCATTAAATGGGCCTTACAAAAAATTTTAAAGAGACTTCTATAAGCAGAAAAGAAGAGACCATAATCAGAAGAAGAAAATTATGAAAGGAAAAAATTTCATGAGTAAAGCAATCATATAGTTACAGTATTAATTAGTATTAATTACTATTAATACAGTATTCACTTCTAAAGCTAGTATTAAAGTTAAAAGACAAAAGTAGTAAATTCAATTACACCTAAAATTAGAGGACTCACACACAAAAAAATGTAACATATGACAACATAAATATAAAATGTGGAGGGAGGAGCAAAAACAAACTCTTTAAAAAATATGTTCAGGGGGCGCCTGGGTGGCTTAGTCGGTTAAGCGTCCGACTTTCACTTAGGTCATGATCTCGCGGTTCGTGGGTTCGAGCCCCGCGTCGGGCCCTGTGCTGACTGCCAGCTCAGAGCCTGGAGCCTGTTTCAGTCTGTGCCTCCCTCTCTCTCTGACCCTCCCCTGCTCACGCTGTCTCTCTCTCTCTCCTAGAAATAAATAAAACATTAAAAAAAATTAAAAAAAAAATATGTTCAGGGGCATCTGAGTGGCTCAGTCAGTTGAGTTGACTCTTAATTTTGGCTGGTTGTGGCTGGTTGTGATTCCAGAGTCATGGGAAAGAGCCCATGTTAGCTCTGTGCTGAGTGTGGGCCCTGTTTAAGATTCTTTCTCTCCTCCCATCCTCTCTCCCTTCCTCTCCCTCCCCCTTCCCCCCTCTTCCTCCCTCTTTCCCTCTCTGTTCCCCCTCCCCCCCACTCACATGTGCTTTCTCTCTCTCACTCTAAAATAAAAATAAATAAATCTATAAAATATGTTCAAACTTAAGTGATCATCAACTTAATATAGACTATTTATGCATAGGATGTATGTATAAATGTGATGGTAACCACAAACCAAATACCTATAATAGACAGAGGAAAAGTAAAGAGAAAGGAAACCAAGCATAACATGAAAGAAATTTATCAATCACAAGGAAAGAGAGTAGGAAAAGAAGGGAACAGAGAAGAACTACAAAAACAACTAGAGACCAATTTTTTTAATGGCAATAAGTACATATATACCTATCAATAATTAAGGGACAAAAGATTTATACAATCTGAAGAAAAACCAGATATATCAATAATTACTTTAAATGCGAATTGACTGAATGCTCTAATCAAAAGCCATAGGGTGATGGAATGGATGGAAAACATCTATCTATATGTTGCCTATAAGGGACTCACTTTGGACCTAAAAATACATGCAGTGAAAGGAATTGGGATGGAAAAAGGTATTCTATGAAATGGAACTGAAAACAAAAGCCAAGCATACTTATATCAGACAAAACAGACCTTAAAATAAATCTGTAACAAGAGACAGATAAGGGCATTAACTAATGATAAAGTTAACAACCCAACAAGAAGATGTAACAATTATAAATATCATGGCACCCAATACTGGAGCACCTAAATGCATAAAGCAAGTACTAACAGACACAGAGAAAGAAACTGACAGTCATACAATAATAGTAGAGAACTTTAACACCAATTTACATCAATGAACAGATCATCTGAGCAGAAAATTAGTAAGGAAACAGTGTCTTTAAATGACATATTAGACCCGATGAATTTAACAGATAATATACAGAACATTTCATCCTCAAACAGCAGAATACACTTTTTTTTTTTTTTTCCCAAGTGCACATGGAACAGTTTCAATGATAGATTACATGTTAGGACACAAAAGAAGTTTCAATAAATTTAAAAAGATTTAAATCATACCAAGCCTCTGTTCTGATCACTGGTATGAAACTAGAAATAAGTCACACACAAAAAAATGAGAAAAGCATAATAATGTGGAGGGTAAACAACGTGCTACTAAACAATCAATGGTTCAACAAAGAAATCAAGGAATTTAAAAAATACCTAGAAATAAATGAAAATGAAAATACCATGGTTCCAAATCTTTGAGAACCAGCAAAAATTTGAAGAGGAAAATTTATAAGAATACATGTCTACAGGGGCACCTGTATTAAGCGTCCAACTTTTGCTTAGGTCATGATCTCGCGGTTCGTGGGTTCGAGCCCCGCGTCGGGCTCTGTGCTGACTGCCGGCTCAGAGCCTGGAGCCTGTTTCAGAGTCTGTGACTCCCTCTCTCTCTGACCCTCCCCTGCCCACGCTGTCTCTCTCTCTCTCTCCTAGAAATAAATAAAACATTAAAAAAAAAAAAAGAATACATGTCTACAGTGCTTGTTTCAGCAGCACATGTACTAAAATTAGAATGATACAGAGAAAATTAGCATGGCCCCTGTGCAAGGATGACACACAAATTCGTGAAGCATTTAATATTTTTGGGTGTTAAATGGAAACCAACTTGACAATAAACTATATTTTTAAAAAATACATGTCTACATCAAAAAACAAAAAAAAAATCTGAAATCAACAATCTAATCTTGCATGTAAAGTAACTATATAAAGAAGAACAAAGAAAGGCTGCAGTCAGTAGAAGAAAGGAAATAATAAAGATTAGAAGAGACATAAATGAGAACTAAAAATACTATAGAAAAGATCAATGAAACCAAGAGTTGGTTCTTTGAAAAGATAAATAAGGTTGATAAACTTTTAGCCAGACTCATCAAGAGAGCACCCATATGAATAATATCCGAAATGAAAGAGGAGAATCTGTAACAAAAGACACCACATAAATACAACAGGTTATAAGAGACTAGGATGAAAAGTTATATGCCAACAAACTGGACAACCTAGAAGAAGTGGATAAATTCCTATAAATATATAATCTTTCAAAACTAAATCAGGAAGAAATAGAAAATCTGAAAAGAGTGATTACTAGTAATGAAATTGAATCAGTAATAAAAAATCTCCCAACAAAAAAGTCTAGGATACGATAGATTCACAGATTAATTCTAGCAAACATTTAAAGGAGAGTTAATACTTACTCTTTTCTTTTCATTCATTCTATTCATTTACCACCACCAAGCAAGATTTCTTCTGGGGATGATGCAAGAATGGTTCAATACGCACAAAACAGTGTGATGTACCACATTAGTAAGTTGAAAGATAAAAACCATATGATCATCTCAATAGATGCAGGAAAAGCCATTGACAAAATTTAATATCTGTTTATGATTAAAAAAAAACCTCTCAACAAAGTGGGTTTAAGGGGAATAACCTCAGCATAAAAAAAGACCATATATGATAAACACACAGCTAACATTATAGTCAACGGTGAAAAACTGAGAGCTTTTCCTCTAAGATTAGGAACAAGACAAGGATGTCCACTCTTCCCACTTTTATTCAACATAGTATTGGAAGTCGTAGCCATAACAATCAGACAAGAAAAAGAAATAAAAAGCATCCAAAATGGTAAGAAAGAAGTAAAACTGTCAATATTTGCAAACGATGACGCTATGCATAGAAAACCCTAAAGACTCCACCAAAAAACTATTAGAAGTAATAAATGAATTCAGTAAAGTTACAGGATATAAAGTCAATATACAGAAATTGGCTGTGTTTCTATATGTTAATAAAGAAGTAGCAGGAAGAGACATTAAAAAATTCCATTTATAATTGTACCCAAAATAATATCTAGGAATAAACTTAACCAAGGAGGTGAAAGATCTATACTCTGAAAACTATAAAACACTAATGAAAGCAACTGAAGACAACACAAATAGAAAGACGTACAATGTTAATGGATTAGAATTAATATTGCTCTAATGTCCATACTACCCAAAGCAATATACACATTCACTGAAATCCCTTTTGAAATACCAACAGTGTTTTTCATAGAACTAGAACAAATAATCCTAAAATTTATAGGGAACAACAAAAGACCCCAAATAGTCAAAGCAATCTTGAGAAAGAGGAACGAAGCTGGAGGTATCATAATGCCAGATTTCAAGATATATTGTGAATCTGTAATAATCAAAACAGTATGGTACTGGCACAAGCAGAGACACATAGATCAATAGGACAGAACATAGAGTCCAGAAATGATGTTTATATGGACAATTAATATACAACAAAGGAGAAAAAACTATACAATGGGGAAAAGACAGTCTCTTCAATAAATGGTTCTAGGAAAACTAGATAGCTACATGCAAAGAATAAAACTAGATCATCTTTTAACACCACACATAAAAATAAGCTCAAAATGGATTAAAGACCTAAATGCGAGAGCTGAAACTATGAAACTCTTAGAACAAAACATTAATCTCTTTAACATCCACCTTAGCAAGATTTTTTTTTTTAAATAGACCTCTGCATGCAAAGGAAAGAAAAGCAAAAATAAAAGTTTCTATTGGGACTACACCAAAATTAAAACCTTGTTTTATACAGCAAAGGACACCATTAACAAACAAAACAAAAGGAGAACCTAAGGAATAGGAGATGTTTGCAAATGATATATCTGGTAAGGAGTTAACATCTGAACTATATAAAGAATTTACACAACTCAACACCTACAAATAATCCAGTCAAAAATAGGCAGAGGACCTGGACCAACATTTTCCCCAAAGAATACATCCAGATGGCTAACAGATCCATGAAAAGACACTCAATATGTCTCATCATTGGGAAAATGCAAATCAAAGCCACAGTGGAGTGTCAGCTCAAACCTGTCAGAATGGCCATTATTAAAACAAAACAAAAAAACAAGAACAAATATAGGTAAGGATGTGGGTAAGAGCGAACCCTGATGCACTATTGATGGGATAGTAAATTGGTGCAAACCCTGTGGAAAACTATAGAATTTCCTAAAAATCTTAAAAGTAGAAATACCGTATAATCCAGCAATTTTACTACTGGGTAATTAGCCCCCCAAAATGAACAAAATCATTCAAAAGATACATGCACCCCTATGTTTATTGCAGCACTATTCACAATAGCCAAGATACGGAAGCAACCTAAGTATTGATTGATGAATGGATAAAGAGGATGTGGTGTGCATGCACACACACATGGAATATTACTTAGCCATGAAAAAGAATGAGATGTTTTCATTTGCCAACAGCATAGATGGACCTAGAGGGTTATCCTAAGTGAAATAATTCAGATCAAAAAACCCAAATACCACCATATGATTTTGTTGATATATGGAACCTAAAAAACAAAACAAACAGAAAAACACAGAAATGCCCATAAATATAGACAATAAATGGGTGGTTGCCAGAGGGGAGTAGGTAGGGAGATGAGCAAAATGGTAAAGGGGAGTGGGAGGTACAGGCTTCCAGTTATGTAATTAATAAGTCACAGAGATGAAGGGTATGGGATAAGTAATATAGTCAGTGGTATTGTTATAGCATGTGGTGACAAATGGTAGCTACACTTGTGAGCATAGCAGATGTGTAGAGTTGTTAAATCACTAGGTTGTACATGTCTGATGTAGCATTGCATGTCAACTGTACTTCAATAAAAATATAACAAATACACTTAAAAAAGAAAATTAGAGAAGTCAGTCATCCAGTAGGTCCTAAAATTTTTTTACTGTTTATTTTTGAAGGGGAGAGAGAGAGACAGAGAGAGACAGAGAGAGAGAGAGCGAGCATGAGCCAGGGGAGGGGGAGAGAGAGAGGGAGACACAGAATCTGAAGCAGCTCCAGGCTCTGAGCTAGCTGTCAGCACGGAGCCCAGCAGGAGGCTAGAACCCATAAACTTCACAGATCATGACCTGAGCTGAAGTTGGCGCCCAACTGATTGAGCCACCCAGGTGCCCCTCTATTAAAAATAAATACGTGAAGTTGGCACTTATTCTTAAAAAGGGCTGTAAATCATTTTCTCTCATGCTTACAGTTAATAATGCATTTGTGGAAGTTTTGCTTCCTAGCCCTGTGACTTAGATCTGCTAGATTACATGCCTTAGTTTCCAAGGGAGAAATGAATCCTCCAGGGAATACAACAATGGCTCCCTAATCACGGAGAGACCGCTTTGTGGCCATTTGGACTCATCATGCCTCTGAATCAACAGACTGCTGTTCTGGCTCTATTGGCCAAATCCCAGTCTCTAATTACTGCTATACAGTGGGGTGGACCACGTCTGAACCCGGGGATTCTCTGACAAGCAGATCGGTGTAATGGAAGCTTGAGGCAACCCAATAAGGCAGGACAGTTCAAGGATGGTAAGTTCTACGAGCTGCAGAACGTGACCAGGCAAGGTGCTGGCTGCAAACAGGAAGATTGTAGAATGATCTTTTAAAGAAGAATGGTTCTTTTAGGGTATCAACTCAACTCAGGAACAGCTAAGAATCAAGAACCATTTGAGGAGGATTCGTGGTGCTTAACTTTACAGTGGGAGCCCGGTTTATCCTGGAGTAGGTTTCCTATGAAATGCTGTCTGGAAAATGCTAGCCTAAGGGGCTCAGAGCAAAATATTAAAGAAAAGTCAAAGCACAAGTGACAAACTGAGAGATTAAATACAGATAAAGAGAGTATCTTCAAATATAGAAACAATTAAAGATGAGGGGGAAAAAAGACAAAAAAGGAAAAACAACAACTTGATAGAAAATCAGACAGAAGACAGGCGAATAATAGCATTCACAAAAAGTTAGACGAAAGGCTTTTAAATATTTGAAGACACAACTTCGCCAATAAGAAAATTCAAAGCACATTGGGATACCATTTCTCACCCACGAGCTTAGCAAAAATTTCAAAAGCTGAAAAAGCCCACCGTGTTGGCAGGACTGAGGGGAGGCAGGCACCGTTACAAACCCTCTCAAGGTAAGCCCGACGATGCTGGACGTCAAGCGTTTACCCTTGACTCAGGAATTCCACTTTGTGGGCTACTCTGAGTGTGACGTCATTTCCTGATTGGGCCAGAAGAGAATTCTTGAGACATAACTCAGGAGGCCCCCCGCACAGGGCTCTCTCTTTCATCCGCGCCCTGAAGCTTGACGGAGGGACCTCTGTGGTCGGTGGCTGGCGGGCCTCGCCACGCCGTGGCCATCCTCTCTGCAGCCCAGCGTTCTTGCGTGGCCAGAGGAAGCCTGACCTCTGCTCCCAGGGTGGGCGGGCCTTCCAGGCAGCCTTCCTCCCCGTACCCTTGGCATTCACGTGGCACGGCCATAAATTATGCCCGATGTGTTCATTTTCAGTTTAAATGTGTTCCCGTCCCAGAGGAACAGCTAATGGCGTCAAGTTATTGATGTGAAAAGAGCCTGCCGCTCCAACCTATGGATTAATGAAATAGCAGTCCTGGAGGCTGGGGCAGCAATAAATCGTCAGCCGCCGGTGACATGGCTTTTAAATTATGTTCTCTGTCCCCTTCCCCCTTCTCCAAAATTAGTTTGCTGTAAAGATGCTCGCTAGATGTTTACCACTGCTTACAAGTTTACGATCTATGAAAGTTGATACCAGCGGGGCCCCTGCCTCTTAAGGGCCCTTCTCTCAGGCGACGGGAAGTGAGCTGAGAGGGATTTAAATGCTTGTCATGCTTTTTCGAGGAGACCTGAGGGCAAATCTCTTTGTCCAGGATCATCACTGACTGATAAATTTCACTCAGAAAATTGGCAAACACAAGAGTTCTCTCAGCGAATTCTGCTCACTTGGTGTGTGAGTTCCTACCCCGACCTTCTGTTATGGCTTTTTCCTTTCCCTAATGAATTTAAAATGACAAGCCAACGTAATTCCCATCAGTGCTTTCGAAAGGTAGCGTATCTATTTCTCATTAGGCGAAGGACTCCAGGGAGTCCACTGATGGGCCACGGAGAGCTTAAGAGTCCCTGATCCTAAAAGCAAATTGTTCATAAGTGTATGGGTTTCTAGAAAGAAGGTCTATGAATGTCATCAGATTCACTCAGAGTTCTGTAACGTGGATGCATAGATGGTCACAGTGCCTTCCTCTCCACATTTCCATGCCATGCAGCGGGATGACTGAGGGAGGAGGCTCTCCCCCTCTCCCCAGACTCTGGGCTGGCCTTGGGAATGGCTTGGCCCATGGGATATTGGTAAATGCGACACAAGTAGATACAAGAAGTGCTCGCACCCTGGGGCTTGCCTCCTTGTGCTCCTGGAGTCCCGCGGCCCGGTGCACAAGCCTGGCCACCCCAGTCAACCTCGTTTCCCCAGCTGACCCACGGGCAACTGCAGACGGTGGCGTACCCAGCCAAGGTCAGCCACGCCTGGGCCAGACCAGGACTGTCAGCCCCAGCGCTAATGTATAGAATCATGAATAAGTGTTATTTTGAGCCACTGATACAAATACACCAAACAGTATGCGTTCTGAGTACTAACTTACTCAGTCTTTGTATTGCCTTTTCCTAAAAATACAGTAACCATTCAATATGTATTTGTTGAATTGGGTAGAGTTGGTTGTTCATAAAGACTGAGATGAAGCCACTCTCTCAAGGGGACTCAGTAAGTCAGGAGGGATTCCAGAGCGCTGACGCTGGGCCTCAGTTTTCTTACGTATAAAATGGGCTTCAGAATACCTACTGTGTCACGCGGCGGTGGTTATTAGAAGCGCCACGTGCCCCGGAGATACCCGTGATACTTGACTGCGGCTGGAGCAGAGGCCCGCTGACAGCAAGGTGCCCAGTGCCCTGAAAGCCCGACCCTGAGTGCATTTCCACGATCAGAGCAATTGCCAGGCACTGGGCCAGTGGACTCCGGCTTCCCTGCCGCAGAGTAAGGTCGGTCCCTTCCAGCCTGATCGGGTGTCCCCGTGTCACTCTGGCAGCGCCTGGCCCTGGCGTGGCCACGTGGCCGGAGGCCCTGTCTCTCCCTGCACGAGGGGCCGTGACCCCATTGCCCAGAAGCCGCTCCTTTCCTGGCTTGTGGAATACGGCGCGGATGGGGGGAGCCTCCCTGGGAACCCCACCGCTGCCGGAACCAAGAGCTGCAACTCCTGCCTGAGCCCCATCTGACCCAGAGGGACCGAACTGCTCACAGGGCCACGGAGCCTTGAAACAAATCACCTTTTCCTGAATTTGCCTGATGCAGAAAGGCGGAAAAGCAAGCATGGGATTGGGAAGTGAGAGGAGGCGGCACAATCAAGCCTGATTTGAGCTGTGTGCAGGCTGAGGGAGCCCCGAGACGCGAGCCACACGCCAAGCCACAGATGGAGGGATCGCAGAAAAAAAATTCCAAGTGAAAAAAAAAAGACCTATACAAAGGGTTACAAAATGCACAGAAGAGTTATACACAGAGCTGCAAGACATTTGAAGAAAACATTTATTTTCCATGAAGACTTCCTGTGCTTCTCTAATAACACCTAAAATGACTTCTTTCTAGGACTCGGGATAGAACTTTCTGTATTAGAGGTGTAGTGGGGAGTAATAACGGACACACATATCATTTACTACAAACAGTAAAGAAAACACCTGAAGTTCTGCTTTCTTGACAAAATGGACATTAAGTTTTTGCTTGTAAAAACATTGACCAATTATCCCCCAGATATCGAAGGAGGAAGTTCGACTTACTCTGCCATGCTTTTACTAGAACGTTCTGGCTTTCGTGTTGAGCTGTTGAACATTATCGTCGCCAACGAGTAAGCGAAGCAAAGAATGACCAATGGCAGATTCAGCCAACCTTTTTGTATTTATTATTATTGTGCTTCTCTACAACTAATGATTCTTGTGGTTTGCATGTGGTGTGTCTGCCTGTTTACCCACACACACACACAACACACACACACACACACACACACACACACACACACACACACACAGCCTAGCGTTTGCGGCGGGGCGGCCGGCACAACAGGGCGGCGTGGGTGACCTCCACGAGGCGTCCGATGTGGGTGTGAGCCGTCCCTGCCTCTGCCTGTGCCCCCTTAGGATGCCCTTATGTGGGCATCGCATTCTTCTAAGAGCAAGATGAGGTCTTCGATCAGGCTGTGCTCTCTGCCGTGCGTCACTCTCATAATATCAAACGCCTGTTGGAGAAAGAAAGAAGATGGATTATGTTAGAGCAGGCGGTTAGGTAGGGTTAGCAGGATGCCTGGAGGCCCACAAAGGGGGGGGGTCATGGCCAGCTCTTCGAGGGGGCGGTTAGAGACCTGCCCGGGCACCACTCCAGAACAAAGCCACAAGCAACTGGATCAAGCCAGGCAGGCCCAAGACGGAGAATGCCAGAACCTCAAACTGCATAAGGGAGAAAGGGCACGAGACCCTGCTCCCAAGAGATCCCCTCCTCCAGTGAGAAGTAGCCCACCCTCCAGTTAACAACCATCAATACGGGACAGAGACCTGAAGCCCGGCACACGCAGCTCTCCCCTGAGCTCGCCTTCGCTCACATCTTGAGAACACACACTCCCTTTAATAGACTTTCCTACTTGCTCCTCTCAACCTGTGTGTCTGGTCTGTCCTTGAATTTTCTCTTACGGTGAGACCCAGAGCCTTTAGTGACACCCTGGGGACAGGCCGGGTGGAGGCCTCAGGGTCCAGGGGTCTCCAGGGTCCAGCCAGCAGCATCTTGACCTGAAAGGAAGTGGGCCCCTCCCCGCTCATCTCTTTCCCATGATGCTTAGCAGCGTGGAGAACCCATGATCTGCAGGGTGAGCAGTGCTGTGAGTCCCCAAGCCACACAGTAGGGGCAGGTGAGTCGTTACTGTGGTGTTTGTGGACAGCACACTCTCACCGAGTTGTGCCAGGTGTGGTGTCCAACAGCAGCCTTCAGGGGTTGTTACTGCAGGGGCCATGGGGGCTTAGGCTCAAGGATAACCAGTAAAAATGATGAAGTAGTGTTAAGGACGAGATGCATGCTGCCATCACCTTAAAATCAAGCTTCATTGCTGCTGCTGCACTCAGCTCTCATCTGTGTGCTGTGCTTATGATGTACCTGCATTTTTATATTCTTTTCACATCCTATTACAGTGTCAGCATTTGGACAGTCGCTTCTTCCACTCCCCGTGTCCCATTCTGCCTCTGTAAGATTTCTGAAATCTGGGTGGGCTTGTGGCCACATCAGTAAGAAGAGGATAAGGAACACATCGGCTTCCAAGGCCGGGTTACAAAGGCCATGCAGCCCCTGCCTCGTGCTCTGGTATGTTCGCTCCTGCAGACAGGAGTCGCCAGGTTGTGAGGAAGCCCACGCAGAGGCCGTGTGCATGTCCTCTGGTTGACTGTGCTCGCCGAGCCCATCTTTCGAGACATCCTAGCCTAGGTGCCAGAAACATCTGGACGTGTCCGGGGGTGCCTGGCGGGCTCAGCTGGAAGAGCATGCAACTCTTGGTCTCAGGGTGGTGAGTTCGAGCCCCAGTCGGGTATAAAGCATCCAGGTGACTCCAGCCACTGGCCAGGAGACAGACAGCTTTCCGTCTTCCTTGCCGAACCCCAGACATTGTAGAAATGAGGCAAGCCGTCCCTGCTGTCATCTGCTTCAATTCCTGACCCACGGAATCTGTGTTGGTGGTTTTACTCTGCTAACCTTTGGGATGGTTTGTTATAGAGAATGATATTTGTGCAGGGAAAGTCATCATGAGCTGCCCAGGAGGGGGCCAGCAGGAAGGGAGGGGCACGGGTGCCTCGTGCTGAACGTGGATGTGTCTTCACAGGGCCATCGGCCTTGGCTGTGAAGTGTTACCAACCAGGGGACCTCCCAAGAGACACTAACGCCCAGACCGCCCCCCCCCAGGTCTAACCAAACCCTGCCCTGGGGGGTGAGGCTGGGCTTCGGGGGATCCTAATGTGCCCTTGGGGTTGAGAATGACTGGTACAGTACGCGCTCAACAAACACCAGCAGCGATTTATTATTCCGTGGTAATTTATAGCCAGCATAATTACCATGTTAATGGCTGTGTACAATTAATTCTATCATGTTTACAGACCATAGTTCACTAAGCTACTCTTGGAAATTTAGATCACTTTCAGTTTTTGACAAAAACTGGTATGACATAGATACTCCAACTTTTGCCTTTGCCGAATATTGGCTTAAGATAAATTCCTAGGGACTCCTGGGCATGAAGAGAAATTCCTAGGGACTCCTGGGACCTCTGCAGAGAGAGACGTAAACGCTGGAAAACTACGGGGTCGCATGCTCAGACCCCTTCCTTCTCTGGGGGAGGAGACGGAGAGCCCGGGGAAGCTAAGCGGCCAGGCCCGGGGATGCTTCCAGCATGTGCTCCTGGCTCCTCGTCCTGCGTCCCCCGCACGCTGCGATAAAGGGAAAGAGGCAGGCAGAGGGGTCTGCGTGGAGCTGCTGGGGGGGAGGAAAGAGACCGGAAGGGGAAGAGCCGCCAGCTGGGGCCCGGGCTCCAGCCTGGAAGACAGCAGTGCTCCTCACGGAGTCCAGACGCCACCCTGCAGACCGACAGGCCCGTCACCCGGTGACATCCCAGCTGGGAAACCCAGAAGGTTCTGATTACCTTGAGTGGGCCTGGCCTGGGGGCGGGGGAGGGGAGGAGGTGGAGGCAGCCCCCACCCTGTCCGAAGCCAAGCTGAGATCCCTCCAGACAGATCAAAAACAGAGGTTTGAAACCATTCTGGGAACGAAGGTGTCCCATTTCATCCCCCTGCGGGCTCCGCTCTGGGTCCCCTGTCCATCTAGACCCCTTAGGGCCGAGGCAGAGCGGCCTGAAGGCAGGGCTGCAGTGAGAGACCCGAGATGCGTCAAGTCTTTGAGGGGAGCGCCTCTCACTCGAAAGCTCTGGGACGTTCTCTGCCTTCTGCTCAGCAGAGGAAGATGCAGGGGCCGGAAGCCCGGGGGGACGCCTCTCCCCACGCAGGGAGACGCCCCTCCGCCCTGCCCCCTGACGCGCGGTCCAGACACCGGGCAGGCTCCGGCGGGAGGGCTCGCCTCCGTCCCGGGGCCTCCGCTGGCGGGGCCCTGGCCTTGTGGCCCAGGAGGGCGCCCCGCCCGGCTCCTCTTGCCTTCCTGGTCGTGTTTCCCCAGGTGTCTCCCCCTGAGATGTCCTGTGCTTCTGGCTCAGAGACTAAGTGACAAGTGTCCTCTCCACAGCCCTCTGACAGGGTGAGGCTGCTGTGCACGCCTTCACGCCTGCCTGCCTCTCCTCCCGCCATCGTGTTCACTCCCTTCCCCCTTCCAGCTTTATGTTTTGTTTTCTTTTTTAATTTTTTTTTCCTAAATATTTTTTATTTCTGAGAGAGAGACAGACAGCATGAGCAGGGGAGGGTCAGAGAGAGAGGGAGACACAGACTCTGAAACAGGCTCCAGGCTCTGAGCTGAAAGTCAGCACGGAGCCCGACGCGGGGCTCGAACCCACGAACTGTGAGATCATGACCTGAGCCGAAGTCGGAGCTTAACCAACTGAGCCACCCAGGTGCCCCTGTTTTTTAATTTCTGAGAGCGAGAGAGAGACAGCGTGAGCAGGGGAGGGGGAGAGAGACACAGATCCGAAGCAGGCTTCAGGCTCTGAGTTGTCAGCACAGAGCCCGA
The DNA here is from genome assembly GCF_003009895.1 of Hyaena hyaena. Lineage (NCBI taxonomy): Eukaryota > Metazoa > Chordata > Mammalia > Carnivora > Hyaenidae > Hyaena > Hyaena hyaena. Next base: position 2,633,138 of record NW_024080758.1, read on the forward strand.
CGTGGGGCTCGAACCCACAAACTATGAGATCATGACCTGAGCCGAAGTCGGACACTTAACTGACTGAGCCACTCAGGCGCCCCTCCCCCTTCCAGCCTTAAAACTGAGGTCTGCACCTCGAGCTAAGGTTAGTTGTGGCCGGTCCGGCGCCTTCCTGCTCATTAAAGGGGCGGCCCTGCTGGGACAGGCGCCGAAGCGCCAGTGGGAGGCTTGTGGCTGTCGGGCATCGGGAGCCGCGGGCAGGAAGGGGCAGCTGGCCTCCCCCCGGCCTCGCTGCCAGGCCTCCGCGCCTGCTTCCTTACCAGAAGGCCACCACGACCAGCTGGCCTAGAGTCCCCATGTTACAGCCTGACGCGTGGGCGCGGGGTGAGTGCCGACTCTCAGGACTCGAGTCAGAGCTCCCTCCACGACCGCACCATGCGGCCTGCACCCGAAGCCAGTCTCCATGGCCAAGGGGAGGGACCAGAGGGTCCCTGGACCCGGACGTGGCTTCTGAGACATCCAGGGGGAGCTCCCCAGTCACGGTGCTCTTGGTGGCGACTCGGGCAAGGGAGGCGAACGTGGGGCAGGAGCAACCTCCGGGCATTACGTACAAGGCTCGAGACATGAAGAAGAGTTTATGCACAGGGGTGGCTGGACGCAGAGAGCGAATGGGTTTAGCTGGGGCACTGGGCTGATGGGAGGGCTCTGAAAAATGATATGCAACATTTGTCCAGAAGATGACACCAAGAAGTACAAGGACCAAGTGGACATTATAATTTCATGAGGGATGGCGGGGTGGGAGAGAGCAGGCGGGAGAGGAAGAAGTAGGATCCATGATGCGCAGAGTGCGTCCGAGCCCGTGTTGTGCATCTGTGTGGATGACTGTCCCCCGGGTGGACGGGCCGTGAGGAGGGGCACAGGCCTGGCGATGGCCTACCTACCTGGCCCTCGTCTTGGGCGTCAGCGGGCTGACCTGTGGGCTGGGGAACGGGCCCCGGTGATGTAGGACGGGAGCACCCTGTGGCCGTGGGCCCACATCTCCTCGGGGGCCACAGCCCTTCAGCCCAGCGGGACGGCGAGGAGGGCTTTCCCCCCCAAACCGAAGTTACGGTAAATCCCTGACAGACCAGAGCAACTGTTTCCTGTTGCTCTGTGTGTCCCCTCAGACCCTCCCACCTGCCCCGCACGCGCACATCAGACGGAAAGGACAATTTTAATTTCCTGCAGCGGTATATAAAACAGATTAAGGGAATATAAAATTGGAGCCGCTTGCGCTGGGAAAAGCTTATCTCTTTACATTAAATTTTATTTTTATAATTGTAGCATTTAAAAAGAGCCTCCACATCATCTTCCACAGAGGACTCATTTGAAGCCCCGAAGGGGGGTTGTCGCCCCATGTACTGACTCTAAATGTCACACGAGAAATGGCAGCACTGACTGACTGCCACAAGACATGCGTGGGTCATTCAGGAATAAAGGCCGGGCCCCAGGACTGATTTCAATCTCATCATATCTTTTTTTTTTTTCCCTGAGTAATTTTTAAATTGTGGTCTTATGTTAAATAGGTGAACTCAAATTATGATTTAAAGTTGCAAACAATACTTTCTTATTAATTTTTAATACAAATATATTAAGCTTATCAAGGATCTCATTTACTCTCTACCATGAGCCTGAGGGAATCTAATAAATGACTTCCCCAAGTGTGATTTAAATATGGATTTAAGATCAGAGGGAGGGGCGCATGGGTGGCTCAGTTGGTTAAGCGTCCGGCTCTTGATTTTGGCTCAGGGCATGATCTCATGGTTCATGGGTTCGAGCCCCACATCCTGCTTTGGGGTTCTCTCTCCCTTCCTCTCTGTCCCTCCCTCCCTCTCCCTCTCTCAAGATAAACTTAAAAAAATCAGAGGGAAAAGAAATGTGTGCATGATAAGGAGCTCTAGGATCACATCACAAGAGGAGAAAATGCAGGTTTTCTTATTCTGCCCGTTTTGGGGTTGAAAGCAGAGGGGGGTGGGGGAGGGGAGTATAGTCTGAAGCATCCAAAGTAGGAAATGTAAGCAGCCAGACCTGCAACACATCTGGAGCTCCGAGCTCTGTACAATGGGCAGCAGAAGACTCCGCAGCCTTAGGTGACGCACCCGAACTCCGTACCCTGCTGACCCTGCTCTGGTCTACACCTCGAATAACTCAGCGTAAGGGTCCACTGGATGGACCTGTCCTCCTGGGAGGGAAAATTTCCTTACTGAAAATATCTATCCACTCAGTCACTAAATGTCGTCTGCACAGCTCTAATGAGCTGGACTTGACACAGCCAGGAGACAGAATCAGAACAGGGCCGTCTGTGATCAAGGGAGATGGAAAGTGCCAGGTGTCTGGGGAGGGAAGGTCCAGCTGCCCAAGGGAGCCTCTGGAGGGGTTACAGGTGTGGTGAGCTCAGGGCTGTGTTTTCCACTGGTAGTAAAAGAGCTGCGCTATGTTGTTACGTTTAGCTCATCAATCCAGTGCGTATTTATTGAGCACCTGAGAAACCCTGAAGAAGTCATGTCGCCTCTCTGAGCCTCAGTTTCCTCAGTTAAATAATGAAGATATTGGGATAATTCTAGGGGCAAACCAAGTCCCAGACAGAAGTAGGTGGTGTGGATTTGGCTTTGTTCCAAATACTGTTATTGATTTACAATTTAATTCTATATGGTCAGAGAGTTTACTTTGTATGACTTGAATCCTTTTATTCTTGAGACTTGTTTATGGCCCTGCATGTGGTCTGTGTTGGTGTACAGTCTGTAGACACTTGAAAAGAACATGTATTTTGCTATTATTGGGTCGAGTGTCTTATAAATGTCAGTTACATCCTATTGGTTGATGGTACGGTGAAATGCTAGATTCTTGCTGATTTTCCGTCTAGGTGTTTGGCCGGTTATTGATACAGGGGTGTGGATATCCCCAGCTGTACTGGTATCCACAAGCCTATTGTCTGTTTCTCCTTTCGGTTATATCAGTTTTTGTTTCCCACATTTTACAACTGAGTTTTTTGATGCATACATATTTAGGATTGCTATGTCTTCTTGGTAAATTGAACTTTCTGCCATTATGTAATGTTTTGCTCTGTGTCTAGTAAAATTTTCTTTGCTCTGAAATCTACCTTATCTGATATTAATGTAACTACTTCTGCTCATATGTTTCTTTTCCGTCCTTTACTTTCAGCTTCCCTATATCGCTATACAGACAACATACAGTGGGTGATTAACAAAACCATTCTGTTAATTTCTGTCATTTAACTGGTGCACTTAGACACTTTACGTTTCCTACATAGACCACTTACATAATCAATGTAGTATTCTATATCAGGGTTTAAGTCTGCCATTTTATTTATGTTTTCTGTTTATTCTGGAGTTCCTTTATTTTAGAATTCCATTCTACAGAGATTTAGCGTGTATCTCTTCGTGGAGCCTTTTTAGTGGCCGCCCCAGGTCTCACATTACATATACATAACATCACACTGTACTGGTGTCTCCGTTTTGTCCATTCAAATGAAGGCTTAGAAGCCTTACCCCCTTTATGTCTTTTACTTTCCCTTAATTGGAATATAACTGTTCTAAAAATTTCTACTAAATGCATTCAGAACCACATCACACAGGCTTATAATTTTTCCTTCAACTGTCAAACATGGTCTAGAAAACTCGAGAGGGGAAACCTATTTTATTTATCCATATCTTTGTGCACCGTGTTCTTCCTTCCTTCCCGATGTTCTGCGAGTCCTCCTTTTATCGTGTCCTTTCTGGTTAGAGGACACCCCTTTAGAACAGGCCCACCACTGACAGGTTCTCACTGTTCCTTCATCTGAGAAGGTCTTGATGTCCCCCTCATTCCTGAAGGGTATTTTTGCCGAATGTAGGTTTTGGGGTTGAGAGTTATTTTCTTTTAGTCCTTGAATAATCGTGTTATTTTCATCTGCCTCCATGGTTTCTGCCGAGAAAACCACCATCATTCAAATTGTTTTGTCTTTAGTTTTCACAAATTTGACTATGATGAGTCTCTGTGGATTTCTTTGGATTTTTCCTACTTGGTATTCACTTCGCTTCTTCAATCTGCAGTTTAGGTCTTTTGCCCAATTTCAGAGAGTTTTCTATCATTATTTCTTTTTTGTTTTCTATTTATTTTATTTTGGAGGGGGGGAGAGGGGCAGAAGAGGGAGAATCTTTTTTTTTTTTTTAAATCTTTTTATTTATTTCTAGGAGAGAGAGAGAGAGAGACAGCATGAGCAGGGGAGGGTCAGAGAGAGAGGGAGATACAGACTCCGAAATAGGCTCCAGGCTCTGAGCTGGCAGTCAGCACAGAGCCCGACGCGGGGCTCAAACCCACGAACCGTGAGATCATGACCTAAGTGAAAGTCGGACGCTTAACCGACTAGGCGCCCCAGAAGAGGGAGAATCTTAAGTAGGCTCCAGCTCAGGGTGGAGTCCCACATGGGGCTCAGTCCCATAAGCCTGGGATCCTGACGTGAGTCAAAATCAAGAGTTGGACACTCAACTGACCAAGTCATCCAGGCACCCCTACCAATTCTTTTTTTAAAAAAAATGTTTCAGGGGCGCTTGGGTGGCTTAGTTGGTTAAGCGTCCGACTTTCACTTAGGTCATGATCTCGCGATTCGCGAGTTCGAGCCCCGCGTCGGGCTCTGTGCTGACTGCCAGCTCAGAGCCTGGAGCCTGCTTCAGTCTGTGACTCCCTCTCTCTCTGACCCTCCCCTGCTCACACTGTCTCTCTCTCTCTCCTAGAAATAGATAAAACATTAAAAAAAATGTTTCACTGTGGTAAAATATACGTAACATCATATAAGTTACCACTTTAACCATTTTCAAATGTACAGTGACACTAAGTGCACTCATATTTTTGTGCAGCCATCAGCACCATCTGTATCCAGAACTTCTGCATCATCCCAGACGGTAACTCCCCTTTCCCTCCAGCCCTTGGAAACCATTATTCTACTTTCTGTCTCTTCACTTTTGGCCCTCTATGTCTCTCATCTAAGTGGAATCATACAGTACTTGTCCTCTTGTATGTGGCTTGTTTCCCTTGGCATAATGTTCATCCGTGTTGTAGCATGTGTTAGAATTCATTTTTATTTTAAGGCTGAATAACATTCCATTGCACGTGTACAAATCCCACAATTTATCCATTCATCCATTCACGTTTCCACCTTTTTGCTATCGTGAATAATGCTGCTAGGAACTAGGGTACAAATATCTGTTCAAATCCTTGCTTTCAATTCTTTAGTGTGTCTACCCAGAAGAGGAATAGCTGGATCCAGTGGTAATTCTGTGTTTCCTTTTTCTGAGGAACTACCATATTCTTTCCCATAGCAGTTGCACAACTTGGTATTCCTCCCAGTGACGTACAGGGGTTCCAATTTCTCCACATCCACACAGACTCCTGTTTTTTGTTTGGTTTTGATCATAGCCATCCTAAAGGGTGAGAAGTGATAACTTGTTATGGTTTTCGATTTGCATTTCTTGAATGAATAGTGATGTTAAGCATCTTTTCATGTGCTTTTTGGCCATTTGTAAATCTTTTCTGAAGAAATGTCTCATCAAGTCCTTTGCCCATCTTTAACTGGGTTGTTTTCTTGTTGTTTAGTTTCAGGAGTTCTCCATATATGCTGGATTTTAATCCCTTATTAGATATGTGATTTGCAAAAACTTTGTCTTATTCTGTGGGTTGCTTTTTAGTGCCCCTTCATACATAAAAGTTTTTTAATTTTGATGAAGTCCAATTTATTTTTTCTTTTGTTGCCTGTGCATTGGTGTCATACATAAGAAATTGCTAAGTTCAATATCATGAAGCTTTTCCTCTACATTTTCTTCTAAGAGTTTTGTAGTTTTAGCTCTTATATTTAGGTATTTGCACCATCTTGAGTTTTTTTTTTTTTTTTGGTAAGTGTTAGTAAGGGTCCAACTTCATTCTTTTACATGTGTGTATCCAGTTTTCCCAACATCATTTGTTGAGGAGACTGTCCTTTCCCCATTAAGTGGTCTTCGTACTCTGGTCAAAAATCACTTGAACATAGAGGTGAAGGTGTGTTTCTGGGGTCTCTATTCCATTGGTCTATATGGCCATCTTTATGCTGGCACTACACTCTTTTGATTACTGTAGCTTCATAGTAAATTTTGAAGTCAGGAAGTGTGAGTTCAACTTTTTTCTCCTTTTTCAAGATTATTTTATCTGCTGGGGTCCCTTGAGTTTCACATGAATCTTACGACAGAGTTTCCTATTTCTAGAAAAAAAATCATTGGGATTTTGACAGAGGTTGCACTCACTCTGTGGATTGTTTGAGTAGTATTGACATCTTGTGTTTTCCAATCATAAACATAGAATGTTATTCGTTAATTTAGGTCTTAATTTTTCATCAATGTCTCATAGTTTTCGGTGTATTACTCTTTTACCTCCTTGGTTAATTCCTAAGTATTTTGTTCTGTTAGATACTATTGTAAATGGAAATGTTTCCTTAATTTCCTTTTTGGATTGATCACTGTCACTGTATAAGAACACAGTTGACTTCTGCATGTTGACTTTATATCCTGCTGAGTTCATTAGTTTTAAGTTTTTTAATGGAATATTTAGGTGTTTCTACACATAAGATCATGTCATCTGTGAAGAGAGACAGTTTTCTTTCTTTCTAATTTGGATGGTTCCACCATTATTTCTTCAAGTACTCTTTCCACCCTCATGTCTTTCCTTCCTCCTTCTGGGACTCCAATGTCGGGTCTTTGTTACCGGATCCCACAGGTCCCTGAGGTTCTGTTCAATTTTACCTTTTTGTTTTTCAGTCATTCCCTCTGTTTTTGAACATTGGTAGCTTCTCTTGTTCTGTCTTCAGGGTCATTAATTCATTCCTCTGTCCTCTACATTCTTTTGTAAAGCGTCAGTTGGTTTATATTGGTAATTGTATTTATCAGTTCTTAAATTTCTATTTGCATTTTAATATTTTTTGTCTCGTTGCTGAGATTTTCTATGTTTTGATTTGTTTTGAGAGTGTTTCATAATTGCTCACTGAAGGATTTTTATAATGGCTGCTTTAATACATCCATCAGATCATTCTAACACCTCTGTTAGCACCTGCTGATTGTCTTTTCTTTTTTTTCCATTAAGATTGAGATCTTCTTAGTTCGTGGTCTGACCAGTGATTTTTCAATTCAAATCTGGACATGCTGGATATTCTGTTGAGATTCTGAATTTTATTTAAACCTTCTGTATTTGGCTGGCTTTCTCTGACATTGCTCCAGTAGGTGAATGAAGAGATAATAATGGGGAGAAAACACTGCGAGGTTGAGTCTGTGTTCCCCACTTGGCTCCTTATTTGTACTGAGCTTATACTTTCTGGTAGGTAATTTCTGTTTGTTTCCTTTAATATGACTTAATCACTATACTCTCATTTTATTGACCATTCTGTTACTTAATTTCTCTTATTTTGGCTCAGAAACATACACTTGAAACTAATACTCTCTATATGGAGGTCAGTAGAGGCATTCAGATAAAGGGACATTCAAATAACTCTGTGAAAGCATCACTGATGATTATGGCACAAATGTCTGTCATGCTTTCTTGCCCTCCCTCTGTCCACCCTGCCCTCCCACATGCTAAGGAGGCTGTGGGCCCTTACAGAGTCCAAGGAGAGGCTCCAGGCAGCCCCGGGGTCCCCTTTCCCCACCCAGTGTACAAGCTGTTGTGTATAGGTGCGTTTCCTCTAACAAGTCAGTGGTTCTCACCAGATTTCTCAGTAAGGTGATCAACGAGGTTAGCAGATTAAGGAACAGGAACAAGAGAACCGCGTGCTCTAAATCAGCCGCGTTGGGGGCTTAAATTTAGGGTGTAGACAGGAGTAGTCTATACCAGAGGCCAGTATGGCAGTGCTTTCAGCTTTCTCTGGCCGTGTCTGAAGAGCTAAGAGCCGTGTGGGATGGAGAGGGGTGTCCGGACTTGTGGCCTGTGCTAAAGAGATCCTCAAAATGTAAAATCTTCATCAATACGAAATGAAAAGGGAAACAATATAGTGTAAGGTAAAACGTTTACATCTAAATAAAAAATGATAATTGAGGGAGAAGAAGTCTGTTTTTTTCCCACCTGCTTTGGGCTAACAGGAACCGCCCACGGGCAACGGCTAACGGGCATGGCTAAGAAGGCAGTTACCCCGGCCCCAGGCGGGAATCGGCAGCATGCAGAGCTCGCCGGGCAGAAACAGGCTCATGGACAGGACAGCCCAGGGACAGGACAGCCCAGAACAGGGCGGCTGCCCCGGGGCTCCAAGAACTCAAATTAGATGCTAACAGAATTCTTCCAAGAAACAAATGGAAAAGAAGGGAAACAGATCAGACACAGGAGACGGCAGGAGAGAAGCACGGTGAGGGGACCCCAGGACTGTCCCGTGGTGGCGGCAGCAATCGCAAGATTTGCACTGAGCCTGCTGGAGATGAGAGCCCACTGTTGGGCCAAGGGGTCCCTTTCTTGAAGGAGGCAGGCCGGGTGGAATCTGTCACAGATTTCTGTTTCTGAACTTCTCTCTCATCTCTGCTCCAAAATCAGTCTTTGACATGCTTTTCAGGCCCTTTCGTCCTATTCTTCGCAGAGTTTCTGAGAACGAATATCTAGGGATGCTAGCCTAAAGAACACCAGTTTCTCCCCTCCCTGGGTCACCTGAGCCAGGAGAGAGCTGGGAAGGGAGGCTTTCTGCACAATGAAGCTGGCCCGCTCCTGCCTAGACTCCGGGGTCCTGTGAGCTTGCGGGGAAATGGATGTGTGGCCTGAGTGATACTGTACTTTGTAATACACACACACACACACACACACATATAGAAGGGGGAGTAACTTGATCATCCTACCCTCTGACAGAGCTTCTAAAACCCTTTGGACTTTCCCAAGTGCCAAACGGGTCTCTTGTTACGTTAATAAGGTGACTTTCCAGAAAGCACCTAAGGCTGGGGGCTGGTTGCCGGGAGAACGAAGCATGTGACTGACCTCTAGGAGAAGGGAGAGGTTGGAGGCTGAAGACTTGCCAGCAGCCAGTGATTTAATCAGTCGCACCTGGTAATGAAGCCTCTATAAAAACCTCTGTAGAGGATGGGGTTTAACACACTTCTGGGCTGGTGAACACATGGAGATGGAGGGACAGTGTGAGCTCCGAGAGAGCCGTGTCCCGAGCTTGCCCTGGGCCTCTCTTCTGTCTGGGTGTCCCTGACTTACAGCCTCCTACAATAAACCGGTGATGTCATAAGCAAGCTGTTCCTTGGAGTTCTCTGAGCCCCTCCAGCAAATTAATTGAACCTAAGGAGGGGGTCCTTGGGATTTTCCACCTGTGTAGCCTGCAGTCAGCAGCTCAGGTGACAACTGGACTTGGCATCAGCATCTGCAGTGGGGGGTGGCCTTGTGGGGCTGAGCCCCTAACCTGTGGGGTCTGATGCCATCTCTGGGTAGATGGTGTCAGAATTCAGGACAGCCAGCTGGTGTCCCAGAATCCCTTGCTGGCGGAGCAAAGCCCTTGCCACCCGAACTGGGTGACCAAACCCTCACTGTGCTAGTAAATGGTCAGAAGGGTCCAGACAAGATCTGGTCTGCTAGCCGTAGACATGTTAGCCGAAGGGACAGGCCCAGCACTCTCACACACTGCCTCAAGAACCACTCTTCGGGGCACGTATTATCCCCATTTTAAAATAAGGAAACTAGATTCCGAGGGACTAAGAGACTCGCTTCAAGGCACGGGACTGTCACGTGAACCTCCTCACTTGAGCTGAGCGCTCTACCGGGTGACACTGCCCGGCCACATCTGCATTCTGGTTGATAATCAAAACCTGGTAAGGGACTCAGTGACTTCCAGAGCCGAACAGGAGGTTGGGGTCCGGCCGTGATTTAACCCCAGGCCTCAGGGCCGACCTGGAGCTCTCAAGGTCCGGGCTGGGGTTTACCTTTGGTCTCAGGAGGAGGAGACACCAAGACAGTTAACAGAGGAAGTTTCTGGAGGTGAGGGGTGCTGCAAGCAGGATGTGAGGAAGGCAGCATGGAACAGGGCCAGTGGGACGGAGTAGGGCAGGGAGTGTCGCCAGGCTGCCGGCGACGGCCACAGTGTTGGCGCAGCCCACGTGACCCCGTGAATCCACATGTAAATGTCTGCCTGGGGTCCCGCCTCTGCAGCTGAGGCTGCGAGAGGCCTCCCTGTGGACTTGTGCACAGAGGCAGCGCTGCGATGAATGAAGAGATGTGCGTCGCCGCCGAGCTGGCGTCAGGACCGCAAGGGGTTTCTGCACACGGGGTCCTTCGGAGGAAGCTCATCTGTCTCACTGGCTGCTTGGAGGAAAAGACGACCCTTGGATTCGGCCTGGATTTAGTGACTTGTTTACACGTTTGCCTCCTCCCGTAAATTGGAAGGACAGCCCTGGGTCTTATTCAGGTTAATACAAGAATTTCATGGACATTCTAGCTAAAGAAACTAGACCCGGTTCCACCTCAGTGTGACTCCAGCCAGGCTCCCGAATGCCTGAGGGCAAGAAGCAGGGGGATAGAGGATCGGAAGCGGGCTCTGCGCTGACAGCAGGAGCCCAGTGTGGGGCTTGAACTCATGAACCGAACGGCGAGATCATGACCTGAGCTGAAGTCAGACGCTCAACTGACTGAGCCACCCAGCCGCCCCTCAGTTTTCAAATGGGAATGAAAATATCTGTGCCGCTGACCTCATCTGTCATGAGAACCTGGCAAGACCAGGTACAGATGAGCAGTATTGATACTTTCGAGTCCACAGAGATATACAGGATTAGTTTGATCACTTATAAAACGACCTGCAGGGGACCCTGGCTTGGGTCCATCACATACATGAGAAATTTCCTCCACATTATTTTGCTGTCAAAACTTTCACACAGTAGACCGTTGATATGTAGTTTTCTGCCTAAGGGATCTGACCAGCTGCCATCTATCAGCCAGTCCAGAAAGGACAGTCTTCTCTGAGACTGTAAGAGACGGCCAGGTGTTCCTCCGTCGGTCTGAGTAAAGGTGTCAGACAAGGTAAGGAGGACAGGAAGTGCCCTGTGCCTTCAGGAATCCCAGTGCTCTTCCTGTCCACCATGTCGTATTTCAGTGAAAGATCAGGAAAGCAAACATAGCTAGTAATTAAATAAGCAAATAAAGAAATAATCCAAAAAAACCAGCACTAGGGATAAATGAAAAAAAAATTTCATTTTTAAGAATCCCGTAAGCAGTTTGTTACTTTTCTCCTCTAAATGTGGGCAGCCGGCCATGTCACAGGCCAGCCCCTGGGCAGCTCCCTGAGAGACCCCGAGGGAGGGCCTGGGCCTCTCCGCTGTCGCTCTTCCATGGACCAAGCACAGGCCCTGGTTCAAGCGCACCCGTAACTCCGCATGAGGCAGGCCTCCCTGAGACCCGCCAGCGCCTGGGCCAGGAGAGCACATCAGCGCTGCATGGGGGGGAGGCCGAGGTTCGGGGGACAGGCACTCTCTGCTGGGGGTCAGGGGGAAGGGCCAAGGCAGCAGTGAGCCGCTGGCACCGGGGGCCCATGGAGGGGGTGAATAAACATTGATCTTTCTATCTTCCTACATAGGCCGGCTCTCCCGTTTGGTTTCTCGGCACTTCCCTGACCTCTCTCCCACCACCCCTCCTTCCTCCAACAAGGACTCCTCCTAAGTTCCAGGTACCTGGTATGGCCCCGACTGGTTACAGAGGTAGGCAAAGTCCTTGGTCTCCTGGGGACATCGGGGATACCTCGTTTTCCTGCTTTATTGCGTTTCCCAGGTACTGTGTGTGTGTGTGTGTGTGTGTGTGTGTGTGCGTGTAACTGAAGGTCTGCGGCCACGCTGTGAAGCAAGTCTGTGGCTGCCACTTTTCCAATAACACTTGCTCACTTCGTGTCTCTGGGTCACATTTTCTAATTCTCACAATATTTCAACTTTTTCATCACTATTGCATCTGTTATATGATCTGTGAGCAGAGATATTAACAGTTACCATTATAATTGGTTTGGGGCCCCACAAACCATACCCACATAAGACACATAATAAATGTACTATTATATAAATAATACATATCATGTGTGCTCTGACTGCTCCACCAACTGGCGTCCCCTACCCCTGGCCTCCCTGTTCCCTGAGATGGGGAATTAGGCCAATTAATAACCCTACAGTGGCCTCCGTGTGTTCAGATGGAGGGAAGAGTCACACGCCTCTCACTTTAAATCAAAAGCTAGAAAGAAATGGTTAAGCTGAGAGAGGAAAGCATGTCAAAGCTGAGAGGCTGAAAGCCGAGGGCTTCTTGCACCAAGCAGTCAGACACACTGTGCATGCAAAGGGAAAGTTCTTGAAGGAAATGACAACTGCTACACCAGTGAACATGCGAATGACAAGAAGGTGAAACAGCCTTACAGCTGATGGGAAGAGAGTCCGGGGCCTGGACAGAAGACCCAACAGCCACGACATCCCCTTAAGCTGGAGCCCGACCCAGAGCAAGGCCCTGGCTCCTTCCAGTGTGTGAAGGCTCAGAGAGGCGAGGAGGCTGCAGAAGGGGAGTGTGAAGCTGGTGGAGGCTGGGTCACAGGGCTTAAGGAGAGAAGTCGTCTCTGTACAAGTACAAGGTGAGGAAGCAGGTGCTGACGGAGAAGCCGCAGCGAGTTTTCTGGAAGGTCCCGCTAAGAGAATTAATGAAGGTGGTGACGCTCAACATCAGATTTTCAATACAGACAAAACAACCTTAGACTGGCAAAAGATGCTATCTAGAACTTTCATAGCTAGAGAAGTCAGTGCTGGCTTCAAAGCCTCAAAGGACAGGCTGACTCTCTCGTTAGGCACTAACTAAACTAGTGACTTTAAGTTCTGACCTACTACTTAGAAAAAAAAAGATTCCTTTCAAAACATAACTGCTCGTTGACCTTGTACCTGGGCACCCAAGAGCTCTGATGGAGATGGATAATGAGATTAGTGCTGTTTTCATGTTTGTTAACATCTATTCTGTAGCCCACAGATGAGGTAATTTTAACTCTGAAATCTTATTATTGAAGAAATACACCTTATTAGGCTAGAGCTGCCACAGATAGTGATCCTCTCATGGATCTGGGCAAAGTAAAACACCTTCTGGAAAGGATTCACCTTTCTATTTCACCTATTCTAGATGCATTAGGAACATTTGTGATTTGTGGGAAGAGGTCAAAATACCAACATTCACTGGGGTTTGGGAGAAGTGGATTACAGCCTTCGAGAAGCCTTCGGGACGTCAGGGGAGGAAGTCCCCGCAGATGTGGTGGAAACAGCACGGAACGGGGACCAAGAGTGGGATCCGAAGATGGGACGGAGGGGCTGAGATCTCATCATCACACTGAACGGAGGAGCACACGGTTCCTGGAGGAGGAACGTCCTCCTGGTGAAGACGCCGTGAAGGTGGCGGAAGTGACCGCGGAGGACTCAGAACGGGACACCGGCCGGGCTGAGGCGGCGGCGGCGGAAGTGACCGCGGAGGACTCAGAACGGGACACCGGCCGGGCTGCGGCGGCGGCGGCGGAAGTGACCGCGGAGGACGCAGAACGGGACACCGGCCGGGCTGAGGCGGCGGCGGCGGGGTCTGAGGACGGACTCAGCCCTGAAGGAAGTTCTACCACGGGTCCCATGCGGTCAGGCTGCACCGCGTGTTCCAGAGAAATCGCTCGTGAGGGGAAGAGTCCATCGCTGAGGCCGACTTGTCTTATTTTCAGAAAGTGCCACGGCCGCCAGCCGGCAGCCCCAGCACCCTGACCAGTCAGCAGCCGCCAGCAGGGAGGCCGGACCCTCCAGCAGCGGAAAGCTCAGACTCGCGGAAACTCAGATGGTTAGCATTTTTTAGCAAGAAAGTATTTTTAAATTAAGATATATATAGATATATATATATATCCATATCCATAATGCTGGTGCACCCCTCCGAGACTACGGTATCGTCTAAACATAACATTCACCTGCACTGGGAAACCGAACAGTCCACTGGACTCTCCTGACTGCGATACTGGCTTTGCTGCGGTGGATTGGACCCCGCCCGTGGCTGTCAGAGGTGTCGCCGCGGGGTGAGCGCTCTGCGGCAGGGTCGCACACCCGGAGGAGCACAGGGAGAAAACTACCCTGCAGCTGGGCCACCCAAGGGGTGGTCGGGTCTTGGTAAAGACCTAAGTGTGACCAGGTCAAGGTGTCCTGGGTGACAGTGGGTGGCCCAGTGTACGCTGGCCACGTGGAGAGGCCGGGGGGGGCGGGGGGGGGCTCTAGGCGGTAGAGGCTGCAAAGCTGGACTGCGGGGAGCGGGGGGGAGGCCGATGTAACAGAGGACTATGGTCAGGATTCTGTGGGGACTGGGTGGGGAGGTCAGCACAAGGGTGGCGGGCTCACATGGACCAGGGCCCAGGTTCAGGGTGCTCTGAAGGCCGGTTGACAAGAGCTGACTGTAAACTGGTGCCGATTTTGGGGAGCTGGCCAATTTTCCCTGGGGGATCTGAAATCAGCCGCGGTGGGCACGTTTATATGACAGAAATGGGCAAACATCACAAACCGTGTGATTTTGGAGCTGGCTGTGAAACATGTACGGGCATGTGCATGTAAGTGCGTGTGTGTGTGTGGTGACACATGTGCCAGGTCACAAGGGGGCACAGGGAGCGGCCCCGCGCTGCGTGCCACCAGGTCTCCCTCTGCGCGCGCTCACCAGGCCCTCCCCCCACCCCGCTCACACTCACCAGCCTCAGGTTCTTCATGGCCTGCGGGAACATGCCCTGGTGCAGCTGCAGCTTGCCGACCTTCATGACCTGCACGCCTCGGACCGGGTGGCTTCCTGGGAAGAAGATCCTGGAAGAAAGCGAAGGGCAAACAGCGTGAGTGGCTCTCACCTTTGCAGTCAGTTCCATCGGGAGACCAGGAGAGGGTGGCCGACCTTGGCTGGACACGCTGCAGCCACCGAGAAAGTCAGCTGTGGGGGCAGGAGGAGGGGGTCTGGCCCTCGGGATGACGGGGCTGGATGTCTAATAAACACTGTGGAAGAGACACAAGGTTGACCGTGTGCATTCCCAGCAGGGGAGGGGTGGAGAGACCAGGTGCATGTCTTAGGGTCACCTCTCAGGACACTCCTGCACCTGGAACAGCCTTGGAGCAGAAGATGGCCGCTAGGTACAAACGGAGTCAGCGAATGTTCACGGCCCCCCAGAGCTGCTACGTGCCCTCTTTTCCCTGCAAAGCCCTAGAATCCCAGTCGTAGGTTTCCTCACGGCCCATCTCACCTGCAGGACCTGAGAGTTTATCACCTTGCCCGATGACAGAGCTGTGTCTGCCGTGACTTCTGTTGACCGAGTGACCTCCATACACAGTGACCTCTCTCCTGCAGAACAGGAGAGGGTGCGTGGCGGACGCAAGAATGGAACCTCAGGACTCTGTTCCAGACCTCGTACCACTTCAGTGTGATTCAACAATTCTATCAATAAAATGTGTACAGCTCAGCCACTTCTGCACCCCCTGGCCCCCCACGCACATCCTCTACCCTTAGCGTCTGCTGAACTGCTGCATGTCCAGGACCATTCCTGGGGCTGGGGGATGTATAGGTCTGAGCGTTTCCCCCAAGGCCCAATAATCCCACCAGACGCAAGACAAACATTCATACGACAGTTACACAATATCACAGGAGAGGGTGTGAGTTAGTGCCCAATGAGGCCTACCTGACAACATGCCCGTGCTCAGCTCAAGGTGGCTGAACTGAAATGAGAGAACACCGCAGTTATGAAGAGAGATTGCCAACTGATGGCTGGTTGGACCGGGAAGGTTTCCTGGAGGAAGGAGATAGGACGTAAACCGGATCCCAAGGATCTGGGTAAGCCTGGCTGGGTGGGGGGAAGGGAAGCGCATTCCAACCAGTAGCATGAGAGAGGGCGCACTCCAGATGCGGCTCATCCAGAGACCCTGGGTTCTGCTCTGACGGTCCCGGCTCACAGATGGCCTGCCCTGTGCCGAGCACTGTTCCAACCACTTTTCGCTCGTGAACTCATGGAACCCACATGTAAGCTCTACTGTGTAACACAGAAGAGCGAAATTTACCAGGAGATGCATATACTCTGATAGGTGTATATAAGCCATTCCCCCTCTGTGAAACTCCACTCTTTCCCACATGAAATATGACACAGAAACTCCTCTCATTCATGCTCTTAAAAAAGCGGAAAGTGGAAAGCAGTACATGAGAGGGAGGTATTTAAATCAATAGAAGGGCGGCCATGCTTCACTTAAAGAACCACGAAGGGCGGGAAGGGGGAAAACAAAGGAGACACCTGGGTCTTGGAGTTTTCTTTATCTCTTGAGGATGCCCAGACATCAGCCACTTCACCTCTCACCCCCGATAAAAGGAACATCATTATCTACTTGTGTGGAAAAGATTTTAAGATTCCCCAGACAAAAAGCTTGAGCACAGGACGCCATTATCAGAAGGTAATTGCCCTGGACACTTTCCTCAAAAGCACACCTGGATTTGGGATTTTATTTTATTGCTATGAATGTGGACTAAATTTAAAAGCCAAAAAGTAATTTTATACTAAAATCATTCCACTAAGTGGATGTCTGTCATTTCTGTTAGCAGACGGAAAATCTTTGGTTCTGTCACGGTACAGAAAGTGGCCCGTGATTATGCAACGACAGGTACCTGCTCTGGTTGCTTAAAGATATTAAAAAAGAAAGTGAAGTTTCATCTGGAGAGAATAAGGAGAAGGTGTCTGTGAGGGGACTTCCACACAGATATTCGGGCAGCCGTGCTGTAGCTCCGGCGGGCACTGTCTATGTGGCCAGATTGCTTCTGGAGGCCTCCCAGCCGCCATATGCAAGAAGAGCCACGTAGCACCTTGAAGAAGAGCGGTGAGGCTCACTCCTGCTGGGAGAAGCTCCCCAGTGAGGGATGTGTGATGGTGGGGACAGACGGGGGCCCGCGGGCCGTCTTCAGTCACCACTGCCAAGCATTGAGGCCAGCTAAGTGCCTCATCCAGAAATGACCACCCTGGGTCACCCAGCAGTGTGGGAGCCACCGCAGGAATCTGAGCAGGAAGGAGAAGGAAAGAGGCACCCATGAGATGCCACATTCTGTGCCCCATCCAAGAACAGTCTCAGCCCTGGAGGGGACACAGTCTAATTGCAGAAATGAAGCTAATAAAACCACGACACAGAGAGGAGTGTGAGAGCTGCCTTAGCACACACACAGGGTTCCAGAAGCGGCAGAGCCCTTGTTGACCCATTTGACATTTTTCATAATAAAAAAACTGGACACTGAGTTTTACTTTCTCACTTTCAGGAACTACGGACTCTGGTAGGTAACCGCCTCAAGTTTCAAAAAAGGACTTGTAAGGAATTCTAAGCCTTATATAGAAATTACTTTGAAACTCACTGGGAGCCGGAGCAAGAGAGCATGAAAAGTCAGGTGGAGTTGTGTGAAGTTAAAACAGCTGCTGTAGGAGAGTTATTTATGCCTTTGTGGTGGGGTGGCTTCATTTGTGATATAACACATTTGTGTTATTTTTTTTTTTTTAGAAAAAAGATCCTAACATCAGGAAGCGAAACCAAAGAAAGGACAGACTATACTGCCTAAGAAATCACTTCAGAACTAGAACTATTTTGGGGCACCTGGGTGGCTCAGTCGGTTAAGCCTCCAACTTTGGCTCAGCTCATGATCTCACGGTTCGTGGGTTCCAGCCCTGCGTCGGGATCTGTGCTGACAGCTCAGAGCCTGGAACCTGTTTCAGATTCTGTGTCTTCCTCTTTCTCTGACTGTCCCTCTCTCTCTGTTATGCTGTCTCTCTCTCTCAGAAAAAAAAAAAAAAGAACTAGAACTATTTCTTAACCATGACCTTAACTAATTACACAGGTAGTCTGGGTAAGTGCTGTTCACCAAAAGGGTGACGAATCCTTACTTCTCCGTCACCTCTGCTGCACGGCTCTGTCAGCGACAGAAAGAGCAGAGCCATGAATTCCTATTTGTTTCCCAAAAAAAGGATGATCCTGGGTTCTAGCCTCAAGTGAACCCTCCCCTCCTATTTTGTCTATTCTACATGCTGTTGGCTCCACACCACCGACAGGTGACTCTGCCCCCAACCCCCCCACCACCTGAGTCTGAGAAAATAAAATTCACGTGCCTCTCATCATTCCACCACACATTACAACAGCATTTTTTAACATTATAGTGAGATTTGTCTCATTGCAATTAGGTTTCTCTTGGGTTTATTTGATCCCACAAGTGAGTAAGCAGGATCACTTCCTTATTCCACTTCTTTCTTCCTAGAAAGAATGTATTTCTAGTTCTAAATACATCTTCCATGCAAAGGGCAAGACTCTCTTACTTTGAGAAGTTTAACAATTAATAATTGTTTGTACATGACCTGTTTATAGTATA
This sequence comes from Hyaena hyaena, assembly GCF_003009895.1. Taxonomy (NCBI): domain Eukaryota; kingdom Metazoa; phylum Chordata; class Mammalia; order Carnivora; family Hyaenidae; genus Hyaena; species Hyaena hyaena. The sequence goes on from NW_024080758.1 coordinate 2,651,522, forward strand.
TGTCCTATTGTTGGAAAGAATCTCTAAAAAGAGCTTTTTGTTTATTTTAAATGTTCATGTAATTCAGGCTCAGGACCAGAAGTTTTACTGTGGATAAATTTGAAGGAAGGAATTAGGAGACTTAGGTTCAAGATCTTGCTTCTTCCAAGTAGTTAGCTGAGTGACCACTTCACATCACAGTTAACCCGGGGCTGAGAGAGGAGACGGGAGAACACTTGGAAATGCTCACAACGACCTGCAAACACAGGCTTAGTATCATTAGTGTCGAGGGCAAGTAAATGTATGGGAATTACTTGGAATGCCTTCTTACATCCTCATTGAGATAAACAAGGGGGAAAAAAAGTTGCCTGATTTTACTGCAAAGCTAAAAACAAACAAACAAACAAACAAACAAAAAACCCAACAACTAGAGGCGCCTGGGTGGCTCAGTCGGTTGAACATCCGACTTCAGCTCAGGTCATGATCTCGCGGTTCGTGGGTTCGAGCCCCGCGTTGGGCTCTGTGCTGACAGCTCAGAGCCTGGAGCCTGCTTCAGATTTTGTGTCTCCCTCTCTCTCTGACCCTCCCCTGTTCATGCTGTCTCTATCTCTCTCTCAAAAATAAATAAAACGTTAAAAAAAACCCTGGCCCAGGAGCATAAAAAGTGATTTTTGCAACAGCCAAAGACCCACTTGGATCACCTGTATGTCTGCCTGTAGTTTTTTTTTTTTTAATATTTTATTTATTTCTGAGAGAGAGAGACAGCGTGAGCAGGGAAGGGTCAGAGAGAGAGGGAGACATAGAATCCGAAACAGGCTCCAGGCTCTGAGCTGTCAGCACAGAGCCCAACGCGGGGCTCGAACCCACAAACCATGAGATCATGACCTGAGCAGATGTTGGACGCTCAACCCACTGAGCCACCCAGGCGCCCCCTGCCTGTAGTTTTTTTAACTGCAGACTGAATGTGTGGCACTGCGGAGAAGGCTGGCAGGCACCGCAGTCGTTGAGAAGGTGCCGGGTGAGTGGCCTGGAGCCACCTTGTTAAGGAAATAACTTCGCTGTAGACGGGTTGAGCATCTAATTTTGAACCTGAAAGTTTGTGTTCTCATCTTCTTCTTGAAAAGTGAACCGAGAAGACATTGCCCATCTTATTTGCAACTTTCAAATTGTGTTCGACTATTTTCGTTTAATGCTGGGTCTGTGCACAAATTTTCTCACCCACTGGCCAGACCTGCTCGTGTGCAGCCTGGAGCCCTGGCAGTTTGGCCGGCAGCGGGGAGACCCCTGGACCTGTCCCGGGACCTGGTGCCATGCGGGCACAGTGGTCTGGCCTGGCGGGAACCCTCCGGGCCGCCAGGGTGGTCCTCCCTCATACACGAACAAGTCCTTTAGTGCTCATAATGGGGACAGTGCTGCCCTTCGCCTGGCCTTGGCGCATTTCATGTCACACTCTTTTGTAGGGTGTGAAATATTTAATAGTATTTTGAAGTATCTCAAAAAGGCCAGCCAGCATGATTCAATTACACTATAACTGAGTCATAATGCCCTTACGAAAAAATGGCCATGAGATGTTTATTATATTAGACGTACCTGCCCTGCATAAACTCTGTTTATACATGTACATGGGCAGTAAAACACACCTCTAAGTTCCGGATGGGATGCATACCCTAAAGCCCCCAAATATCTGAGTACATAGATGGTCACATCATTCTGAGATCATTGCCCAGGAAAAAACTTGTGAGCGGAAATGTGACAACTTATGTTCAGGGGCGCCTGGGTGGCTCAGTGCATTAAGCATCCGACTCTTGATTTCCACTGTCATGATCTCATGGCTCGGGGGACCAAGCCCCATATTGGGCTCTGTGCCGACAGTGAGAAGCCTGCTTGGGATTCTCTGTCTCACCCTCTCTGCCCCTCCCCCCCCAAATAAAAAAAACATAAAAAAAACTTATTTTCATAAATTGATTTGAGCCTGTTAGTTCAAACTTATAAAAAAATTAGTTTGGATGCTGTTTCTGATAACATGGTGGGCTTGGTAGCCATTCTGAGTCTCTCACTGAAAACAATGTAAAATGATAGATAAGATACTTTAAAAAGTAGTAAAATGCTGGCAGAATAGTAAAGACTTGTCAGGCCAAAATCTAAGTGAAGAGGGAGCCCTGAGAAGTAAGTAGAATGGCAGAATGATGGTAGCCTGGGGCCTTTGGCTTCACCTGCTTTGTGGAGCTTGGGGGGCACAGTGTGTACCCAACACTGGAGGGCCCAACAGAGAATCCTCCCTTCTTGCCAAACGCAGAGACAGACTATGTTCAAAAGAGTCACAGTAAGTCCAACAGAAAGCCACAAGCCAGTAGAATAATATCTCCAAAGTGCCAAGGAGAAAAAGTTCCTAATCTCATGTATTTCCTCAAAAATATTTTTCACGAATCTGAATGTGCAGCTAGAGGGTTTGGGGTTACTTTCTGAGGTGATGAAAATGTTCTAAAATTGAATGTGGTGATGGCTGCGCATATCTTTGAATATACTAAACTGTATGCTTCTGATGGGTAAATTGTTTGGTTCTATGAATTAGATCTCAATAAAGTTATTTTAAAAAGAATGAGATGTTAGCACTGAAAATAAAATACTAAGGTACAGATCTAATGACATACATACAAACTCTATACAAGGAAAGCTACAAATCTCTGATGAATGAAATCAAATAACTAAATAAATGGGAAATTATTTCATGTTTGTTGATAGGAAGACTCAATATTGTCAAGATGTCAGCTTTTCCCAGCATGCTCTATAGAGTCAATGTAATTCCAATCAAAGCCCCAGCAGGGTATCCCGTGGATTATCAATAAAAGGATTCCAAGTTTCTATGGAGGCAAAAAAGACCCAGAATACCCAACACAACACTGCAGAAGAACAAAGCTGGAGGATTGATACCCAACTTCAAGACTTGCTATAAAGCTACAGTAATCAAGATGGTGTGGTGCTGAAGAAAGAACAGATCAACGGAACAGAACAGGGAGCCCAGAAAGACCCACAGGAATATAGTCCACTGACTTCTGATGAAGGAGAAAAGGTAACACAGAGGAACAAAAACAGGTTCTTGTCAACAAATGGTTCGGAAACAGCTGAACACATACATTGCAAAAAGTGAATGCAAACACAGGTCTTATGCCCCTCACAAAAACGAACTCAAAATGGATCACAGATCTAAATGTAAAATGCAAGGAGCACCTAGGTGACTCAGTCGGTGGAGCGTTTGACTTTTGATTTTGGCTCAGGTCATGATCTCATGTTTCCTGAGATAGAGCCCGGTGTCAGGCTCAACACAGAGTGAGGAGCCTGCTTGGGATTCTCTCTCTCCCTCTCTCTCTCTCTCTCTCTTTCTCTCTCAAATAAACAAACCAACCAACCAACAAATAAGAATAAGTGGAGAATGCCAGCCGTGGAACTGCTAGAAGATAACTCTAGGGACAAGCTAGAAAGTCTTAGGTCTGGTGATATCTTTTCAGATACAACACTGAAGACACGATCCAGGAAAGAAAAAACTGATAAGCTGGAAAAGTGAAAACCTGTGCTCTGCAAATACACTGTCAAGAGAATGGGAAGGTAAACCACAGACTGAGAGAAAATATTTATGAAAGACACATCTGATAAAGGACTATTATCCTAAATATACAAAGAACTCTTAAAACACAACAATAACAACAATAACAACAATAAAAACTACAGAAATGGGCCAAAGACCTGAACAGACGACTCACTAAAGACGAATACATACAGATGGCAACAAAGCACATGAAAAGATGTTTTCATTATGTCAGCAAGGAAATGCAAAGTAAAACAACAGAGGGAGATGCCACTGCACGCATTTCAGAAGGGCCCGACTCCGGACACGCCACCGCCATATTCTGGTGAGAATGTGGAGCAATCGGAACTCTCCTTTGCTGCTGGTAGGAATGCAAAATGGGGCAGCCACTCTGGAGACAGTTTGGTGGTTTCTTATAAAACTAAACATACTCAGGGGTGCCTGGGTGGCTTAGTCGGTTAAGCGTCCGACTTTCACTTAGGTCATGATCTCGCGGTTCGTGGGTTCGAGCCCCGCGTCGGACTCTGTGCTGCCAGCTCAGAGCCTGGAGCCTGTTTCGGAGTCTGTGTCTCCCTCTCTCTCTGACCCTCCCCTGCTCACGCTGTCTCTCTCTCTCCTAGAAATTAAAACAAACAAACAAACAAACAAAACTAAACATTCTCAATAAACTCACCCATAGGATCTAGGAATCATACTCCTTGGTATTTACTCAAAGGGGTGGAAGACTTATGTGCACACAAACACACACACACAAACTTACAGCAGCTTTATTCATCACTGCCAAAACAGAGAAGCAAGCAAGCAGTAGACAAATGGATAAATAAACCGAGGTCCATCCAGATGAGGGACTATTATCTGGTACTGACAACAAATGACCTGTTAAGCTCTGAAAAGACATGGACTTTAAGTGCATATTATGAAGGGAAAGAAACCAATCTTAAAAGGCTACATTTCCACAGTAGGACATTGTGGAAAAGGCAAAACTATGGAGACAATAAAAAAAAAAAAAAATCAGTGATGTCCAGGGGTTAGGGAGTGGGGGAGGGATGAACAGGTGGAGCACAGAGGGTTTTAGAGCAGTGAAAATACTCTGTATGATACCATAATGATGGACACGTGTCATTATGACACATGCATTTGTCCAAATTCATAAGATGTACAACATCAAGGGCGAACTGTAATGTACAGTATGGACTTAGGGGATGATGATGTGTCAGTGTTGTAACAAACATGCCACGCTGGTGGGAAATGTTGATAATGCAGGAGGCTGCGCATGTGTGGGGGTGGGGACTACATGGGACATCTCTGTAGCTTCCACTCAGTTTTGCGGTGAACCTAAAACTGCTCTAAAATATAAAGTCTTGGGGCGCCTGGGTGGCTCAGTCGGCTAAGCGTCTGACTTTGGCTCAGATCATGATCTCACGGTTCATGAGTTCAAGCCCTGCCGTCAGGCTCTGTGCTGACAGCTCAGAGCCCGGAGCCTGCTTCAGATCCTGTGTCTCCCTTTCTCACTGCAATTCCCCCCTCTCAAAAATAAATAAACATTAAAAAAACAAAGTCTTAATAAAATAAAAAGAAAGAAAATGAAATTGAGACACTTTTGGAAAAAAACTGAGACTCTATCACCAGCAGCTCTAAGAAAAGGAATTTCTAAAGGATGTACTTCTGGAAGAAAACAAGTGAGCCAAGATGAAAGGTCTAAGGTGCAAGTAGGAATGAAGAACAAAAAGAATGTCTAATGTGGAAAAATCTTCGAATACTAACAAATGAAACAGTAACTGTGTGGGAGCTAAAAACATGGTAACAATAAAAATATACAATAATCATAGCACATGTCAGTAGTAAAGAAGACAGGATTCAAGTACTCTAAAGTCTTTCTATATCCAAGTAGAACATACAGTGGTTACACGCCTATTTACTTTATAGCTCTTTAAACAGTTCACGCATGATTTACATACCCTTTGGAATGTATGATATATTCAACAATCAAAAGTCTTGGGGGCGTCTGGGTGGCTCAGTGACTTCAGCTCAGGTCACACTCTCACGGTTTGTGGGTTTGAGGCCGGCGTCTGTCTCTGTGCTGGGTGGGAATTTGCTTGAGGATCTCTCTCCCTCCCTCTCTCCCTCCCCCTCCCCTGCTCACGTGTGCAAGCTCTCTCTCAAATAAATAAATAAAAATTTTTAAAAAGAAGGGAACACTGTGGTTTAAAAGATGTACATGTCTTACCCTTGTTTGGAGGGAAACAATGATACTTAGAAAAATTAAAACCTCATAAAAAAGCTGCACAGTCTAGTGTTGAATAGTAGATGAAACACAGCCTGCCACCGATCATCTTACCAAGTTATGTGTCTATGTCTCTAATACCGCGCGTCTGTATCTAACAACACCCTGAGTGGTAGTGTTGACGTGAATTCCGGAAATGTGACTGGTCCTTTTACTGAAACGAGCTGGTACTGGTGCTCAGCGCTCAGGAGCCCAGAAGAAGGCGCGGGCTCCCGGAGCACAGGTGGTGGGCGGGCCTGGGAAGCAGAGGCGTGCTCCTTTCTGGTTAATAAAAAAAAAGAAAGAAAGAAAAAAGTCTGTTGGGACATAAAAGCTGGCGCTGCTTTGATGCGGATTCGTGAGAAAAATGAGTCCACAGCGGGGGGTTGGCAAACTCCGGTGCCAAGGCCAGACCCCGCCCGTGCCGTGTCCCCTCAGCCGTCGTGGCACGCGGCCACGCCCGTTCCTTTCTGTGCCGCCGACGGCTGCTGTCCTGACGCAGCAGGAGAACTGAGGAGCTGACTGTATGGCTTGCAAAGCAGAAAGTACTTACCACTCAGCCTTTTACACAAAAGCTTGCTGACACCTGGTCTACAGTAAAGGACTTTCTAGAAGTAAGAGGCCGGAGGGAGGCTCTCAGACCAAAGCAATACCCTGTAATGGATATATTCCATCATGATAATGGATATAATGAGTATGTACTGGAAATGTGACTGTCTAGTTGTCTTTGTCACTAATGAGAATAAGATGATTTTACGAAATACAATTAGAGCCCCTGCTACTTATCAGGCCTCGATCTAAGGACCCGATTTAGCTCAATTTATTAAAAAACAATAAACTTTGGTAATGACAATATGAAGCGATCAGAGTTTTCTCTGCAAAAACCAGTATAAAACTGGACACAATTGCCCCCCCTTCCCCAAAAAACCAAACCCGACTCAGTGTATGAGAAAATGACCAAAGGGAGACAACAAACTGAGAAGTTGTTCATTCTTAAAAAAAAAAATACCGCTAGAACTTAGGGTAAGAGGAGAATGTAAGGCCTGCTTGACCAGGGCTGAGCCCACCCACCATCCTCCCCACATCCACGATTGCCCTAGAGGAACAGACCCGCGCTTTCCGCATCGTCTATAGCCAGGAAACCGCACGCACCTAAGGGACGTGCAAGAAGCCTCGCAAAAAGTAACAAAGGGAGCCCGAGAACCGGTTACACCTTTGAATGCACACACCTTCGCACACATGGCAGAGCGGGGAAGCCGTTTAGGTTAAGGGTGTTTGAGCCCCACCTGTGTCCACATCCCTGGCGGACGCTAGACTATGCAGTCACGGAGGAGACCTCTAAGAAGCTGGGGCAAACAAACAAACTGAGCACAGAGCTCATGAATCAGGCCTACTGCACACTCCACAGTTTATGTCCAGGCAAGTTAGAAAACCATGCACACCACCATCACACCAGCCTCCAGAACAATAAGACACAATGCAGAGTTAATATGTTATCTTAAAGGTTCAGTTGTCAGTTAAAAACAAAGTTTCAGACAGGCTGTGGTAGGAAGCAAAATGGCCCCGAAATAAAGCCACAATCTAATCTCCACAGCTTGTGAATGTGTTACCTTCCACAGCAAAGTAAACTTTGCACATGTGATGAAGGTTATAAATAATTTGTTACAGCAGCAAAAGATAACTTGTAATGTGCATGCAAAAGAGAGCACCATCTTAGGAAGACCGCTGTCAGAAGAAACAGGCTCCAGGTGGGCTCAGATACTAGATTTAGAAAGAAAAATCATTAAAGCAACCATGACAAATATTTCTAAGGAATTAAATGATATTCAAAGAATTAAGGGAAAATTGTAAGAAAAAAAGCAGTGGGAAGAAGTTTTGATGGAGAAAATCGTTAAAAACGGAGCCCAATATAAATTCTAGAGTTGAAATGAAAAGTTCGCTAGAGGGACTTAATGGTGGAGGCGATATGGCAGGAGAAATAATCAGTAAGCTGGAAGCCAGATCAATAAAACATCAAATCTGCAGAACATAGATCTCAAATATCTATGAGAAAAAGTCAGGAACTTCAATGCATGTGTGATGGGTATCCGAAAAACAGAAGAAAGAGAATGGGACAGGAAAAGTAGAAACAATTATGTTTGAAACCTTCCCAAATTTAATTAACATAAGATTTAATTAATACAAATTTAAAAATTAATAAAAGTATTAGCCCACAGATCCAAGAAGCTCAACTACTAGTAAAATAAATGCGAAGAAAATCTCATCAAGACACATCACACTTAAACTGTTCACAGTTAAAGAGAAAATACTCAAAGGAGCAAAAAACAGACAAAACAAAAACACCTCATCACATATAAGGAAACAGCTGACTGCTTATCAGAAACAGTGGATAGAAAATACAAAAGAATAATAATGCTGAAAGAAATACAAAGTCAACCAAAATATCTACACTTAAAACTGTCCTTCAAAAGCAAAGGTGAATGTAGTAAAAATGTTGATTCTCCTCAAATTGAGGAGACATAAAAATTATTCTCAATAAAAATTAGTGTAATAAAAACTATAGGTTGTAATAAAAAAATCCCAGCATGATATTTGTAGATACAGACAAGCTGGTTAAATGTACATAAAACTTTAAAGACACCAGAATAGTCTAAACAGTTCTGAAAGAGACTAAAATTGGGGGACTCCCATAACCCAATCTTTAGATTTACTATAAAGCTGTAATAATTGAAACTGTGTAGTACTGCCAAAAAGGCACATAGATAAAGAAACACAACAGATATTTCAAATATAGAGCACACACATACGGCTGATGTGTTTTGGACAAAGACACGAAGCAGTAAGGATAGTTTTTTCAACCGTCCATAGGAAGAGAGATGAACCTTGACTTGAACTTCATACCTTGTACCAAGGTCCTTCATGAGTCCATTAATTCAAAATGGATTATCAACCTAAATGTAAAATAAACAATTATGGAACTTAAAAAAAGATACAAGAAAATCTTCATGATCTTGTGTTAGGCAAAGATTTCTTACATAGGACACTAAAACATGGTCCAATAAGTAAACGCTGACAAACTGGACTTCATAAAAATTAAAAGTATGTCCTCTTGAAAAGATACATAAAAGCAAGCTATAGAGAGAGTGGGTGAGATTATGTGCAAAATATACGTCTAAGACTTCTAACCAACATACCTAAGGAGCCCTTACAACTCAGTAATAAGACATAAACAAAAAAATGAAAAATGGGCAAAATATTTGATAGGTATTTCATAAAGAAAATATAAATGGCAAGTGGTTCTCAAAATCATCACCAGAGAAGGGTTTTACAGACACCGTATGCCCACTAGGCTGGCTAGAATCAAAAGCAACTGACAGAATTATTTGGTGTGTGTGTTGGCAACGATACAGAGGAACCAAACTCCTGTATGTTGTCAGGGGAATGTAAAATGGTACAAACACGTTGGAAAAGATTTTCGCAACTTCTTAAAAAGTGACACAGAAGACAACCTGATTGAAATGGACAAAGGATGTGAATAGACATTTCTTCCAAGAAGGTATGCCAATGGCTAATAAACACATGGAAAGATGTTCAGGATCATTCGTCATTAGATAGATGCAAATCAAAACCCTAGTGAGTTACCCCTCACACATGATTCTATTTATGTGAAATTTCTAGAAAAAGCAAAACTCTAGACACAGAGTAGTACTGTGGTGGCCTGAGGCTGGGTGTGCAGGTAGGATTCAACTGCAAAGAGGTGGAGGGAATCTATGGAGAGGACAGAAATGAAAAAAAAATTTTTTTAATGTTTATGTTTGAGAGAGAGACACAGAGCATGAGTGGGGGAGGGGCAGAGGGGGGAGAGAGAGGGAGAATGAGCAGGGGAAGGGCAGAGAGAGAGAGAGAGAGAGAGAGAGAGAGAGAGAGAGAGAGACACACACACACACACACACACACACACACACACACACACACACACAGAATCCCAAGCAGGCTCCCGGCTCTGAGCTGTCAGTACAGAGCCCGATGCGGGGCTCGAACCCATGACCTGTGAGATGATGATCTGAACTGAATCAGACGCTTAGCTGACGAGCCGCCCAGGCGCCCCTGGAGATGACAAAAATATTTAACAATTGGATTGTGGTCCTCCCTGCACAACTGCAAGAACTTTCTAACACTGATTGAGCCGTACGCTTAGAACGGGTGAATTTTACGGTATGTAAATCATGGGACAAGAAAAGCTGTTAAAAAAATCAAACCACCTTATGAGCCCGGAACTACTAAGCCGCTTCACCTCGGAGGAAACTGCCGCGCAGAGAGAGTAGGGACGAGCTGGAAGGCGGAGGCACTGTGAACTGGGCCCCGGCAAAACGCCTGGGTCCTCACCCGCAGATCAGAGCCGGGTCATCTGCTCAGTGCGCACCATACTGGGAACGTGCAGAAACATCCTGCCCCCTCCTCCAGGCAGTCACGTGCAGGGCCGCAGAGGCGACTATTCGACGGGGGGCTTTATCCTGTGCACGGACCCATCCCTGCCTCCGTGCTCTGGAATTAGCACAATCAGCCTGGTTTTGACTATTGTCCTCTACTGTACAACTCAGGAAAGTGGGCACAAAAATTTAAATAATTTGGCGAAGGTCACACAGCTAGTGTGTAGTGTGCGTGGAATTTAAATCAAGGGCTGACTTTAAAATCTTTGTACAATATTTACCCCAATTTCTTGGGGAAAAAATGTATTCCTCTTTTAAATATGTTATTTCCCCACGTGGTAACAAACTATCTGGACTTTTTACATTAAAATACACCATTTTTCAAAAAGTAACGTGCAATTCTTTTTCAGGGCACCTGGGTGGCTCAGTCGGTTGAGCATCCGACATCTGCTCAGGACATGATCTCATGGTTCGTGAGTTCAAGCCCCAAGTTGGGCTCTGTGCTGACAGCTCAGAGCCAGGAGCCTGCTTCGAATTCTGTGTCTCCCGCTCTCTGCCCCTCCCTACTTGTGCTCTGTCTCTGTCTCTCTCTCAAAAATAAACATTAAAAAAAGTTTAAGTAATGCACAAATTTTTAATGGTTTCCCTGAATTCCACAGTGTCTGTAAGAGAAAATACATTTTTCTGATACCTGTAGACCTAAAACTTTCTTTGCTAATGGAAGGATCCTGTCACACTATTGGAGGCTACACAGTCACAGAGGCTACTTCTCTGCCCCTCCCTCTGAGCCCAAAAATAGATTACTCCTTAAATTACAGAAATACACAGACATTTTATACTTAATTACATTATCAAATCCCTACTTAAGAGGCCAACATCACCTCAGTTCCTTTAATCTTGTTTCTAGAAGAGCCACTGCAGCCATGACTAATCTTTTTTCATGCTTATCAACTTGTAAGATTTTGACATTTTTCAGTAATGCAGACATTATACACAGACATAAATAGTGCACACACAGTATTTTTTCGAAGGGACAGGAGATCATGGAAGAGTAAATGTTCCCTGGGAACTTGTTTATTCCGCCATTGTCGAAGGGGGAGTGAATCAAGAATTCAAACACAGTCCAGAAATAGCAAAGCCATCTGGATTTAACCTGATGGCCATAAGAAACCTCCAGCGATACTTTTCTTCCGTGGGAAGAATTAATGATCTGCTTGCTATTTAATGCAGGGAGCGTGCCTGCCTGTGACAAAACCAGTCAGGGTATTCACAGTCAAAATAACATGTAAAAAGCTACCTCTGATATAATGCTCCCAATTTACTATCAAAATGCCTATTAGACAGGAATATAGATGAAAAAAAAAATCACCATACAACTTAAAGCTAGTACGAACAGCCAACCTGATGCCAGAGTCTAGGAAGTGCTCTTAGCTGCAACTTTGCTCAAAACAATGCATAGTGAAACATCATGTGGACAAGCCCATTCACTGGAAGGTGCTGGGAAGGCCCCTTCCTACTACCTGAATATGGACCAGAAATGCAAGTCTGGACCAAGCAGGAACCTGTACGGCTGTCCATTCGTTATGGGGGAGGGGGTTTGTCATAGTCAAAGTTAGTCATTCTGGACCCCTTTTTCTCCTTAACCAATTTGGACCTGTATTCCAGGTACAGACTGGAACTCCTAAGGGGAAAAATGGGGTAGAGACTGGGGTTAGGGGGCAAGAGTGGGGGAGAAGGGGTGCTACACTGAATACTGACCAGAGCAGGCATTCTAAACGACAGCTGGTAAGCGGAGGCTGAGATCTGAAGAGCCCTGACAAGAGTGCTTCGCGAGTGTCCAGTTTTCCGTATACTTTACCTGGTTTGTGTCCCAGAGTGCCAGGATAAGAAAAGATGCCATTTAAGTCCACATATTGTCAACTGAGGAAAATCCACTAGTTTATGAGAACCAGCTGTACACCGAGCCTATCAATCTGCCATCCAGTTCTAGATCTGATGAAAAATTTCAAAGAACCCTGGGCCAAGGGCAATTTATATACTATAAATTGGCCAATATTTATACTGAATATTTTCTCACTAAAATTGGGAAAATGGCAAGGAAGTCCACGGTTATTCACCACAGTACTAGAAGTACTATCCAGTGCGATAAGAAAAGAAAATCAGTTAAAAAGGAAGAAATAAACTGTCCCTAGCTGCAGAGACATAATCACCTAGGTAGAAAACCCTAAGGAATTTACAAAGGCATCCCCAGAACTAGTACAGAAAATCAGTAAAGCCACAGTATACAAACTTAACACACACACAAATTAATCACATATCTATATACTAGTCATGAACACACAAAAACCAAAATTAAAGCTCCAATACCACTTATAATCCCTATTCCCTATAAACAATGAAATACTTAGGTAAAAATCTATAAATATCATCTATAGGTTGAAAATGATAAAACAATGGTGAAAGAAATTCAAAGAAGATCTAAGAACAAATATGCTGTGTTCATAGTTTAAATGACTCAATACAGTAAAGCTGTCAATTCTCATCAAATTGATCTATAGGTTACACGCAATTCCTCTAAAAACCCCAGTAAGAGTTTTTGTAGATATAGGCAAGGTTATTCTAAAACTTACGTGCAAAGGCAAAGGAGCTGGAAACAATTTTGAAAAAAGAAAAGAAAACAAAAGAAAACTCTTGGATTCACACTATCTCGTTTCAAGCACGTCTATGGAAGTCAGTAATAAAGACTGGGTAGCAAGCTCTAGTTCTTCTCCTCGCGCTTGGCATGATCACGTGCCACATGTCCTCCTTGATCCCAGGTTTCCACTGTACCCTGGCAAAGCTCGTACGGCAGTAACATAGGAAGAGTATCTGAGTGTCTGTGGATGACACGTTTCAACATTTGAATTGTCTACTGCTGTATAATAAACCATTCCAAAATGGAATGGTAGAAAAATAACAGCCATTTTGTTATGCTCACATATTTGGCGCATGAGAAGTTAAGAAAGGGCATAGCAAGGAGGCATCTGCTCTATATTCTGTGGGGCCCGGATGGCTGAATGGCTACGGGTGTCTCCAAACAGCTGGGGGCTGGGACGACCAGGCTCAGAGGATCTACCTAATGACACCAAGATACTCAGCTGGTTTCCTCGCTCTCCTTCCGGCACCTGAACTGGAATGGCTGAAGGATTTGCTCAAGCAGGGGCTGGTGACCAGAGTACTGGTGCGGCTTCTCCACACAGCTTCTCAAAGCATGGCAGCTGGGTGCCCAGAGGGGACATCCCAAGAGTGAGCATCTAGACAGCAGGTGTTCCAAGGGCCCAAGGCAGAGGCTGCAACGGTTTGTCTCACCCACAGAAAACAGAGCTCTGTAAGAATAAGCATCGAGTTGAGGTTGGTGTTGGTGTTGTGGCCAGTAGTGGCAACAGAGCACCGAGATGCGAGAAGGCCAGGGAAGGCCAGCAGGGCACGAGGCGACAGAGTATACTCACAACTCTTTGTGTACAACAGAGCAATTTCACGCCTCCTATTTCACTGATGAATAGTTACAACTGTGCAGCTTACTATCCTGCTTACACAGATGTACGGATGCAGACCCCATGGTTCTGGGAGGCTACATCATTTTCTCAAAGTGCTGTAACCAATAAATGGAGGCGCTGAGATCAGAGCCCAGCAGCTGCTTCCTGAATATCGTCCCTTTGCAGTCCATCTCAGTAAGCCTCACCAATCTCATAGTTTTGTCTTAGATGAGCTCTGTGCACTTTGTTAACTCCTTAGAGTGTGCCTAAGACATCTCCAATCAGTTCCCAGCAGCCCTTAATACACGACTCTGATTCCACCGAGTACAAACTTGCCTGCAGGCTGGCATTACTGCTCACCACCAGGACCCCACAGGTGAAACCAGAGTCATTGTTTAACTGGAAAGAACGGTGTTGGAAAAATGTGAGGCCCACGAATCTGCCAGCACAGTTGCCTTACATGGAAAACCTGGAATCCAGCATCCAGATAAATGGCAGAGTACTGCTGCTACCAGCTGTGTTCTATTTCAGATGCCATTTGTGGAAAATATTTATCACAGGCTTCCATTTTCTCTGTGCAAAATCAAAGAAAATTGAGAAATGCCAAGTGACATTGACTTCAAAAATCCTGTCGCTGAGTAACGCTGCTCTCACAGGCTATTTTCTGAAGATATTACCAATTTCCTACCAAGTGGATGGAGTAATATAATTTGCTGGCTGGAAAAAAAGTCTGCCAAACAAAATTGTGCTCATTAGAGAAATGCCTTTTCAATGCCTTATTCCCTTTCAGGATCCCACATCATATCACAGGCAGAATGGTCGTCTTGCTATGGCCCTGGATAGTTCAGTATTTTCATAGTTGGAAGTCGATTTTTAACACTTCTACAAATTATACCTATTCTCGCTTGAAAGGGCTCATTCATGCTGGGGTAAGGAATTCTCTCTGAAGAGAGAGTTTACATGCAAGTTACTCTTGCTTCAGACTCCTAAGCTCCGATGGGGGCCATCTCGTCCGCAATCACTTCATCAGGTACAGTCCTAGCGCTGGACCAGCTCACATCAAAGTTTTGAAAGGAGTACCATTTGTCTTGTCTCTCTTTCCATCTCTCCTGTTTCCTAGAAACACTCCCCTCTCTTCCACGCTGAAGCTTCCCAGTGGTGCCTGACACATGCCAACTTCCCCAGTGCGCTCCCCACCGAAGATCCCTCTTCACCCAATGAGAACGTCCAAGCTTCCTTTAGAAAAGTCTCATTTCGCCAAGGTGTTAAGAGAAAGCAATCTTATTAAATAACAGCTGTGAATGATTGCTAATTCCATAGATAACTGATAATTCCATTTCCCTTCCATTTGCATTTGGAAGGGAAAATTCTTATGAGCTCAAAAGAATTTCCAATGGATGAAAATGAAAACAATGTAACCAAGTGATGAGTTTCCATCAGGGGGAAGGAAGAACATTTTTGGGCGCAGGCACCTCCCAGGATTTTGAAAAACCATGGTGAGCCAAGGTTCACGTGTGTGGTATTCGACTATGAAGCACATTACAAGGTGGGCAGTGCTCAGGTCACACCCTCAGCCTTGCTGCTGAGATGTCCATGTGAGGAAAGTGCGAGTTACCTGGAAGGGCCTGAACCACCTGAGCAGATCTCACCACGGTGAGGAAGGAAGAGACAATGGGTGCCTAGGGCAGCTTAGAAAGTAGATCAGAAGAAGAAATCTACTTTCTAAGCTGTTGGTACTTGCAAAGATTTTCTACTAGGAGCTCTGCAGTCTGAATTCCTTTCCTTCTACCAACCTTTCACGAGACTGGCACGTGCCTGGTAGTATAAAAGAGTGGGAGGTGCTTTGCTTACAGTGGTTAAATGAATAATAGATTGTTGGGAGCTAGAGAAAGTCAGGGATCACCTACTTCAAGCCCTTCGATTTAAAGATAAGCGCCTACGAAAGTTGCTGTAGGTCATGTAACAGGATAATATGCCATCTTTTGGGAACTGAATGCCTAGTAGGATATAACTCCTTCTAGAGATATTTTCCTAAGCAATGAAGCAAGTGTGCCCACCATTATGAGTACCTGCACACAGAAAGCTGTTCACAGAAGGGATGAGGGCCTTTCCGACTGAAGCAGGGCAGGAATGGCACTAGAGCCCAGTGCAATTTAGCACACACCTGGAGTTACCAGCAGTTTGCAACACTGCAAGCTATGAGCAAAGAAGGATTAAAAAAAACAACAACAAAACCTTTAAACCAATGAAAGAGCTGTAGTCAATATTTGATTAAAGTTGATGGAGAGAGAACACGTGACTGGGTAATGCCAGGGTCAGAGGAAATGACCCTAAATCCTCGATGCTGGCTGTAGAATATTATTTGTAATTCACTTTGGGTAGAATTGTATGCTCTGTGTTCTGGAACTTTCCTTCAAACTAAACACTGGTGCCGGACAAGTGAGATCCAAAGTAAAGAGAATTTCATAAGCTCTCTGTTTTACCTATTTCCACCATTTTCCAACTCCACTCAACACAGATAGCTGACAGAATGTTGTGGCACAAGGGGTGTCCGTGGGTAAGTGGACTTCCCTGCTCAGGGGTCTGAACTTTCCAGCTGGAAAGCAAAGCTCCTTATATATTCTTGATCAAAGAAAAATCCCGGGGTGCCTAGGTGGCTCAGTCAGTTGAGTGGCCAACCTCGGCTCAGGTCATGATCTTGACGTTTGTGAGTTTGAGACCAGCATCAGGCTCAGAGCCTGAAGCCTGCTTTGAATTCTGTGTCTTCGTCTCTCTCTGCCCCTTCTCCAGCTCATACTCTCTCTTTCTGTCTCTCTCTCTCTCTCAAAAATAAATGAATGTTAAAAATTAAGAAGAAAAGAAAAAGAAAAATCCCGTCTTTGATGTGGCATACACCTTGGGGAGATCCACCAGGAGAATCCATTTACCTGGTCTTTCGTTTGTTCATTCGTTTGTTCGTTTGTTCACTCACTCATCCATACACACTCAACACTGCTGAACCCCCATCATGTGACAGGTGCTATGAAGTGGGAAGTGAGGCGGGAAGTGGTTCCTGTCCTTGTGAAGCTCACATCACTGTGGACGCTGAGAAGACACCGGGAAGCATTACCAAGTCTGGTGAGTATCGGGCAGGCTTCTGTAGGAGTCGACAGCAGGGGACCTACTCTAAACTGGAGGGCCAGGAAATCTTACCAACATTTTAGTCGGGGGCTGAGAAAGGAGTCAAAATTTGACTGATGAAGAACAATCTGAGAGAAGCAACAGTAGGTGCAAAGGTCCTTGGGCACAGAGCAACACTGAGCATTCAAGGAAGTGACACAATGTCCGGAGCATCCTGAGTATAAAAGGAGGGTCATACAGAGAACTCAGACTTGTGGGAAGGGAGGGCGCACTGCCCAGCTGCCAGGTCAGCTGAATGAACCCTCGCGACGAACGGATCGGCCACCACCGACAGAGCCTGCCCTCATCCACCCTTCACGTGGCAGGCAGGTCCCCACAAGGGACAGTCGCCTGAGTTAGGGTCAGGAAAGCTCTTCAAGGACAGGGCCTGGGACTTGAGGGCACTCGTACCTTGTGCCACACCAGGCCAGCGCGCATCACGTGTGAATGTTTTCAAGGAAGGGAGCATCACCAGACCGCCATTAAAGGAGGTCCCAGTGGGCGGAGTGGCAGCCATGTGTGTGAAGCGGGAATGGTCACCGAGAGGCCCCAACCGGAGAGGAGTGTGCTCTACGGCTCTCTGGCATCATCTGCATATTTGTCCTGAAACAGCAGAACATTGTCATGGATACACCAAAATGTGAGACTTCAGGGGGACGGCTGAAATAGGATCTGAGACTCTGGAAGGCTGTCTTCTCCATCCAAGCAGATCCATTAGTCTGCACCCTGAGATAATAAACGCTCCGCGTATTCACTCTACATTCCTGAGTAAACTGTTTTTCAGTTGAAAAAAGTATTATATC
Organism: Hyaena hyaena; assembly: GCF_003009895.1. NCBI lineage: Eukaryota > Metazoa > Chordata > Mammalia > Carnivora > Hyaenidae > Hyaena > Hyaena hyaena. The sequence continues at coordinate 2,669,254 of NW_024080758.1, forward strand.
TACCTCAAAAGCCCACGGAAAACGAAAGTGGGTGATACAGATGGAACCTTTCTGTAATCATGGACGTGAACTTGGTCTTTGTCCTAAGAAATGGAGCCCGGCGGACAGAAGAAAGGAGTGGGTCTTTAGTAAGCTGTGCTGTTGAAATTAGGATGTCGCTATCAGAGAGGCAATTCCTCCGCAGCATCAGAGGATTCCGTCATGTCCTCAGACTGGTTGCTTTCTTCCTCATCCACCAGGGATGTCTGTACTGAACTGCTCTGGGCACTTTGCAGAGAATGGTATCAGCTGGGAAGAAGAGAGCCTGCAATTTTACTGAGACAGAGGGTCTGCCAAGCGCAGCAAGAGCCTTTCCAAATCCCTCCCGGGCGCCGAAGTGCTTCTTGCCACATTTATTAATGCAATAGACCAGTTCATCCCGTGAACCCTGAGATGCTGAGAAATAGCATATGGAAGCAGCAGGGGTCCCAGAGGCGGGGCATCATGACACCACGTCTCTGCTGGTCACCGAGGCTTCCGTGCTCGCGGTCTGTGTTTTTCTCCAGCAGGGCTGTGGAGCAGGGCTCTGCCAGGCGGATTAGCATTTTCTCTAGTTAATGAGTTTATCTGTCTCTTAGGAAAGAGATGGAGAGAGAGGGAAGGAGGGAGGGAGAAAGGGCGGGACAGAGAAACAGAGAGAATGCATGCACGCTCGCGTGAGCATCCGTGGACATTTGTTCTGTAGAAATTCAATTTAGTAAACAGAAATTCTGGCCTTTCTTGGCCTCCAGCCAGACTGCTCCTGGTCCCAGAGGTCACACGTGTTTGGGAGCCGGTGAAGAAGCGACAGTGAGCCGCTTCTGCAGGACAGCCAGCCCCTCCCTTCCTCCCTGGTTCTCTCTCCAGAATTGCTGCCCGCCGCACTCTCCCCACGGGTCACACTAAGGCTCTCTTATTCTGTCCGTTAGTCCTCATGGCCAGGCCCAACGCCAAGAGCCACTTGCTCCATGCTTTTTAAACGTTCTATTCTTACACACGTACATGCATATGTCAATTTCTTCCTCAAAAGCTGCTCTATGGAATTCTGTTTCTGCCATGGTCCTTGGTTCCCTCCCTTCCATCCAGATTTCTTGAGTATGTGCCATCAGTTGAACACTGTTCTAGGTGCTGAGTGGGCTCTAGATAAGCGCCACCTCATGAATCCTCACGGCACACGTCGCTAGTCCTGATTTCCTTATGAGAAGACACAGCTTGCAGAAGCTACGTAACTGTCTGTCACGTAACTGGTACAGTGCAAGGCCGGCCTGCCTCTAACTCCTAATGCTTTGGTGACGCTACACGCTGCTAGCAGACAGGGTCTTTCCTGGGAATCAGATCTGGTTAATTAACATGCCTCGTTTCTCATGCCACAGTCAACTCCAGAAACTGACGATGGCAACCAATGGGCAAGATCCCAACCCTTTTGGGAACAATCAAGGGAATGGATTTCTGTCCCTCTTCATTTCCCAGTAAGCATGGAATTTGGGCATTCTAATTTTTTCCATTTTAGAGGCCCGGTGAATCTATCACAAGTGTTTGCTGGCCAAGACTTCAGCAATATCTGAAAGATGTCTAGAGTGAAGCTTCTAGATTGTCTAAACTGTCTAGAGTTCTAGCTTCTTCACAAACAGTGGCCCTAACAAACAGCTGAGAGTACAGGAGCCACATGAGGATTGGGCTGGGGTGGATGTGGGGAGGTCAGAGGTGGATGGAGGTCAAAGTTCAAAGAGCATGGAATCCTTTTGGGCTTCCATGCAGGCTCGGCTCATTCATCTTGGGGGCTGCTGCCATCCATACCATGAAAATCACAAAATACGCATTATAAAATATTGAGTTAAAAATAACACCCTCTGATAAAGACTGGAGTTTCAGAAGAGCTGTCTCAGGCCCTTTGCTGCATTTCTCATCAGAAACCATCTTCCAGGTAAAACCTCATTGCATGTCTTGGGGGGTAGGGGAGGGGAGAGGGGTGGTCCACACCTCAAGGTGCTAATTTGGCCATGCTTTCCAGGCCAGACGCGGGTGGGCGTCAAGGCTGGGGCTACCTGCTTCCTACCGGCTGGGCTCAGCGCCTCCCAGACCCGCACACCCCACACTGCCATGCTGCAGTGAACGCCACCCAGGGGCCCCCACCTGCTTCACCCCTCAGCAGCATGCTGGCTCACCTCCCCTCTTCCCGCCTAACAGGCCCTCTTGGCATCGCTGAGACTCACCTCTTACTGCCCCCGCCCTGCCCTCCAAACCGCTATTTTCTGAAGTGACTGCCCACATAGGATGATGTGCAGCCCCCTCACCAAGCCCCAGATGACCTGCTTCTGCCCCTCCCTGCTTTGTAATTATATAGAATTTTATCCTTAATAATGCTTTTGTTGTGCCCTAAAGCCTACAGTGTCTGATGAGGTAATGACAGCCAGCCTTCTTCTGGTTCATGTTGTCTTGCTACATCTGTCTCCATCTTACTCTTTTTAACCCTCTGCTGTCCATTTCTCCTCAGGTAGCATGCAGGATGGCTTATTTTTAAATTTCTCTGCTAAGCCCCCCTTTTTAATGTTTATTTTTTGAGAGAGACAGAGACAGAGTGTGAGTGGTGGAGGGGCAGAGGGAGGGGCAGAGAGGGGCACAGAATCTGAAGCAGGCTCCAGGCTCCGAGATGTCAGCACAGAGCCCGACACGGGGACTCACAAACTGTGAGATCATGACCTGAGCCAAAGTGGGCCGTTTAACTGACTTGAGCCACCCAGGAGCCCCTATCTTTTAATATTTAAATTAATGTGAGTCCATTTATATTTATGGTGATACATATGGATTTATAACCTTCTTGTCATTGTTAACTAGAATGTTTAGTTTCCCCTTTGGATCTAAATATGGGAGAAATAGTTACTTTCGTGGTCCATATTAGTTATATTTACAGACATCTCAGTAATTCCTACGCATCCTATAACTTCTGTCTGGGATTACTTTTCTTCTTGTAACATGCATTGTTTTACTGAGATTCTTTGTACTTCTTAAAATATCTTTACTTCATTCTTACTCTTGACAGACAGGTAAACTCCAGACAAAATTCTTTCTTGACAGTTACTTTCCTTGCCACGCTGACGGTATCATGCCGTCTCTTCATATCAGTGGCTGTTGATGAGAGCTATTCTGTCAGCCTCACTGAAATCAGGCTTTAAGAGCCTCTGTCCTTCATGTTTTCTTTGAAGTTTCACTACGACATGTCCAAATTCAGACTTCTTTTATTGATCCTACTTGGTACTTGGGAATATGCTTTTTATTTGAGGACTCATCTCTTTAAAATTCTGGCAAATTAACAATTTGCTGGCCACTGGTTCTATTCTTTTTTATTTAGAATCTCTTATTAGAAGTTTACTGGAGAGTCTCAAAATAGCCCTCATGCCTATTAGCTGCTTTTTCATATTAAAATTTTTTTTCTTTCTGAGCTGCAGTCTGAACAAATTCCCAAGTACTATTTTTAAATGCAGTGTATCTATATATTTTTTTTCATGTCAGTAGTTCTCATTTCTAAGATTTCTAATTGGTTGTGCTCCTATTCTCCAATCCTATTTCGTTTATGTCTGCTCCCCACTCCGGTCAATATTATTTTTCTCTTTAAGGACTTCAAGTATATTTAAAACTTTTATTCTATAATTTTACTTTCATCTGGAATTTATTGCCTGACTGTAGATTTCACTGGTTCTCTTTCTTTTTTTTTTTTTTTTAATATTTTTATTTATTTCTAGGAGAGAGAGAGAGAGAGACAGCGTGAGCAGGGGAGGGTCAGAGAGAGAGGGAGTCACAGACTCTGAAACAGGCTCCAGGCTCTGAGCTGGCAGTCAGAACAGAGCCCAACGCGGGGCTCGAACCCACAAACCGCGAGATCATGACCTAAGCAAAAGTCGGACAATTAACCGACTAAGCCACCCAGGTGCCCCTCACTGGTTCTCTTTCTTGATGTTATATCTTCTCGTGTGTTTTGGAATTCCGAAGTGCGAATCCATTTTCAGTGGGGATTTGCACCGAAATGCATGTTTCTGTCTCTATTTGTACCCTGTCCCCACAAGCACCTTGAGCAGAATCGTAAGTGATGGCTCAGGGACCCTACCCTCAGTGATGGGGGTGCTGCAAATCCAGTCGCGGGCCAGCAGGTGGCTTGTGTCAGGCTCTGGTCAGGGTCCTGTACCCAGATGTACAGATACACAGACTTTATCATATAAGCCATCACTCCAGGCCCCAGGCAGCAGGCAGGGGAGTGAGGGAAGTGAGGGTGCCTCCTTTGCTTACAAACTACCCTGGTTTTATGAAGTGAGCCGGACTCCATTGCTCAGTTCATGGAGTACATATCTGGTTCCCATGCACCGTAGGGGCCAGATCGCCGGCCGTTCCGCTGCCTCATCCCAGAGCCGGGCGGCCAGCGGCTTCAGCTTTGCCCCTGCTTTGCATTTCACTTCTTCTCCTGGTGCACAGAGATGTCTGCCTTGATTTGAGCCTGGCTAGATATTTTTGTTTCCTCTTGTTATAGTTTGTCTCTTGTGGCTTAAAGTATGAGCCGCCAGCACCATGTCACCAAGAAATCCTGACTGCCTTTATAACCTCAACTCGTGCCATCGAGCCACGTCACCCACTATCGCTTCTCCTCAGCCATCGGGTCAACCAAGACTTCTCCAGTCTTAGGACCAGACACTTTCCTGGAGAAAAACAGCTAGGCATGGAAACCTTCATGTTCCTTCTCTCCCCAAAGGCCAACCTCCTCAGCCCTTCCACCTCAGCTTCAATATGTCTTCTCAGAGACTCCAGGGCTGGCCCCTCCATCTCAGCGGTGCACCCCTTTTATTTATTATCGTGTCCAGTTAATTTTCAATTATCATTGAAAATTACAAAGTTGCAAGTTACCAAGCCAAGTTACGAATAGCCATGAGATCTCCAAAACAGCAGTCGCAGCCTCATTTCTGTCTTTTTGGCAAAATCCACCAATACAGCTTACTCTGACAGTGGTGAGAGCATCTCGCAGGGACAGTGTCTACACAAGTAAGGTCAAGAGTTTGTGCACGAACTCCTTGATGTGAAAGGCAGCTTACCTCCTGGGGCAGGAAGTCTGATTTTGACTTCAGGACTGAGATGATGGAATTATTTGTTATTATGTCCCATAAACAGCAGTTCTGCTGTTTCAGCGTTTTGTCAAAAAGAAAATATAATGACACCTCATTAGTTAGGATTAACTGGGATGGTGAAACATCTCGTTTGCAGGGTTTTGAAATTCTGGATTCTTTCAGTAAAATAGAGTTTGATTTTTTTTTTCTTCTGAGCCTGTACACGAACACAGTACTGGCTTACAGAACACTGCCAAATACACACTCTGCTGGGACCTACTTTAACGAACAGTGAGGGGCTGTATGTGATTAATAATATTTATTTGGGATTGCAAGCTGTAAAGGCAGCATGAACGGGTTAGTATTTTCCCTACAGGTTCCTGTGTATTCATCATTTGCTTAAGAAACATGTTTTTTTTTTCCTTCTACAGATACCGGAAATGTGAACATCAGCAACACCCTTACTAAAAGTGCCATAAATTCAAAACCAGTGAGGCCAGATCACTGGGATCGGATATGCACACATGTCTTGCAGAGTCTGATCTGAACTTGGGAGCGCGATGAAGGCACACTGGGCTCCCAGCCGGTCTATGCAGGAGCGGCGGCTCTTGGATTAAACTAGATCACTCCTATCAGCTTTGAACACGCAGCAAATACCTGGTGAAGTGAGGAGTCTCGGGGTTTCTTTCTCTTTAACGCTCTCCACACAGAAGGCATCCCTGTTCTGGTTAGTGTGTCAGATAGGAGAGGTGCAAGGTCCCCAATAATAATGATGCATTTGGACGGACAGGAGGGAACGTCCGCACCGGCTGGTGCACTCCGGAATGGAGGCAGGCACTTCTCTGGTAGTAGAAGTGAAAGGCTGGCAAAAACACTACAGGAGCTTTCTAGTCAAGCACCAAATTGCAGGACTCAACCTGAGAAGATTCAGTGCATATTTTCTCCTGAACGGGGCTTTGTCTCAAATATCTGCCAGTGCCCGTGTAGGAAATGGCCGACTCTGAGAGACTACAGGTCTGCTGTGAACACCCCCCACCGGCACAGGGCTTCAAAACTGTGCCAAGGCGCCTCCCTGCAGTCCCTTCTGGGTTCCTGGAGAGCCGGACTGAGAGACAGTCAGGGCTCATTACCAGCGGTCTCTTTCCTGTGTGTTCTAGGGAATTCCATTCTCAAAAGCTGCAGGGCTTTTCATGATACAGGTTCAAGGGGGCTCAGTATCTGAGATCAGTAGCTCGGAGCATAGAAACCAGGTAAAGATTAGGCATACATGGTCAGGGTCTCCCGATGCAAATGAATCATGGTATAGAAAGTAGAAACATTCTTACTTTAAAAAATATATATGACTCTTAGGGCACCTGGGTGGCTCAGTCGGCTGAGCGTCCGACTTCAGCTCAGGTCATGATCTCGTCGTTTGTGGGTTCAAGCCCTGCGCCAGGCTCTTTGCTGATAGCTCAGAGCCTGGAACCTGCTTCAGATCCTGTGTCTCCCTCTCTCTCTGACCCTCCCCTGCTCACACTGCCTCTCTCCCTCTCTCAGAAATAAATAAAAACATTAATAATTAAAAAAATACATACACGACTCTTGGCTGTTACTATTTCAGACTGTAAGAAACCATGGAGGAGTCTCACATCAAGCCCTCAGGTCCCCCCACCCCTGCCCCACCACCCAGCCTGGCCTGTTACCCCCACTGGGCAAAGCCCCTGCTGTGCTTGGAGGCAATCCCAGCATCAGCAGGGGGGACCCCCACCAGTAGGAGCTGTGGTCCCTGGAGCCTGAGTGAGGAACCCTGACTACTCAGCACACACCCCAACATGCAGATACATACACCCTAACACACACACACACACACCAACCATACACCACCACAGATACCCTAACACATATATCAACACACATACCCCCCAGCACACACACACACCCTAACACACACATGTACACCCTGCACACCATACCAACACATACACTCCAACACCACCAACACACTCATGCCCCAACACACGTATACACCCTAACACACACACTCACACCCCAACACACACACATACACTTACACTCCTGAGTCTTCTCCAGGTGTGAGAGTCACTCAGCTTCTCAGACTGTCCCCTCCAGAGCAAGGACAAGAGGAACATCTCAGGGGGCTTGGGCTATATTCTCTCTGACCCCCAGAAGTGTCCCCTCTGGGCTGGGCTATCCCTAGTGAGGCCAGGGGACAGCATGGCCATCATGCCCACTCTGCCATTGCTACATTTCCCATGTGCCCTGGGTTTCCTCATTCACACGGTCTGAACCTCTTCAGATCACACTGCCTGCCTTTTCTCCCCACTTCTCCCCCCCAACCCCTGGCTCTGAGGACATGTCTCTTTCATTCCCCCAGGAGCAGACAGCCCCATGCCCAGTGTCCTCACTCCCCTCAGATTGGTCTTGGTGTCCCTATCATGTCCCCTACCCTCCACTGCCAGCCTCATTCCCTATACAGTCTCACCACGTCCTTGTTACTTTTTCCCTTTTTGTTGAGATATAACTGACATGCAACACTGTGTGAGTTTCAGGTGTGCGGCACAATGCCGACTGGTACCTGCTAAAATGACCACAGTAAGTTAACAACATGCATCTCTCTCTCTCTCTCTCTCTCTCTCTCTCACACACACACACACACACACACACACACACACAGTGGTTTCCTGGTGATGAGAACTCTTAGGACCTAATCTGTGCACAACTTCCCTGCACATCACAGGGCAGCGTTAGCCGCTGTCACTGTGCTGTAGGTGATACCTGGTGCTCTTTATCCTGAAGTCTGTACCTTGGACCCACTTCCTGCCCTTCCCCCCCTCCAGTAGCCACAAATCTGATATTTTTCAATGCGTTTTTTTAAAGACTCCACGGCTAAGAGAGATCATACAAGGTCTTTCTCTTCGTTCACTTAGCACAGTGACTTCCAGATCCATCCATGTTGTCAAAAATGGCAGGACTGCCTTCTTTTTATGGCTGAGTAATATTCCTCTGTGTGTGTGTGTGTGTGTGTGTGTGTGTGTGTGTGTGTACGCCCACCCTGTCTCCTTTCATCTGTCGATGCTCATTGGGACTTCCTTCCACGTCTTGACTATTGTCACTTCCTCACAACCCCCATGTCATTCTGACACGTCTTCTTCCCTGGTCCTCACACACTCCTCACAGGACAGCCTCCAGCCCCTCCCAAGGCCAGAGACCCTGCTACTCCAGGAAACAACAGCGTTCCCAGGGGAGCCAGAAATGCCTGTGAACCTTCCCAACCACACTGGGTGCAGAGAGCACCGCAGGAGGGGCTGCGCACCGCAGTCCATGCTCCCCCCGCAACAGGTGTGCAGGGGCGGGGCAGGAGGTCAACAGCACAGGGAGGGGCGGGCCCCTGATGGCTTGTCCCCTGATGGCTCGGTAGGAAGGCCCACCCTGTGCACCACATCTGAAGACCCGGGTCTGTGAATTCTGACTCCCACACCCTGACCCAACTGCCAGGGGCCCAGACCTGGTCTCTGTGAAGCATCTGCAAACCGCTCACGCAGCCGCATCCCCGGCCCGCCGGGCTAGAGGCAGGAAGCGCTACCTTCCGTTCTAGAAGTCCCTCTCCTCTCCTCTCTTCTTAAACGGAAGCTTTACGAGTTTGGATGCATCAAGTCTGGGATATTTATGACGAGAAGTAGGTTTGGCTGCCCCGGAGCTGACTAGATGATGAGTGAGTTTATGCAAACGGGCATTCGGCTTTGCTGTAATGCATAAATGACGTTAATCATGGGACTAAACCGCACGGCACACTGTTCCCTTGCACGCGGCTGCGGCGCCGACACAGGAGGCGAAGTTCGGTGAAGTTCTCTGCGAAGACGGCTAATGAAATGGAGGGCCAGGGGGCCTTCCTGCGGCATCTGCAGGCCCGGGCCGCACCTGCCCGCCCACCCAGCGCCGGAAGTCACACCCGCCCGGGGGCAGAGGGCATCACCCCCGGACAGCCCCCCGCACCCCCGCCGCGAGCGCCGGAAGTCACACCCGCCGGGGGCAGAGGGCCTCACCCCTGGACGGCCCGGTGAGCGCCTGTAAGTCATACCAGCCCAGAGGGCAGAGGGCCTCACCCCCGGACAGCACCCCCCCCCGCCGCCCGTGAGCGCCGGAAGTCACACCAGCCGCGGGGGCAGAGGGCCTCACCCCCGGACAGCCCCCCCCCCGCCGCCCGTGAGCGCCGGAAGTCACACCAGCCGCGGGGGCAGAGGGCTTCACCCCCGGACAGCCCCCGCCACCATGAGCGCTGGAAGTCACACCACCCAGGGGCAGAGGGCGTCACCCCCAGAGGGCCCACGATGGCACCTGAACTTAATAACAAAACCCCTGAGAGGGCCACCAGGCGGCAGTTGACCTGAGCACATGCTCTCCTCCCCAGCCTCGTCTGGGGCCACGCCCCCATCTCCCCCTGTCCTCCGTCTCCTCTTGCCCCTGACCACACTGCCTCTGTGTAGGTTGAGGGTGACATACCCCTGCGGCCTCAGGGCCTCTGGGCGAGCTTTGCTCTGAGGCTGACCTTGCCCCCCCCCCTCGGGTTAATCCCGATCACTCTCTTGGAATCAGTCCCTCCCAAACCCACCCCTGCCTCCACCCCAGACCATGGCAAGGCCTTCCATCTGAAGCTCTCCTAACAGCGGATCTTTCCTTCAAGCTTTTAACCCTGTTTATCACTACACACAATATTTTTATAATTATTTATTGTTAAGGGGTGCCTCGCATCCTAGGGCATAGCTACCTGGTGGCAGGATTCATGTATTTCTTTTACCGAACAACACTGTATGCTGTATCTAATAGTGCTTGGCACACGGGCAATACTCAATAAAGATTTAAAGATTTGAGAAAACATGAATGGCAGCAAAAATGCAGGCAGAGAGAGGCCTCAGCAAGACAGAGAGCAAGCCGGGTCGCGCAGCTGTGCCTTGAGAAAGAAGCCGTGAACTTCTGCAGTGTGTTGGCTGGGAAAGGAAATCGACACATGACAACTAATAGCAAAGCTTTGTTCTTAAAGACTAAACAGCGGACCTTTGAAAAACACGAGGGTAAAGGGCACCGACCCCCTCCACATAGTTGAAAATCCACATACAACTTTTGACTCCCCGAATAGCATATCACTGACCAGAAGCCCTGCTGATAACATAAGTAGTGGATTAACACAATTTTATGTTCTATGTATTATACACCGTATTCTTTCAACAAAGTAAATTAGAAGAAAGAAAACATTACTAAGAAAATCGTAAGGGGTAAGGGGGCACCTGAGTGGCTCAGTCGGTTGAGCGTCCAACCTCAGCTCAGGTCGTGATCTCACAGTATGTGGGTTCGAGCCCCGCGTCAGGCTCACTGCTGTGGGTGTAGAGCTCACTTCGGATCCTCGGTCTCCTCTCTCTGCCCCTTACCTGCTCACACGCACTCTCTCTCTCAAAAATAAAATAGTTTTTAAAAAGAAAATCATAAGGAAGAGAAAATACATTATAGCACTGTACTGTATTTGTAAACAAACAAACAAAAAAAATCCGTGTATAAGTGGATGTGTGCAGTCCAAACCCATGTGGTTCCAGGGTCTACTGTTTTTTGTACAAACGCTTAAGAAAAGGCTGCCCTTTACTGGTAATCAGTCAGGGCCCTAAAGCAAGTAGTGGACAACCCAGTATCACCCAAAAGAGAATGAAAGACACCCAGGGGGCAGGTCCCCAGGCCCTGGAAGAAGGACTCGGGCTAGCTGATGATAGAAACTCTTTCCTCGGACCCTGTGGCTAAGGACTGGCACTACGTTCCTGGTGGGGAAGGAATAACACGTCAGGGTCGAATGAGTTTGACGTGGCTCTCATTGCAGAGCGTGAGGGGTAGTGATTCTCAACAAGTTCTCCATTCATCACAGAACCCCTGAGTTGAAGAAGCCTATGGATATTATTAGGTTGGGGTGCCAGATAGGCGGAGTCCAAGCTGGCTTTTAAAATCAAGTCTCTGATGGACAAAGAAAATGCCCCACTTTGAAAACTCCATCTTAAAGAAGTTTATTTGCATCCGGGCATGCTGCGTATTACGCCAGAGCCCGGGGCAAACGCTTAAAATGGCGAAACTTTAAAAAACGTGTTTGATGCTTTTCTACATAAAAGCGTTTTCAAAAACAATAATAATGCCAGTAAACAGAGTATCGGATTTGACAAGGTGGATTACTAAATGGTTGGAAAGCCGTTCCCAGAGGATGCTGATTAACGTTTCCCTCCGGCCCTTAGGGCACTGGAAGCAGGCCATCCCTGGGCTGGATTTATTCAGAAGTTTTAGCTACAATCTGGACGAAGATATTTGAGACATGTTTATCAAGCCTGCTGTGAAGCTCAGAGGAAGGGGTAATCGCTCTCTAAACTTGGCCGTGTTACCTAGTCCGCCAAACTTGCCATTTCCTCATCTCTAAAATGGGGACAGGGATGCCTACCTCCTACGTTTCTGTGAGGAGTGAACAAGCTGAAAGCATGTGACATGAGCCAGCAGATCAGCTGGTTTTCCTCCTTCACACACAGCAATGGAATCAGGATTTTTAAAAAGCCTCATGGTGGGAAAATGGGTTGAAACTAACAATCATTAGTACCAGAATAAAAGGGGAATCCTGCATGTAATTCAAGAAAGAAGAAGACTCTAGAAAAGGGTCCACACAGAATTCAGGACACAGGCAGAAAACAAATGCATGGCCAAACAAACAAACAAACAAACAAACAAAAAACCCCCCCCAAAACATCGAAAAATAAACTTGGAATAATGTCACCAAATGTGCTCTTCCAAAAGACAACAGTGCCATTTGCAGAACCTTGAGTGAGGCTTTGCTGTGAGCCGAGCAATCCTAGGAGTCAAAGGAAGGGGTGAGATCCACAACTTCAGCACAATTCCCGGTAAACCAACTTCAGCAAGGCATAAACGTCACTGCGAATGTATTCTGTGGTCTTCTATCTCATCATCATCTGATTTATCTAAAGTTACCCAAGTTGCCTTCAGAGTAAACCTGCGTATAGGCAAAGGTTACTGAAAACTCAGAATGGGAGAGATTGGACTTGGCAGTGCATCTGAGATGGGCTTCTGGAAGGTTCCGCTGGTCACGGCCGCCCTCATCCAGCACGAGTCCTGCAGTGGGGCCAGATACGAACCTCCCTTTCTCACCAACTCACAAGAGGAGTCTTCTTCTTTTACTATAATTTATGAAAAGAGCTTCTTGGTATGAAGATCAAAACAAACTCTATTTTATTTACTTGATCTCTAGATACAAAAATGAGTGGTTGTTCTCAAGGTTGTTTTCTTCTTATGTTGTCTGCCTCCCCGGAGCAGAAGGACGGCTCCCCTGGAGATGGGGTACAGTCACGGCGCACCCATTGCGGGGCGAGGCTGCATCTGGCGCCCGGCTCTGGGCTCTGCCTCCACTGACTTCTCAGATGGTCCCAATTCCCAGTACTCCCTCCTGGGCCTGTGTGGGACCCCAAGCTCGGCAGCTCCTTTAAAACAACAAAAGCCAGGCTATGGAGGGAGCCCGACCCTTACTCTGGAAGGCTAGCCTCGTTCTCTGAAATGATGGACCAGGAGGGACAGCCCTGTCCTCGCTGTGACTCGGAGCGCATTTCCTCACCCACTGAGGCCTGGCGGCTCTCTCAAGTTCTGCAAACCTATCATCTGCTGACTGCCTTGGCACACAGTAGGCTGGCCTCCTGGGGATTTATGGACCCCCCCCCCCCTCCGTCCCCACCCTGCCGATGGTGGCAGAGACGAGTAAAAAAGCATGAGTGTTCAAGACTCACAGGACTGTCAGAGAAGCTTTATAGCTTTTAAAAATGCCTCCTATCTTTCTTCATTACCTGATTCACAGAACTTAATTTAATGGTGAAATTCCGGAACGGCACGCCGGAACCTCCAACAGTGACATGAAAGATGGTCATCTTGGGCACGAGGCTCAGTTTGGAATGACTCGCCATATGTTCAAGCGCTCTGTCATTTGCCTCCAGCTGTTTATACATCACACGGAGACACAGGAGAGGTGCTGGGAGCAAACCATGAGCAACAAAACAATACCAGTTCATGCAAGGTTTTCAAGGTGCGGCTGCTACCCCTGCCGCTGAGCATCCTCCGCCCCAAACCCGCTATCTTAGGGTGAACCACAGGCCAATCTTGTGGATCAAAAGTGGCCGCCTATTAATAGTTTCATAAAGTTATGTCCACATGAAGATCCCCGGAGGCAGGGAGCGCGGAGTTGTGGAGGTCTTCCTCTGAGAGTGGTGACAAGGGGAAGAAGATGGCCACCCTAACACAATGCTCGGACACGCGGAACATACTTGTCTCTTACGTGACAACAGGACAATTATGGAAGAGCCTTCGGGAAGTGAGAATTCCCAAGGAAAAACACAAATTCCTTTCTTCTAAGAGTGAACAAAGATGAGTAGAGAACATGACAAAGTCACATATACTCATCAGTTTAAAAAGTTTGTAAGAATCTGATGTGTTTCTGGTGCAGCCGCTCTGGAAAACCTTGTGGAGGTTCCTCAAAAAATTAAAAATAGAACTACCCTCTGACCCAGCAACTGCACTACTAGGTATTTAGCCAAAGGATACAAAAATACTGATTTGAAGGGGCACATGCACCTTAATGTTTACAGCAGTGCTATCCACAATAGCCAAATTATGGAAAGAGCCCAAATATCTATGGACTGATGAATGGCTAAAGAAGATATGACGTATATATACAGTGGAGTGTTCCTCAGCGATGAAAAAGAATGAAATCTTGCCGTTTGCAACAATGTGGATGGAACTGAAGAGTATTAGGCTAAGCGAAATAAGTCAGAGAAAGACAAATATTAGATGATTTCACTCATATATGGAATTTAAGACAAAACAGAGGAACATAGGGGAAGGGAAGCAAAAATAAGATAAAAACAGAGAAAAGTCAAACCATAAGAGGTTCTGAAATACAGAGAACAAACTGAGGGTTGCTGGTGGGGTGTTGGGTGGGGGGATGGGCTAAATGGACGATGGGCATTAAGGAGAGCACTTGTTGGGATAAGCACTTACATGTAAATGTAAGTGATGAATCACTAAATTCTATTCCTGAAATCATTATTACACTACATGTTAACTAACGTGGATTTAAATAAAAACTAACAAATATTTATAGGCAGAAAAAAAATTTTTGATGGGTTTGGTTATAAAGCCAACAGACAGGTAGACAGAGAGATGGAGTGAGACAATGTCCTACTGTATCCTTTGAGCCCTGGATCCAGCTATGCCTGAAGCCTGACACCAGTTACATGCAGTAAATTTCTTCCTGTTAAAACACATATTCACATACATACATACATACAATAGTGATTATGATACATATAAAAGCTTGTGATGCTAGGCCAAACTGTCTTAAAATTGAATCACAAGAGGTAGGACCCACTGCCTATCAAAAGTTCAAACAAGCTTAGGCTTCTAGTCCGATTCACAAATCCATGAGGAAAAGGCCAGGTAGCTGCAGAGATGAGCTGTTTATCCAAGAATCTGGGTGAAAGAAAAAAAACCAATCTGTGCCCTGTCAAAACAGGAGGAATGACATGGAAACTTCTCACACCCAGAGACTGGGCGGCACACTGGTGTCCAATGCGGAGCCGAGAGGGGCGGTGCCAGGTGATCCCATAATCAAGTCTCCAGAAGTGCGACAGAAGCAAGGTCACGGTGCCTTCCTCCCAGGCCTGAAGCTGGAGGTTGGGTGAAGTGTGTAAAACTGCACAGGCTGAGAACAAAGGCCGGATTAAAATTATCGAGCTGTCATTAGGTTAAAGGTGTTAGAATATCTCCATGTCATTTTAATAATAAAAATGTTAGACTGCAAACCAGTTTTGTCTTTCCTGAGCTGGTGGAGCATGTGACACATGACGCAACATCCGCCGCTCGCCGTGTCCTCGGCCTTGGCCTTCCCGCCTGTGTTCCGCTCTTACAATTTACCTACTTCGGCAAATGAAGACTGATTCTAATTTACAGCCAAAACTGGCGGCGGGGGCAAAGGGTACGTTGGAACCAAAAAATGGTTTTGCTTTTTGCCACATATTAGTCACCACTTGCATACCAATATCCAGGGCTCCCCTCAGCCGTGGCTCCCCACAGCCGGAAGAAAATGGTGAGCCGCTCCCCATCCAGACGGATGATGCATTGTGCCATTATCCTGTGAGCTAATGGGAGAGTCAGGCTGCCGTCGCACCTGACAAATAGGCCTTCAGGATCCAGGCCGGGCACGTGACTTTCAGAATCCGTGGCTAGGACTATAACATGATTTATGCTCCAAAGTCCCTTCTGCGCGCGGCCCCCGCGTGTGCAGCATGTGAGCTGGGCGAGAAGGGTAAGGAACCAGAGCGCTGTCTTCTTTCCCGGCCGGTCACTGAACTGGCTTTGTGCCCCCCCACCCCCCCCAGCCACCTCTTACATGCAGAGTGCCCCCTCTGTGCCTTGCCCAAGTCAGCCACCGGGAAGACGGTGACAAATGCGACAGAGCGCCTTTCGAGTCGTTCAACTTGTTTGCTATTCACAGGAAAGGTCAGGAACAGGAAGGGAAGAGGAAGGAGCCTAGTCCCGAGAGGGGCTACGAAGAATTCTAACATGACTCCAAGTGAAATGCGGAACTAAAATCTACCGAACAAAGAATGCCGATGCGGTTAAGCCCGAGGATCCATCGAGGAAACGTCAGCCGCTAATACCTGCGGGTGCTCTTTTTGCGCCATGCAGTTTGCCAAGATGTATCTCATTTAATCCTTATTACAACCCTAGGAGGCAGGTTGCAACCCCACTTCAGAGATGGGAAAGCGGATACTCAGGAAAGTTTAAAAATCCCAGGTCTCGAACAAGAGACCGCAACGAGATGGGGGTCGCAGCACAGCCCTTTCGACTCCAGGATCTGAACTCCAGCCACGCGACCTTGGACTCACTCACCGGATCCTAAACTTAGGCCCTGCCAAAGCGGGACATGCGGTTTTCCTTCAAGATGAACTTTCCAAGTGAGTTTTTTTTTTTCTTTTAACATTTTATTTATTTCTGAGAGAGACAGTGTGAGCAGGGGAGGGTCAGAGAGAGAGGGAGGCACAGAATCCGAAACAGGTTCCAGGCTCTGAGCTAGCTGTCAGCACAGAGCCCGAGGCGCGGCTCGAACCCACGAACCGTGAGATCATGACCTGAGCCGAAGTCAGACGCTCAAACGACTGAGCCACCCAGGCGCCCCTCCAAGTGAGTTTTTAAAAAAGGTAAGAGCTATCTTTCCTCAAGTGAGAAACGAGAAAAGAGAAACGAATCCGATGGAGGCCAGGGGTGCAGAGGGGGCCTCTGCCACCAGTGCAGAAGGTGAAGCTGCCTCCAGGCCGCAACAGGCGCTGCCCACCGCGCAGGCAGCAGGGTCCTGGGAGGCGGGGCTCTCTGCTCAGGTTACCGCAGTGCGCAGCCCTCACCACCGTCCCTGACCACGTGACCACACAGACCGAGGTTTCTCTCCTCGACACAGAGACTGAGGAGCTGCCCGGGTCTCTTTGGGCCATTGGCCTCAGATCAAGCCAAGAAATTCCTTCCCAGCGCGGCTCCGCCACGCGGAGACGTTTTTACCAACGAGGAAATTGGAGAACCGTGAAGACACGGAGAGGAAAGGCCTCTGGCCAAGGCCGGAAAGGGTCAGCGAACTGAGCTCAACTTCTGGCCAGAGGTTGATTCCCTTCCTGGTGACAACTCAGGATGGTACCCAGCGCTGCACGAAGCCACCAGAGGAAAGCAGGCCTGGTGGCAGAGAGAGAAATAGTAATGGCGCCCGTTAGAGGGAGCGACGGCCGCCAATTCGAGACTGGCCTTTTGTTCCTGGACTGGTAGTTATTTTCTGGTCGCCAAAAGCCAAATAAAATTAAAATGCAGCATTAATAACAAAACAATACTTTACAATTGTCTCCCTTCCGGAGACCCATCAGTGACTGCATCTGATCAAAGCTGAATTATTAAATGTCTATAGATTAATCCCATAACTCTCAAGGGCCTGGAGTTTGTAATTTCCCTGAAAAAAAATAGACACAATCTACACCGTGAAAAATTTAATTGCACTTTAATTACCAGTTAAGCTGAATAGCATGAGATATGGGTGCCTTCAATTTTTAATAGTCATTGTGATTCCAAGAGAATTTTGAAGGGAAATAATTGAATCTCGTGGGAGTATTCTCTTCTTCTGCATTGCCAAAATCAAAATGAGAACGGGGAAAAAAAAAAGAAAGGGTGATTCAAATTCTTCCAGATCATAACCCAGGACGGCCCCCAGCAGTAATAAACCGGCCGCCCCCGGCCAGCTGCACCGCACATTTTCGTGATATGCTAATACACGGAAATGCATCTCCTGCGGTCGAGTTCTGCTACATTAAACAGATAAAGGCTCTTGGCTGGGGTGTTTCTTCACATTCTGAAAATCAGATCCAAAGATGTGATACTTGTTTCTTTGTTTCTCAGAGCCAGACACCAGCATGGACACGGCACCCCCAGCCCCACAACACACTCATACAGGTTCACACATGCACAGATCCATACATATCTCCCACCTGTATCCGTGAGGTTTCCGAACCATGAGGTCTAAAGGGAAATGGGAAGCAGGGGACAGCACTGGGTAGGTCTCGAGAAGAATGGAACTAGGGGGGCCTTGGTGAGAACTCCAAAGGACAGAATGGGCTTGGCCTTTGACCGTTTCCATTTTCTCAGGGAGCTGTTTCGGGAGAGCAGGCCTCCTGAGAGCTGGTGCAGGAACAGGGTGGGAAGAGAGGCCACCTCTCCCTTTCCTCAAGCGCATGCAGGCCCTTTGAAGTTTCCCAAGGTTCCTGTTGGCCGGCTGTGTGTCTGTCTATCTCCGTGTACACTGCAAGATGCCTCAGTCTCTTTGGGGACGCTGTCCTACCCCAGTACAGGGCTTTCCGCATGCAGAGAAATCGGGCTGTGTTTATAAAATGTCAGGCTGGGGGGCGCCTGGGTGGCTCAGTTGGTTGAGCATCTGACTTCGGCCCAGGTCATGATCTCGTGGTTCACAAGTTCAAGCCTCATGTCAGGCTCTGTGCCAGCAGCTCAGAGCCTGGAGCCTGCTTCTGATTCTGTGTCTCCCCCACTCTCTCTCTCTCTCTCTCAAAAATCAATAAAAACATTAAAAAAAAATGTTTTTTGAAAAAAATAATAAAAAGTCAGGCTGGGGTCAGTGCAAGACCCTTCAGGAGGCCTCCAAACAACCGAGTCTGTCTTGTGGTCGTTGCCAGCAGATTCATCACAAAGTGCTCCTTGGTATTAGTGAACATTGGTGACCGGATTGCAAATTCATCTGTCAGGTGACTAAGAGAAGGAAAAAAGCACTGTGCGGAGCCATCTGCCACTTTCTCTCCTCCAACTGTGCACCCATTTCCTTCCTCCCTCCACCTCCAACCCTCATGCCAACCTGCGCCACCACGCAGCGCTGGACCGACTGGGCTTTGCAGCGACTTGCACGTAACTCTTGTGGGGACCCGACACCCGGGTGCATCCGCAGCCATCCTGCCGTGTGGCTCCCAGTCCCCAGGAGGTGGTGCGGGCCCCACCTGCTTCAGGGGCCCGGCAGGTTCAGGAGGAAGGAGTAGTGTTCTTGTAACTCCGTGTACGGGTCTTTCAGGGGTCCCCCTGTCCAGGCGCCTGCAGCTGACTTCTTCAAGGCGACAGCTAGTCCCAGACACAAAACACTGAGGCCAGCGAGAAGGAGGGGGACCTTCAGGACACCTCTGTTACCAAGTGAAGCCTGCAGATCCGTGGTGGTTAGGAAGCCAGACTCAGCACACATCCCAGCTCGGGCCCATCTGCTCACAGGACAATGGGGACCCTGAAAACAGGTGCCAGCCCAGCACAGAGGCTGGCCTCAGAGCCACATGGCTCAGGTGTGGTTTGGTGACAAAGGACTGGCGCCTGGTAGCAGAAGGTCCTCTGCACCCTAACAACGCTCATGTACGAGCACTGGGAGGAAACTATATGGACGGCGAGCTCTCTCCCTTCTCAACTTCACAAGGCCTGAAGTAGAACCGTAGGCAGTGGACATGGGGGGGCCCAGCTCACCACTAAAGCCAGGATTGGGATCTCAGAGGGGCAAATCTAGGTTATCAACCCTTTTTGGACACTATGCATTTCACCAGCCAGAGGCCAGTGTCATAGAGGTTACCCCTTACTCCTGCTGCCCGGGGCAGAAGGAGGCAGTGCCTCCCCAGATTCACGCTCTGGGGGTTTATGCAGGAGAGCATAGCTTCTGAGTTAGAGCAGCCTTTTTAAAAGTCTATTTATTTATTTTGAGAGAGAAAGAACATGTGCATATGCGTGCGTGTGGGGGAGGGGCAGAGACAGAGGGAGGAAGAGAGACGCCCAGGCAGGCAGAGCCCAACGCGCGGCTCGATCTCATGAACTGTGAGCTCATGACCTGAGCTGAAACCCAGAGTCAGACCGCCAGCCTCCAGAGCCACTTAGGCGCCCCGGAGCAGCTTTTCTGGGCCAGGACCACGTCCCCTGCTGGGGACCAAGCAGAGGCCTCTCACCCAGCAGGCAGGAGGGGCTGTGGTGGCCCTGAGCTCACAGACCCGAGGAGCCAGAACTCCTCCTGGGCTCCTCAAGCGTGAGAAGCGCTTGCTGCACAGTGTCGTGCACTACACACCTCTCCCCTGGGGAATGAGCACACACAACCACGGTCACAGCCATGGTCACAGCCACGGTGCTGTGGGCTTGCCATTCGGAGCCTCCTCAAACCCTCTTCACTCCATTCCCAGGAACGCAGGCAGGCTGATACAACTACGGACCGGTCGCTGTGCTGCTAACGGCCGGTATTTTCAGGAGCACCGAGGGGGTGCATGTTGATGGAGCAGCGGTTTGGGCTCAGGAGGCTGGAAACAGGAGGCGCGTGACAGCTGGCGCATGTGCAGAATGTGCAAGCTCTGGGACCAGCGTCCAGATGCCGGCACCTGATGAACTCTGCTGGGAATGTGGAGAGGGTCCCTGGAGTGGAAAGCAGGCATGGTGGCAACAGGGTGCTGCAAAGGGGCTCGGCTGCTACAGCTGAGGGCGACTGAACACAATGACAAACACACCGAGGCAGACTGTTCAGTAGCTACTGAGGCTATCAGCTATTCCGGCCCAGGCTCCGGTGCAGATTCTCCCAACAGTACCTTCTCACCTCCCTCGGGCTCGCGGTCTCTGAAAGGAGGGCTGGTCCCTTCCAGAGTTGCAGAACAGTGAAGGCTTCATTTCCGTTGTCACCCTCGGGCACGTCACCGAGGCTCACCCCTGTGGCCTCTCCACTTTCCTGGTGTGATGCAAACACTGCGGCAGGTAAACAGTACTGTGGCGCTAAGCACAGCACTTATTTATAGACCAAACACCTGCCATCAATTTAAACAGTAGTTATTGAACTTGAAAGTTGAGCAAGAGACTGAATGCGCCCTTGAAGCAAGTAATTTCCAAGCAGCAGTTCATGTATACAGATGTGTTTAAAGCCTACTTCAGGATGCTGTAATTATCATCAAAAAGACAGATTCCATTAAATATCTGTTATGCGTTTAGTATCTGTACTCCCAGACAGATCTGAAACGTTGGGGTTTCTTAACACTATACTTTTAACATTATTTCTTTAAAGGACCGGGGGCTTGGGATATGCAGAATTTGGAAAACCGTCCGTTTTGAGGTTTCTGGAACAGTGAATGAGACAGTTTGGTTGTTCCTGTCATTTTGTCTTTTCAACCACAGTTCTGTTTCCAGCCTCTCTCTCTACAGATACACAACGAACTCAGTTTCTGGAGAAAGCCATCTTCCTAAACACAAAGACTAAGAAGCATCATGTCCCGAATCTTAAAAATCAGGTGACATGTGGTGCAGGTGCTTTATGAGCATTATTCCATTAGTACTTTCGATGAACTCTGGGAGGCTGGGGTTGCTGTCTTCATTCTCCACGTGAGGGAAACTGAGGTCAAGTACGCCGCCTGAGATCGCTCAGCTCCTATGTGGAAGGATTTGGATTTGAGTGCACATTGGCCTGGCTCCGAAGCCCCTATACTTCCCACTGCATCACACGAGCTTAGAAAATGCCCCTACTTCTTAGCATATGTTGTTTCAAAATTGATTTTCTATTTACAGGAATAAGGAATGTCATTCTGGAAAAAGGTGATGACTATTTTCAGTGGTTCGAGACTGGTTTGACTTTTGGGACATGACGCAGACCATGGACACGATTCAGCTGCAAATGACATCAGTTAGTCATGTGTGTGGGCAAGTCATTTACCTTTGTGGATCTTTCTTCTCTTCCAGAAGATTGTAAGAATGTGTCAGAGGACTTTTAGAGTCCCTTTTAATTCTAAAATTCTATTTGTCTCTGAGTCAATGACTGCTTTACCCTCTGCACCGATGAGGACAGGCTTGTGCTCAGAAGGGCCTGGACCAGCTCAGTTTCCCGAATGTGCCACCCGATCCGCCCTCATGCAGGAGACGCCCCGTGGTTCATCATAGCTCCCCCTCCACCAGGCACCTCGACTGCTGTTTGATGAGTGGATGGGCACTGAGAGAGCACAGCTGTGCACACGATGGTACCACGCTCTGTGGGAGGGGGTGCTGAGCCCTCACCTTCTCAGCGCCTTCCTTTATCACCAACATGACACCTACGGTCACAATCAACCCCGAGTGAGGGACGTGCGTTTTCTGGGAGGACAGGCTCTGGGTCTGTCTAGGGACCATCACCTCGTTGGAGTAACAGGACAGAGAGCATTTCTAGTCAATGGGAAACTCCCCTAGTGGGGGAGCAAACAAGAAGAGCAGGGTGAGAAAGCAGTGTGTCGTCATTCACCGGGATATCATCTCTATGTTGTAAAAACTGCTGCGAGCAAGGGAATCCCATCCTACGGGCACAGTGGAGTTTGATCAGAGCAAGGAACAGAGACGCAGCCGGTGAGGAGGAGGAGGGGCGGTAACCAGTCTTCTCCCTTGACATGGTTCCCTTAGGTGAGATTCACCAGGGTCCACACACAGCCTGAGGGGCACACCCCCTCCTGGGTGAAAGGTCAGCAGCAGCCTGGAGATGAGAGTTCAATGAATCCAACCCTTGAATGAGGGAGGCTCACATCTTACAGACGGCAAGGAAGGAGGCCATTCCCCAGCCTAAGGGGAATTGGGACAAGTAGAGGAACAGTAATTATCTGGAAAGAGATAACCGACAAAGATTTACAAGGGCAAGTCCTTGGTAACTAATCTATTCACCTTTAGAGCAAGGCTGAGGGCGGGTGGGTAATGGGCCTGCAAATCAGAGTTTCCTGGGATTTCCAAAAGCCCACGGAAGCCCAGACCAGGAAGCCCAGGAAGCCCAGGAAGCCAGGGAAGGCTCCAGAGACCGACAAAGAACTGGGACTGATGGAGGAGCTGGCTCACGAGAAAGGCACAACTTCGCATTTGCGTTGTCCCTCCATTCGGGTGACTCCATGGACACTTAGCTACGGGCCCATGAATCACTGGTATGCGATGAGCTGAAATATTAATTGTTGTTTCTTGGTGACGAGACTGACTGTGGGTTTCCTCGCGGCTTTCCCTTGCACATTAAAAACCACTGTACGAATTTGACAGTGTGACGTTTATAATCAGGGGGGAATAAAGAGGAGGCCCGCTGCTGTCCTTACCCACTGTGGGAGCCACAAAGATGAACAGAAGTCACCATCTGTGCAGAGCCTGTCTTGTGAAGAAGTGAAACACGGTTATTCAGTGAACTGCTGACTACGGTTGAACTGCAGCTCCGAGGGAGCCCACTCGTGTGTCTGGTAGCCTCCCGCTTGGAGTGAAAACAATTTAATAATGTCATTTGTAGCTCTGTCCAATTATCCCAGCCACTGTCTTCATAGGCTTATTAGAAAGTTACGGTGGAAAGCTGTGAGGCAGCAGCAAGCGTAAGAGCACTGAGAGAGCTCGGCTTTTTTTTCTTTTTTTTTTTAAAGATTCCTTCTTTCTTGATCTTGTCATTTAATTGTGGGCAAGGAGAGAACTCTATTGTACCGTGCACTCGTCTGAAAGCCGTGTCCTTCTGGTACTGAAGGCGGGTGGCCCCGGGGACCGGAGAACGGACGCTACTGCAGGATTTCATTGAAATGACACGTGTAATCTCCTGTGCCGTGGCTGGTGCCGGGGAGGAGCTGCTCTAAGGGACTCGAGGTTACCACCTCGCTGGTGCTGGGTCTGGCAGGGACACGGGCGAGGGCAACTTGGGGGCTTTGCGTCCGACAGAACTGCCAAATTCCCACCCGGTGTGTTTCCAAGGCTCCAGATCTTCAGGAAAGACCTCACACCGATGTGGTGGCTCGCAGTCTCCTTGCTGCGCCCAGGGCACCTTTCTGGGTCAGCGCCACAGATGAAGGGAGGGGGAGCTGAGCTCGCAGGAGTCATCGGGCTGAAGACAGCCAGTGTGGGACGGCGGTCTGGACCCCTTGTCCACATCTCCAGGCACGGCCTCCAAGGAAGAGGCTCCGAGGCAGGCCAGGCAACGCCTGCTCGCATAGCGGGACCTCCTAAGCAAGAAACAGGAGCCACTCCTGTGTGGGACGCCCGCCGGACCCAGGGCCTCCCTCCCAGCCTCGTGGGCGCTGCGCTCAGAAACCCCATGGATGTCCCAGGAGTCGAAGCTGTAGTTTGGGCTGTGCTCCAGCCTGGCCTCCAAGTCAGAAACGGATCTAAAACCTGGCAGCGGCGATCGGAGCCCAGTGTCGCTTCCTGCCCACGACTACGAGGGGTCAGACGTGTCTACGAGGGGTCGGACGTGTCAGCTGGAGAAAAGCAGGAGCCCGCACACGAAGCTCTCCTTAACAAACCGCCAAGGACCGTCGCTGGCTAACTCGGCTCGAGGTGGTCCCCCCACCCCCGAGGGCGCCCCTGGAAACCACACTACCCTCTTCCCTCCCGTGTGCCCCATCCGTGGCTACGTAGTCCTTCCCTGCGCTCTGATTTTTCTCCAAGTGTAACCTGAGGACAACCCACATCAGAAGAGTTGGGGCGCTAGCTACACACACAGATCCCAGACCTAGTGAGTCTTCCAGCCGTGTGCGTGCTTGGTCCCCAGGTGATCTGGTGCACCCCACCCGCTGCGCCCCCCCAGGAACGACTCTGAGCCCACTGTGCACGGCATGCAGATGAGTGTGGAAGAAGCCAGTCTGTCCCTGCAGCCCCTCCTCGGTGTCACGGCTGTCCGGCTCTACAACGGCGTTACGACACCCTCCACAGGGGAGGATGGTGACAAAAGGGATTTCTTTAGCCCTTAACATTTACAAAGTTTGTCACCGCATCACCCCCCCTGATAGAAGACTAAGAATCCCTATTTTCACAAACTCAGAAACTCCAGGCCCTAAAAGTGCCACTCAGCCTGCTGGCAAACAGCGGGGTTGAGGCCCGGGGCCTGCGTCTGTGACTCCAAATCTGACGGCCCTGCCACTCACCAGCGCTGCCTCCGAGCTCCTGGGGCGCCCGCCCCGCCCCGCCTGCCTTCTCCGGGCTGCCATAAGGGGCAGCGCAACCCCTGGAGACGGGCCAGACCTCAGGTCCCGTGGTCGCACCCTGGGGTGTCGGGGAGGGCTCGGTGTGTCCCGTGGAGCTCAGAGAGCAACGACACATCTGGGAGTCGTTCCCACTATCTGTCTCAGGAAACCCAGAATTTTCTCCAGACGGGTTACGACTGAGCATGTGTCGACACAGAAGGGACAACCGAGGCTGTGTCAGTGCAGAGCGCAGCGCCGCAGCCAGCACGCCGTGGAGGCAGAGCACCGTCGCGTCAGCCCAGGCCGTGCGGCTCGCGCTCCTGTTGGCCGTAACCGAGCTAGCCGCCAGGGCGCCCGCACACCCTTCAGAACGGACGGACGGGAGCAACGAGCCCCCGCAAGGCCACATGTAACCCCTTCCAAGGTGACCTCTGCGATGAGAGGTCCTCTTCAGCCATGCAGAAAAAGCCACAGCCTGCCGCCTGGGTCCCGGGGGCTCGGGGCTTCACCGCTGACGCTGCACTGCTGTGGCGTCCCCTGCATGTCGCTCACTTCCCCCGCTGAGGACGAGGACGCACCAGCGTCATTACCCCCGGCGACCCCGCTGACCTCCAGGCCGCCGCCCCTCCAGTGTGGCTCCTCTACCCGGCCCCCTTTGCACGTGGCCCTCTAGGCCACCTCTGACTCTTCAGTCAGAAGACACTTTGACCCATGTGGCATAAAGCTCATTTTTATAAAATCCTCCAACAAAAGACTGTCTTCAAGTCTCTACCGGAACAGGACAGAGTCAAAGTGAGGGTCTAATAGACGGAACTGGACAATGATGAAGACGGGTTCCCTGCTGTTTCCTGTCAGTCCAGGGTGGGCGGGGCAGAGTGCTCAGGCACCGCAAGAGCGACCGGGTCTCCATTCCCTGCCTCTTCTCTCATCACATCCTGTGTCCGCAGCCCCACAGTCACCAGAGCCCCGACGAAGGAGACGGCGGTTCTTTGGTGTGAAATACAGAGTGATGGAGGCTTTAGGAGAATGGGGCTGGATAAGGAAGCAGGAGAGGGGACACAGCTAGTTAGACGAATGGCATTTATCTTCTTTCTTTCCCACCTCCTTTAGGATAATTTTATTTTTTAAATTTGTAATTGAAGTAGAATTGACATACAGCATTAAATGTCATAGTGATTCAACAATTATACGTGTTACAAGGCGTTCACCACAGTAAGTGCATTAGAATATTACTGACTGTATTCCCTATGTTGTAGACATTGCATCTCCATGATTTATTTACTTTATAACTGGAAGCTTTTATCTTTTTAGGTTTATTTATTTATTTTTTGAGAGAAAGAGAGAGTATGAGCAAGGGAGGGGCTGAGACAGATACAGAGAGAAAGAATTCCAGGATGTGGAGCTCGAACTCATGAACCATGAGCTGGACGCTTAACCAAATGAACCACCCAGGCACTCTGAAAGTTTCTATTTCTTAATCCCCTTCACCAAGTTCAGCTGTGCCCCACCCCCACCCCCATTCCTTTGGCAAACACCCATTTGTTCTCTATATTTATGAGGCCATTTCTCTCTTTTCGCTCTTGTTGTTTGTTCATTTCTTTTGTGTTTTAGATTCCACATATAAGTGAAATGATATGGTATCTATCCTTCTCTGTCTGGTCTATTTACTTGGGTCCATCCATGTTGTCCTAAATGGAAGATTTCATTCTTTTTTATGGCTGAGTAATATTCCTTTGTGTGTGTATACCACATTTTCTTTATCTTAGCCATAACAATGAGAGATGAAAGAAATAAAAAACATCCAAACTGGTAAGGAAGAAGTAAAACTGTCTACAGATGACATGATACTATATATAGAAAACTGTAAAGATTCCACCAAAAAACTATTCAATCTAATAAAGAAATTTAGGAAACCTGCAGAATACAAAATCAACACAGAGAAATCTGTTGCATTTCTGTATACTACAACTGATATAGCAGAAAGGGAAATGAATAAAACAATCCCATTTACAATTGCATCAAAACAAAACACCCAGAAATAAATTAACTAAAGACCTGTAAATTGAAAACTATAAGTCACTGATGGAAGAAATCAGAGGTGACACAAATAAATGCAAAGATATACCATGCTCATGGATCAGGAGAATTAATATCATTAAAATGTCCATAATACCCAAAACAATGTAATTCCTATCAAAATACCAAGAGTGTTTTTCACAGAACTAGAACAAAACATCCTAAAATTTGTATGGAATCAAAGAAGACCCTGAATAGCCAAAGGACAATTTAAAAATCCTTATTTTTTTCTCTAGCTGTTTGTCTCTGCCTCTTTCCTAAGCTTTTGTGTGCTCGAGCCCTCCCTCCCTCACTGGCATAGGCTTGCACTATCTGTCTGTTTCGAGTACACAAAGACACAGACACACACACACACACAGATTCCTTCTTCTGAGGCTGTAGGCATCTGCGCCTGGACAAGCACCCCTTAGGAAGGCATGAAGTAAGGGAAAATAAGAGCATGTATCCTTTTGAAACAAAATCTAACTTTGGGCTGCACATCATTGCAATTTCTTGGGCCAATCGCTTCATCCAGGCAAAGCTCCCACTCACGTCAACAGCCTCGGTAGGATCAACCAACTTCGGCCATATGGACACTTTTCATAGATGTTCATTCAAGAAGCTCTCACTATTCCTACTTCCACTTTGTTGACTTTCTCTCCTCTGTCTTCCCCGCAAGTCATTCACTTCCATTGCTGGGTGACCTTTCAGAGAAGCCTGTGAGACAGGGAACTCTGCTCTCTCACTCTGCTGACAAGAGGAGCAGCAAAATAACAAGACTGCCCGCCGGGGAAAGAAAATTGGATGCACTTCCCTGACTCTGTACCAAAATCGCTTTGGCATAAGACTGAGCTCTACCACACACTCTGGCAGGGCACGGCGCTGGGCGCTGTGGGGAGGCGAGGCTCCCGGATTCAGCCTGTCACGGCCGACTGCGCGACGGAGCGCAGCGTGCTGCCAGAAACGCATGGGGTGCGGGGGACGCATGGCCAGGAGGGTAGCAGGACACCCGCTCCTCACACTCAGGGACCTGGGGGCCAGGAGGGCACATCAGCTTCCTCTCCCGCACGTGCCTACACGGAGCTGTGGGCTCTGCCCTCGTCATGGTGCCAAGCCTGCGAGTGTCTGGAGGGAGTGGCGCCCGCGGCTGCGGAGGTGGGTGGACACGGGCAGTGGCGCCTGGCACAGGCCTGGCACCGAGTGTCTCCTCGCAGCTCCCTGGCATGTTACACAGTTGGCAGTTGGTCCAGGCAGCAGTCACCGTTTCGGCGCAGAGTGTGGACGAGGCGGGCTGCAGCACAGTATCTCGTCCACACTGGGCACCGGCTACACGCTGCCTGTGGAAATGGAAGTGGAGTCGAATGCGTAGAAGGGCACACAAAAGGAGGCACTGTTCTCTCGCACAAGCCGGGCACTAACCGGCTTGAAAATGAAGACCACCAGGGGATGAGCAGGGATCTGGATATGTCACCCTTGAGGGGGAGGCACCATAGAGGGCACGCCCACACACGAGGATACAGCTCTACCTTCAGCCAGTCATCACAGGAAGACATTCCACCGTCTCTCCTAGCAACCCGTGCCAGCGTCTGTTAGCCATCACCCTCGGGCAGATTCTTCCATTTCCCTGCTTGCTCCTAGACTTAGCGGCCCCCAGCAGCTCCCGTCAACTTCCCCCAGAAGGCTTCACACCTTCTGTCCACAGTATAGGTCCCTCATCCATCGTTCTGGCCTCTCCCTGTCCCGGATCTAGGAGACCCACCACGGTAAGTCCGCTCCCTGGCTTGCCGACAGCTGGCTGCCCGCACGCGGCAGAGAGAGCTGGCTCTCTGGTCTCTCTTCAAAATCTCACCACGAGGGCCCGACTCTCATGACCTCACCTAAACCTGGCACCTCCAAAGGCCGCACCTCCAAACACCATCACACTGGGGGTCAGGAGTCAACATATGAAATCGGCAGCGGAGGACACACACCTTCCGCCCATGAAAGTGGCCCCTTCATCTGGTCTGCTTCCCTACGTCCAGGTTAGAAAGGTGTCCTAAGGCAGACGGGGCTGGACTTGGCCCTCGCTAAATGTTCACTTTTCCTAATGCCTTTGTGGTTTTTCCGGTGGATGTGACTTTGCCTCACCCCAGAGACCACAAGCCCCGCTGGGAGAGGAGTCAACGCTGAGAGCAAGAATGAGCTAGATGGTGGCGAGTGTGCTCACTGGGCACGCGGAGCACGCGCTCATGCCAAACACATTTCATTCCACTCCTGTGACAGTCTGGGAGATGGAGCTGCATTATTCATACTTCTAGCTATAAGAATGTAAAATTCAGAAAAATTAGGTAACTTGCCCAAGATCACAGCCCCACCAAGGGCATATCTGGGATCTAAACAGATGGAACTATGACCCTTTCCATCCCTTTCTCCCCTGCAGGCAGGGGCTTCCTCTGCGTTACTTCCCTTTGTGTCTCTGCTCCCACGTCCAGCACCTGACACAGAGCCTCACGGGCTGTATTCGAGTATTTATTAAATAAAAGTTACAGAATACGCAGCCCATATTCACTCCACCGGATATCTCTGTCTCACCTCAGTTCAGTGGTGTTGACTGTACCTACACTGTTGTGCAACAGATTTCCAGAACTTTTTCATCCTGCAAAACCAAAACCTTGTACCCATGGAACAGCTCTCCCTTTGCTGCCACCCCTGCCCCAGGCAACACCATTCTTCTCTCTGTGTCTAGGAGTCTCACTACCTTACATGCCTCACCTAAGTGGAATCATACAGTATTTTTCTTTGTGACCGTCTTATGCCACTTAGCATCACGTCCTCACAGTTCACACACGTGTGGCACGTGACAACATGTCCTCCTTTTTCAAAGCTGAGGAACGCTCCACTGCGCGCTCCCACGGGCATCTTGATGCCCTCACATTGTCTCCTTAGAACCCTCTTTTAATTCAGATTCAGTGATATGACAGCCACCCCCGCTATCTGCTGCGTTCACCCTGTGCTCATCAGTCCTTCTCACACGGTCCTCAGAGCGGCCCTTCTGCTCTGCAGGGGAGAAAACAGAGGCCCAACGAGGTGAAATGACACATCCAAGGTCACACAGCTTCGAAATGCAGCAACATAGGTGATGTCCTCCCAGGCCCCTCTGACTCTCCAGCGCTGCCCGCCATTCTCTCTCCCTCCTGCCGAGGAGTGACGGAACAGAGAGGGGGCCTCACGCACGAGGTGACACCCAGGACACACTGCCCACTAGCTGCAGGGGTGCCTCTGAGCCCTGAACTCTCGACTCCTGCCCAGGGCTCTCTGCCTCACCAGGCCGTTCCCTGGCTGGGTGACCTGCACATGTGACTTCTCGCTCAGTCCCTAGGCCACCACTCACTTCCTAGGGATCATCAGATGCTCCCACTCCACGTACTGTCCTGTGCTGTGCACAGCTGACTCCAGCCAGATGCCACCTTCACAAGTGGTGTCACCCACAGCCATGAGACCTCAGGAAGGGCTATGCGCCCCCCTTCCCACCACCCCCAGACTGTGCCATGGGGATGTGGCCCGGAGAAGTGCTTTTTGAGCAGACACAGACCAGAGCTATGTAATTTAAGAGCTGGACGGACCCCTGGGGAGCATCTGGCTTCACCTTCTTTTCCAGATGAGAAACTGGGCCCCAGAGACGCCAAATGACTGTATGGTTAGAGAGCTAACTAATGAAGACTGGGCTCCAGAACCCTCCTGGTGCTGGGCTCCATTTAATCAGGATTCTTTAGGATTTCTCTGCATCAGAATTTGGCCTTAAGACCCTAAGTCGGCAGACACAAAGAAAGAGAGGTTAAATCCTACATTCAGTCATTTCGAGGGGATATGAAAGTACTACTTTTTTATTTCTACAGGGAAAAAAAAGATAAAAAGAAATATTGAACAGAAAGAAATGAATAAAGAGCAGTGCAAATTCTCAGTCCTTATGCAGATATTAAGTGGCTGGAAGACAGGACCCCACCCTTCTCCCATTCCAATACTGCACGCTCGTAAGGAAGGCCAGGGAAATGCAATTCTCTCCAGGATGAAGTGTGAAAATCTAGAGAAGGGTGTTATGTTTGATGACCTAGAAATTCTTCAATAAATTAAATTTATTAAAGGATCGCTGGTTCTTTAGTACCTTGAAAATGAAATCACACCTTCTGGAAAACATATATTCACCTCATTTGCAGGTTTGCTGTAATGTTATAGCTACCCACATCTCTCTTCCTGCTACAAAGAAAAGCAATCATGCATTTCAGTAGTATTTTATACTTTATAAAATACTTGAACACATTACTTTTATTAAAAAATTTCTAATATTTAATTTTGAGAGAGCAAGAGAGAGAGCGCAAGCATGAGTGGGGGTAGGGCAGAGAGGGAGACATAGAATCTGAAGCAGACTCCAGATTCCAAGCTGTCAGCACAGAGCCCAGCACAGGACTCAAACTCACAAACTATGAGATTATGACCTGAGCCAAAGTTGGAAGCTCAACCGACTGAGCCGCCCAAGTGCCCCTTGAACACATTACTTTTAAAAACTCTTATCCTACAGGGGTGATGATGCACAGGGGCACATGGACCCCAAAGTTCACAGCAGCACTCTCAACAATAGCCAAATCATGGAAAGAGCCTAAATGTCCATTAACTGACAAATGGATCAAGAAGATGTGGTTTATCTATATGATGGAATACCACATGGCAACGAGAAAGAATGAAATCTGGCCACTTATAGCAACGTGGATGGAACTCGAGGGTGTTATGCTGAGGGAAATAAGTCAGCAGAGAAAGACAGATACCATAGGTTTTCACTTATAAGCAGAACAGGAGAAACTTAACAGAGGACCATGGGGGAGGGGAAGGGGGAAAATAGCTGGGGAGAGGGAGGGAGGCAAACCATGAGACACTCTTGAATACCGAGAACAAACTGAGGGCTGATGGGGGTGGGGGAAGGTGGGTGATGGGCATGGAGGAGGGCTCCTGTTGGGATGAGCACTGGGTGTTATATGGAAACCAACTTGACAAAAAAGTATAAAAGAAAAAAACCTCTTATCCTTATAATAGTCCTGGGCAGGGTTACATAAGGTAACATAAGTTATACATAAGGTATTATTCATTTCATTAAGCAATAAATGTTTATTGCATGTCTGCAGTGTGCTGGGCACAATTCGGTCCTAGAGACACAAGATTGAACAAAGCAGAAGTTCTTGCTCTCCTGGGGTTTATATTCTTTTATTTGTTTATTTACTTATTTATTTTGAGAGAGACAGGGGCATGGAAGGGGTAGAGAAAGAGAGAGGGAGGGAGGGGGAGCAGGAGAGAGAGAGAGAGAGAGAGAGAATCTCAAGCAGGCTCTGTGCTGTAAGCGGGGAGCCCAACACGGGGCTTGATCCCATAAACTGTGAGATCATGACCTGAGCCAAAATCAAGAGTCGGACGCTTAACCGATTGAAACCCCCAGGCATCCCCAGGGTTAATATTCAGATTAGCTCCCCTTTCACGGGTAAGGCAAGTGAGCCCTAGATAGGGATTCAGTGATGTGCCCGAGGCTGCTCGGTGTGTGAGCAGGAGGGCCGTGGCTCTGGCCGGGGGGGTCAGACACTAGCTCCCACTCTTTCAGCTGCAGCTCCTGCTTCAGGTATGCAGGCAATTGTCTCCTCTGAAATCAAGAGTCTTTATGTCCTCCTGAAGCTCGTTCCTCAACTGCGGGATGCAGCTGTGTAGGGCGGGTGGTTCCCTAATAAACCCACACATGACTAGACACGAGCGTGAGGTAGGGCTGGACCCCTACCTCATTCCATACACAGCAGTGAACTCAAAATCGGTCAGACCTAAATGTAAAAGCTAAACCAACAGAAGTCTCAGAAGTTCTAGACAAATCTTCACAGCCTTCTGTTACGCAATGTTATCTTAGATATGGCTCCAAAAACACAAGTAACAAAAGAAAGCATAAATAAATTGGGCACCGTGAAAGTTAAAAACGTTTGTGCTTCAAAAACTAAAGCAAAAAGATAACCCACAGTATGGGAGAAAACACACGCAAATCACATATGTGTCTCTTGAATATATAAAGCACTACATCAACTCCATAATGTAAAGACAAATAACCCAGTTAAAATATGGGCAAAGGTCTGAACAGACACTTCTCTAAAGAAGAAATACAAATGGCCAATGAGGCAAATCAAAACTGCAGTGAGATACCACTGCATACCCACTAGGGTGACTAGAATGACCAGACACATGATTACAAGTGCAGGCAAGCAGATGGGGGAACTAGAACCTTTATGTCCCATTGGGGCGGGGATGTACTATTATGCATCTACTTTGGAAAACAGTTTTACAGTTCCTCAAAATGTTCCCATATGATCGGGCCATTCCGCTCCCATGCAGATCACTGACAGAAATGAAAACTTATGACCATAACACATGCAAAGATGCTCAACATCACTGATCACCAGGGAAACGCGAATCAAAACCACAATGTCGCATCACCTTATATTTTTCAGAATGGCTGGTATCAGAAAGACACAGTAAGCGATGGTGAAGATGTGGAGAAAAAGGACCCCTCGTGTGCTGTTGGACAGAATGGAAATTGTTGTGGCCACTGTGGGAGAGTTTGGAGGGTTCTCAAAAAATTAAAAATAGAACTACCACACGATCCAAAAATTCCACTACTGAGTATGTAACCAAAGAAAACAAAAACACTGATTTGAAAAGATACATGCATCCCTCTGTTTTATGCAGCAATAGCCGAAATATGGAAGTAACCTAAGTGTTCATCAATAGATGAATGGATAGAAAAGATGTGGTGTGTATACACACACACACACACACACACACACACACACACACACAATGAAACTCAGCAATAAAAAAGGATGAAATCTCGCCACCTGGGACAACATGGATAGACTGTATTATGCTGAGTGAAATAAGTCAGAGAAAGACAAATAGTAAATGATTTCACTTATACAGGGAATCTAAAAAAAACAAGACAAACAAAAGCAGAAAGAGAACCATAAACACAAAGAGCAAACTAGTCACTGCCAGAGCAGAGGGGGTGGGGGATGGGCAAAACGGGTGAAGGAAAGTAGGAGGCGCAGGCCTCACATCATGGAAGGAATAAGTCACAAGAATAAGAGGCACAGCACAGAGAATAAAGCCAATGGTATTATCGCAGGGACAGATATGTGAGGACAGATGGTGGCTACACCTGTGGTGAGCACAGCAGAAGCTACAGAGTTGTTGAATCACCATGGTGTAAACCGGAAACTACTTCAACATTACGAATTCAACTGTACTTCAATAGACAAATAGGGAGATAAAGTCATGCATATTTAGTTTCTAAAACAAACAAACCAAACTTATGTCCATAAGAAAATTTGTACACAAATGTTCACAAGAGCATTATTCGTAATAGCTCAAAGGTGGAAAGAGCCCAAATGTCCACCAACTAATGAATGGATATGTGAAATGTGGTATATCCATTAAAAGGCATTTTTCTATGAAAAATGTGAAGTACTTATATATGCTACAAAATGGGTGAACCATGAAAATGTGCAAAGTGAGGGGTGCCTGGGTGGCTCAGTCGGTTAAGCGTCCAACTTTGCGAGGTCATGATCTCGCAGTTCATGGGTTTGAGCCCCATGTCATGCTCCATGCTGACAGCTCAGAGCCTGGAGCTTGCTTTAGATTCTGTGTCTCCCTCTCTCTCTGTCCCTCCCCTGCCTGCTCTCTGTCTCTCTCTAAAATAAATATACATTAAAAAATTTTTAAAAAAGAAAAGAAAATATGCAAAGTGAAAGAAGCCAGTCAGAAGGGCCACATGTTGTATGATTCTATTTACATAAATGCCCAGAACAGGCAAATCTAGAGAAGTAAGCGGATTGCTAGTTGCCTAGAGCTCAGAGGGCCAGGGAGATTGGCATGTGAAAGTTAAGGGGGACAGAATTTCTTCTGGGGTAATGAGAATGTTCTAAAATCAACTGCATATAAAAGATGGCTTTATGATTCTGTAAATATACAAAAACTCATTGCGTTGTACATTTTAGATAAGTGAAGGGCTCCTGGGTGGCTCAGTTGGTTGAGTGTCCAATTTCGGCTCAGGTCATGATCTCACAGTTCATGAGTTCAAGCCCTGCGTCAGGCTTGTGCTTTGGATCTTCTGTGCCCCTCTCCCTCTATCCTTCCCTCACTCACACTCTCTTTCTCTCAAAAATAAATAAACATTAAAAAACACAAACAAATGAGTGGTAACTATATGCTATGTGAATTATATCACAACAAAAACTTAGTTTAGAAAGCAAAGGGGATGCATGGCCTAGTATGAAGCTACACTGAGCACGACTGAAAGATAGCTCCAGTAGCTATGAGCGCATGAGCAGGTGACTGGCCTAGACACCAACCTGTCCTTCATCTTCTGAAGCCTACAGACCGTGCTCCTCCAGGGAACTTTCTAGACCAAAGAAATCTGACCCAAAGGAATCAAGAGATATTGCCCAGACTATCATAGAAGGTAGAAAGCTTAGCGCTGCCTGCTTTTCCACACAACACCCAGCTGCTGGTGAGATTTATAGTTCGCCAGAGCGGCCCAAGCTGTACGCAGGCCCACTCGTCCCTCCCCTGAGGTAGGTAACACCTGACTTCAGCCAAGAAGAGATGGGTTCGTCTTCTTCCTCTCCAAATGTCCCCGACCCCATCCCACGATGCCCGCATCGAGCTCCAGACCTGTCATCTGGAGGAAGATGCAGGCTCCTGGTGGGTGGCCTCTCGTCCCAGCCCCCCTTCCCTCTGCACCTCGCAAGCCCTGGCCTGGTTTCTTTCACCACAAACAGCAGTATCGACAATCTCATCCAAATTCTGCACGCCTCTTAACCAAAGTCGCGCTAATCCCAAGTAAACAGTACTTGAACTTCAAAAGTCTGGGTCCATATGTTTGTGTGAATGCCATACTTCTCAGTACTGTCGCCAGGGCCCTCCCTTGGGGACTGTTTTCCTACACAGTTCTGTGCAGCTCTCTGCCCTACAGAGGCTAATGGGTGATGGGCCTTCCCAACAGAGCTACACGGAGGAGCTCGGACAGCGGGCCACCCAACCTCTAGCTGCTCCTTGCACGCTGATGGAACTCTAACCTGACAGACGCAGAGCGGGAAACTGCCTTCTGTCGTCTGCAGCAGTGGGGAGGTGGCGCCAAGCATTTGGCTATGACATCAATCCGGGAAGCGTTTCTGGGTCCTCTCAGACGCGCCGTCCATGGCTGTTTCGGGGAGAGCGTGTGCCTTGGTAACATTCCCTCGCGTTTGCTATTCCACCACAGCGGGGGCCGACTCTGCCCCTCCAGCCTTCTCTCCGAAGAGCCATTAATAACGTGAAGTTTCCATCAACGACAAACAAACCTGTCATGCAGCCCACTTGACTGCATCGCTCACACAAAGGTTGCCAACATTTGGACCAAGTCCGATGGGATTTTTCATTTGGTTGAAGTGGTTTTCAATGTTTTCTTGTTTTCCAGTGACTGAAGGTCAAGTCTGGAGCAGGGTGTTGTATTAATAGAGTCCTTGTGAGGCAACTGCTGAAGGGACACATTAACCCATCACTGACCAGAGGACAGAAAACACTGCCAAGCGAGGCTTTGAGGGCAAACAACCTTCACATTGGCGCTCGATAAAAGGATGCTAATTCTCGACAAGGTCAAGGATTGTGTGTGTGTGTGTGTGTGTGTGTGTGTGTGTGTGTGTGTGTGTATGTGTGTGAAGGAGAAGAATCTTGGCTCACATTTAGGGAGTTCTGAATTGGAAATCTTGCCAGATACCACCCAAGCCAGCGTTAAAGCAATAGTTTGTTTCTTCTGCCGGTGACAGACATGAATTTCCGAAAGCTCACCACCTTTCACGCAGGAGGGAGGGAAGGCTTTTGCAAATCATGTGACTGCCATGATTTTTAGGCATATTTTCTGATGACCGGGCAGGTTTGGGTCACGTGTACCACACATGGGCAGTTACGTTGGGAACAACATATTCTACCCCTGCCTTATTCTAGGACTCCAAGACATCATTAGTTTTAAGCTCCTCATTGATATTCTAGCAGGCTTTACTTTGAGGGGGGAATGGGAGAAACACCTGATTACAAGTATATAATTTTGCTTTTAAATTATAAGAGCCTACATTCTTCTCTACAGGCACTTAAGACTTTCTTCAATAGCTCAATTATAGAGTGTAGCTTAGTCATTCTCTCCCTTCAGAGTCTGAAGGTTTTCTGAGTCACTTTGACCTTCAGAAGTTACGTTCAGTGTCACGGTGCCTTCTATAAACTTTGCATGATCACGATCTCTGCACCTTTAAGACAAACAACATAATTTTGAACCCTATAAAGGAATATTCACTTAATGTGTCCTCTCTTTTTGTCAAGGTTACAGTTGTACCTTTTCTTTAAGTGAACACATCACTGGAAGGTGTCTACTTTGCTACCGGAAGCTTCTGGCAGATGCCTCGAGACACAGCCAAGGGCCCTCATAAAGAGGGAATCGTCACTTCAAGAACGGTCACTCCGCCTTACTCAGAAGTTTCTGTGATCCATTCCTAGAAGTCCAGCAACGTCGGTCACCTTTAACTACGCTGCCTGGGTTGTGGCAAATGGTAAAACTTAAGCCATGAATGAAAGTTCGACTAAGCTTAATTTTTCCTTGACAATGCTACTGCACAACAATCTTTTCTTTCTAAATGCGTATTTTGGGGTGCCTGGGGGGCTCAGTCAGTTAAGCATCCAGCTTTGGCTCAGGTCATGATCTCACCGCCTGTGAGTTCGAGTCCCGCGTCGGGCTCTCTGGTGACAGCGGCAGCTCACAGCCTGCTTCAGATTCTGCCTCCATCTCTCTGCCCTTCCCTTGCTTGTGCTCTGTCTCTTTGTCTCTCCAATATAAATAAACATCAAACATGTTTTTAAAAAGTACAGATTTTGCTTGGGAACCGTTACAGATCGATTCACAGGAGAGACGCAGTCAGGGCAGAGTTCCCACAAACCCTTCTCAGACCTACGCTGTTAAGATTACCAGGGAACACTGGTCAGAACCAAGAGGCCTGTGTTGGCGTACGGCTTTAAAGAAGCTGCACCCTCAGCGGGGGGCCAGGCGGGCTCACTCTGACCGGTGGGCACAAGAGGCAAGGGAGGACCCGGGCATACGCCCTGCGTGACCCCGAAGGTGAGCGCCTCCCGAAACCCCCGTGCCCCGCACCCCTCACCGGCCTCAGCCCAGGCGCAGCCCACTTCTGACCCGCGTCCTAAGACTCCAGGTTTAGAACCAGTGGGGTGTAACAGGATGTGCTCTTATTTCAGAATGACTTTCCTGTCGGGCTCTGGTCGCCCTGCCGGACCTTATTTACCCCGCGCCCTTTCTCAAATCAGCGTGACCGCAGAGCCCTGATTTTCACTTACAAGCCCCTTCTTCACCTAAACTGATCAATACTCTCCACGGAAAGGAGAAGGGAGGGAGGGCAGCAGCCAGGGTACAGCCACTTGGGTTGTGGGCCTGAATCTGCCTCTCATCCCAGCTGCCTGATGTGGCTACGTTTCCTCCTAAAAGAATGCTCTGCGGAGTCACGTTTGTGATACAGTTAAGTAAGTAGGTCTCCCTGACCACCACCCCCCGCACCCAGGAAGGCTGCAGATGGACATGCTGACGGTCCTCCGGGATGGCTGACTCCGTCACCACGTCGGGGAGTAAACGCCATCTGACAGGCAGCCATGCACTCGACCCCCTTGGAGCCAGGTCAGAACCGCTCAGGGCTCCGCCGTGAAGGAGGGGCGCGGGTGCTTAGTGGACTTCTGTCTCTGATACAGGCCCTGCACGTCCCCTCCCAGGAGAACATGGTGCTGGCAGGCTGGCAAGTGGAAAATTTAGCAAGCGAATCACAACAGACGTCCTAGCCCACCCGATTTCACAGCAGGGAGAAGCCCCCCATGCAGCTGCGTGGAGATGGGCACGCGTGCCGAGTAATCACCCTTTCAGCCTGTAAGCGAGAGACGGAGGAGCAGGGTCCTGATGCCACCCTGACCCAGGCTCCGTCTTGGCTACTTTCAAGGTCCTTCAGGACACGAGGCTGGAGAGCCCCACGCTAAATAACGGTGGCGTACAGTGGACAGCACACAGACACAGGTGTGGAGGGCCATCCATCAAATGAACCATTCAGGAGGGGGAGTTTCTGGGGGAAAATCCCACATTACAGGAATGGGGGCTTTTCAATTACAGGCCGAGAAATGCGGATAATGATACCTATTTACAAGGATATTGTAAAGGATCAAATGAGATAATCTGTCTAAAGCTTTTTAGCCACTGCCTGGCATAGAGATGATGACTAACCAATGTGAATCCCTCCCCCGCAAGCTTCCTTTTCACTGTACACTGTTTTGTGGTCCGTGCCATACGGTATGGAATTCATCCCATAAGCCTGGTACGCTAACACCCCAGCCCTGCGAAAGCCTCAAAACAACCTAGCGAGGTGGGAGACCTTTCAGAGCAGTCCCTGGATTTATGGCAGCATCAGGTAAAACACAGACATCAATGCCTTGACGGGAGACCATCTGAGCAATCCAAACACTGTCCAGAAGGCTAAGGTGTCTCGTTCTTTTCTCACACGGTCAGAGTGGTCTTTCTCGTCGTCAGCATTTATTCCGCTCATGGGCAAGAAGCAGGAGGGCGGCTAACACTTGCTTTGCCTTTACAGTCATGTCCAGTCTGCTCCGAGAGGCGAGCAAAGTCACCCCCCAGGTGGGTTTCAAGCAAAAGCGGATAGATTTACAGGCACAGGTTTCAAGGCTCGAGATGGCCCCCAGACCACTGCCTGGTTGGTGCCTGGTGAGGAGATCATAGTAGCCTATGCCTTTCATTCCTTATAACACGCAGGTGCCCTAAGGAAAGTCAGCTTAACGCTAGCTTGCCAGTTGAGACCCTAGTGGAACAAGGGGATCTCAGAGTGGGTTTATTTAAAAAACTTTTTTTTAACATTTATTTATTTTTGAGAGACAAAGAAAGACAGAGCATGAGCAGGGGAGGGGCAGGAAGAGAGGGAGACACAGAATCTGGAGCAGGCTCCAGGCTCCAAGCTGTCAGTACAGAGCTTGATGCAGGGATCAAACTCACAAATTGCAAGATCATGACCTGAGCTGAAGTCAGATGCTTAACTGACTGAGCCACTCAGGCGCCCCTATCTCAGAGTGGGTTTAGAAGGGGCTATAGGGACACCAGAGTGAGGCCACGAGCCCCGAGGGGCTGGAGGGGCCACCATTGTCAGGAGGCAGAGAAGGGTACATGAGGGATGGCACTGAATAAGAGGGCGGAGGCCATAGACCAAGCCTGTGACACAGACCAAGCCTGTACCACAGCCTCACCAAGCACAGGATCCATGCAACAGGTTGCGACACTGATCTTCAGGACCAGTGACAGACCTCAGTCCTTCGTCCCATTCCCTGATCCTTCTCCCTGAGCACAACTGCAGGTAAGCCCTCGGTAGGCACAGCGCCCCCCCCCCATTCCCAGGGTGTGCATCCTCCCGGGGTTACCTGGGAGGCGCCTGGGAGCACGGCCTGTGAGCTCCCCAGACCCGCCTCCTCCGGCCAGAACCCAGAGCCCTTGCACTGCAGGGCAGGACCCTCGCAGCAGCCTCCCCAGGAAAATGCCATTGGGCAAAAACAGATCCTGGCCGGTTTAGTTTGTTTTAAATACTTCTGCTGCCAGAAAACAAGGATGACACCATTGGGGCTGGATATAAACATAAGCGGGAGATTGAAGAGGAGCCAGGGGGAGGGAGGGGGAACCGGAGTCAGGAGTCAGGAGTCAGTCCAGGAGGGTCTGCTGCGCGCTAAACTGAGGGAGGGGAGGCTGGTCTCCCATGAGGCCGTGCCGGTGTCCTGGGCGCCCCTTTCTCCCAGCCAACCCCCCCTCCCCGCCTTTCTGCCGACTGCCTGGCCCTGGACTGCCGCACACACACTGGGGGGCCGGCCACGGGGAATGCTCTTTCCCTGCAGACATCTCCTTGCAGAGAGGAGTCTGTGTTTACGAAGGTTAAACCCAGGCTCCACCAGAGGCCACCTAGGGCGCAAACCCTCTGAGTCGGTAGATTTTACAAGTCCCATCTGGCGTGGCGCACCTCTCCGGGGTGCACACTCCTGGCCAGCCGGCTGTCCTAACACTGGGGGCTGCTGACAGATGAGAGCTGGCCTCACACATTCTTCAGTTCTCACACGTGCTCTCATAAGGCAGTGGAATTCACTCGCTCACAGCTGGGGGTCTCTGGTGCTCGCAACGGCGTCCTGGTCCTGACCCGGACGCAGGGATGGCTCCAGCGCCCTTCCGTGTCTTTACTGCCATCGGTGTTGATGACACCTCAGCGCAGCAACGCTGGGAGCCGAGTGCTCCCCGAGAGGAGCCTAGGAATTGGCCTGTGGATGAACAGCTTTGCTTCTGTTCTGCCAGGGGACTGGGGCATCAGGCAGGAGCCCGTGATTCACTTCAACACCCCCAAGTTATCAATTCTGTCAAGAGGAGGCGAGATTTTTCAGATTATTTAATAACCTGCACTGTGGTAGGGTCACTGACCAATCATAAGAGATGCCGGCCATAGCGATGGAGCAGGGCCCTAGGAGTCTCCTGTAGTGCACCCCTTTTCTGTTCCTGGATTGTGGGAGGGTCACCGGAGGGGGCCTGAGTAGCTGGTGGGGCCAGCAAGCATCCCGAGGCTAAAACAAGCAGTGCTCAGCACTTAGTCTTGCTGGGGGTCGGGGCATGGAGGGGACGCAGAGAAGGAAGTCTCTATAACCCTCACTTTTCTGATCATCCCAGGTTAATACCCAAGAGAGTTTGACCCCCTTAAACTGCTCTCGATCGATGGCTTCAGAATATAGAAGTCTAGTAAGAATGAATCTCCTCCCAGAGCCAAGTTCCACACTGGCCTGGGGGCTGGGGAGCCTCCAGAGATGCAGGCCCGAGACTCAGGGAGATCTCTGGTCTGTCTTGAGGGAGTGGAGCTCTGTCCTCCAAAACAGACTGAGAATGTCTCCTCCAGGCACCGGCGGCGCAGATTTCTACTCAGAACACATCCACTTGTGTCTGCGGAAAGGCAAGCATGAAATACACTTCGTTGCAACGTTGAAAAGCATGGAGGGAAAGTTAATTTCCAAGGAAGAAAGTCAGAGGCACAACACAGTGGGAAGTGGATTCATCTCCGCAGAGCAGACACTGATTTCCCCACCTGGGAGAATCCCGGAACGAGCTGGAAGCTGAAAACGCAACCTCTGACTTTTTTTTTCAGCCCCTTTAGATCATACATTTTAAGACCATGAAACAACATGAGATTAAAAGTC
Source organism: Hyaena hyaena (assembly GCF_003009895.1). Taxonomy (NCBI): domain Eukaryota; kingdom Metazoa; phylum Chordata; class Mammalia; order Carnivora; family Hyaenidae; genus Hyaena; species Hyaena hyaena. The sequence continues at coordinate 2,711,303 of NW_024080758.1, forward strand.
TCATTCAGAAATAGAAGTGGAAAGGAGGCTTCAGTATTTCCCTTTGTTCAGAGAAAATACTTTCAAAGGTATTTCATAACTAAAATTAAATGTGTAGGTGAGGGTGTGTGTGGCCTTTCTTGCTTGCTTTGTGTTAGAGAGGTAGCCTGAGCTTAGGAAGGACAGAAGCTCCCCACCTGCGGTCATTGCCGGGGCAGTGCTTGCTGACAGACATCTGCAGAAAGCCCAGGGCCGGCCCTGCTCCTGGTGGCTGGTGGCCTCAGCACACGCGTCCATCAGGAGCTGTACCATCTTCTTGCGCGGATGGGGAGGACACGTAGGAGAAACCAGTCAAGCATGAAATGTTCTGCCACTTACTATGTGTGTGACCTTGGACAAGGCACCCAATTCTCAGAGCCATGGCTTTTATAGTTCAAAAACAGATTATCTTCTGCTGATATCCAGAAAGACAGACCCAACTTCAGGTTTCCAAACAAAATTTGTTTGGTAGGTCTTCTCTAACAAAAAGAATTCAGGGGCTCTTGGGTAACTCAGTCAGTTGAGCACCCTACTCTTGATTTTGGCTCAGGTCACAATCCCAGGGTCATGGGACTGAGCTCCATGTAGGGCTCTGTGCTGAATGTGAAGCCTGCTTAAGATTCTCTCTCTCTCTCTCTCTCTCTCTCTCTCCCTCCCTCCCTCCACTCATGCACATGCTCTCTCACTCTCACTTTAAAAAAACAGGGGAGGCGGCACCTGGGTGGCTCAGTCAGTTGAGCGTCCAACTTTGGCTCAGGTCATGATCTCACGGTTCGTGGGTTCGAGCCCTGCGCTGGGCTCTGTGCTGACAGCTAGCTCAGAGCCTGGAGCCTGTCTCCGGATTCTGTATCTCTCTCTCTCTCTCTCTCTGACCCTCCCCTGCTCGTGCTCTCTCTCTAAAATAAATAAAAACATTAAAAAAAAAAAAAGAATTCCAGGTTGACAAATACAAAATTGAGAATACGGTCTCAGAAGGGACTCACGCAAGTGAAGGGTCTACAGTTTAAGCCTCATTAGCTCCACAGTGAATCCACTTTTGCTCAGGTGCCTACTCGAATGAGATGTAAGTATTAAAGACAAATGTGCTTTGCAAATTGTAAGGCATTACATGCCTGAACATTTACTCTGCAAATACCTAATGCCTACTGTGCGCCACGTACAGCTGTGAACACACCAGCAGCAATCCCCCCAATGAAACCTAAGTTCTGCTGGCACAGTGTTGTCACCTGCTGCAGGATGTCCTCCTCTGAGCCCTGAGTACAGAAGTGAGCCTCCCCAACATGGCGTGGTCTGACTGCTCACCTGCTACACCAGCCCCCCCGCAGGGCTCTCTGAGGTCCTGATGCCTGCGTCTGGCTTTCTGGGACTTGGGTCCTACTCAGTCTCAACTTTTCCTGCCTTTTCCTCCCTCTTGGCCATTGTCTTCTTCTTGACTTCCATTTTGAAACCGCCAGAGCAATAAGCCAGACCTTCTAACCCCTTCTTTTCCAATATGAATCAACAGTGGTTGCCTAGCACAGAGGGGATGGGGAGAGGGTTCGGGGCTAACAGGTAAGGAGCACCGGGTTTTGTTAGGGGGAGGTAATAAAATGTTCTAAAGTCGATTGTGGTGACAGACATACAGCTCTGTGAATACACTAAAAGCCTTGAATTATGAACTTTAAGTGGGTAAATGGTAAGGTATATGAATTATATCTCAATAGAGAGGTTTAAAATATGAATGGGCCACTAGGAAGCCCCTAAAATTCAAGAAAAGTACACAGCAAGATGAAAGGCCAGAATAAATAGGAGAAAAAAAAACCTCGAAAGAAACCAAGATTATTCAGAAAATGGAAAATAATTATTTCATTTATTTTTAAAAATATTTTTTAATGATTATTTTTGAGAGAGACAGAGAGAGAAAGAGAGAGCGAGCATGAGCAGAAGAGGCAGAGAAGGAGGGGGACACAGAAACCAAAGCAGGCTCCAGGCTCTGCTGTCAGCACAGAACACTACATGAGGCTTAAACCCACAAGGTGAGAGATCATGACCTTAACTGAAGTCGGATGCTTAACCAACTGATCCACCCAGGTGCCCTGGGCATATTATCCTTAGAGAGATTCAAGAAGAGGTTGTGTCCACAAAATAACAGGGAGCTATGAAAAGGAAACCATTAAAGAGCAAGATAGAGTTCTTTTAAATTTAAAAAACAAAATTCACTGAAATATAAAAATTCTATAAAAGGTCTGGAAGAGAAAGTCAAGGATAACTCCCAGAATATAAAGCAGAAGGCCCAAGACATTGAGTACATAGAAGTCGAACATCTGACTACCAGGACTTTGAGAACAAGAGAACATAGAAAGCAGAGCAACTGAAATGAAAAAGAATAAAATAAAGAAAAATTTCCCCAGAGACAAAAAAAAAAAAAAGTCTTTAATACAAAAAGGTCTAGCATCAATGAAAAAGTACCTATGGCCAGACACATCTGTGTGAACTTTCAGAACATCAAAGAAGAACAGAACCTAAAAACTTACAGAAATATAGAACGGGTGATTGACAAGCGAACATCAGAAATGACAGGTCTTAGAAGAGAGTGAGACAGGCTTTTAAAATTGTCATTGAAAATGATTTTGAACTGAGAATTTTATATTCGAATTCTCCGCCAAGAATGAGAGTAACTAAGCCTCTAACACAGTGGGAGATCAAGGGACACTGTCTCAAGTTGATGACACAGGAAACCGAAATTTCAGTATATTGTTTGAAGTTGCACAGGTAGCCATTAAAAGAATTAAAGAATCATTATTTTTAATGGAGAAGGAGATGAGGGATAGAGAAAAAAAGAATAGCTTAAGCTAGATCTTTATCGTCTTATAGTTAGGAGTGGGTGATTTCTTTAGCTAATAGGTAAGACACATAAATCTGAAGTAATTGAGAGGTATAAAAATCAGGAGTGCTGAAAACAAAGGTTTTTGGAAGTCGCTGGTTAAGAAGCAGGCCTGAAAGTTGGGAGGAGCGAAGCAGGGGTCTACTGCTTTTTATTTTAAAAATGAGATATAAGGTGAAAAAAACCCAAAAGTTTAAAACTAATTAATGGGACTTTCAAACAGAGCCCAGAAGCATCAAAGATGCTTCCAAAGTGAAATGAACTCCTTCACAATCCAGGGCTTTTATGGGTCTTTGACTTTGGGAGATGTCATCTGACAGCCTTTTCTGGAGATTTGAAATAGACCTGCGTTTTCTAGAAACTCTGAGAAGTTCTGCAGGAAAGTAACCAGTTTAACTTCAGTGGAAAACCAGATCGATCCACTGAAAGATCAATGTGGTGAGTTATTTCCTGATTTTCATAAATTTACCAATGGTCACTTTTTTTCTATCCAGACTTTCAGAGCTTTGACAAGAATGTGCAAATGGCAGATGACTAGGAAAGAGGGAAAGAGTTTGTAAAATAAATATAAATGGATAATTTTCTATGAATGAGATTGTTCAGGCTGTCTCTGGTTTCTTTTGGATGTTTCTGAATGTCATATTTAACATGGTTTAAAGCGTTAAGCATTTTAAGTTTTTTCTTTTCTGCAATTCCTCCAGCAGCCTGTCAGCCTTAATTTAGTATCTCTAGCAATTAACATTTAAATTAAACATCAATTCAAAAGCATCCCTCAAATATCAGAATTTTAAATCAATCTAAATCTCATTAAATTCTAAATTGACAGAAATGTAAGATTAGGGCTAATAAGTTATTTAGGAACTAGTGAGAGAACATTACAAGTGCTTAAATTAAAAACCAAAAGAAAATTACATTTCAAAAGCACAGAAAAGAAACCAAATAGTTGAAACAATCCTGACATGTACAGAATGCCAAACCTCGAGACAGAAAAATTGTATTTCAAATAGGAAATTTTCAAACAATACTGAGTGATGTTTTGCCAGCTTTCCAGGTTTTTTTTTTCTAGTGATGTCTCAGGAAGCATCTCAAGGTTAGGTTATTCAGAAAAGCATCTTTCAATATCAGTAATCCAGACTGAACATTTCTGAAAAAGCTGCTAAATCACCATTGGTAAATTTAGCATATCTGGCAAATGGATCTTTCATGGAATTTGTATTTGGTGAATTCACTGCGATTCACTGACTTTTAGTGAATCGGCTAGTGGTGACTGATTTTCAGCAAATTGACCTGAAGCTATTTTATTTAACTTGGCTTTGCCTGAACTCATTTGAGCAGGATCCTTTTTTCATATTATATCAATGGAACAATTATCCCCAGGGAACATACTCTGGAAAACACTACTTAACAGGAATGGAATCAGATGCTTGCCGGGGGCCCTGAAGAGTAGCAGACTTCAAGCATATTAATGAGAAACTGGTAACAGGGGACCTAATGAGGAAAGGAACTTGGCTTTTACCCAGAGGTTCTACTTCTACTTTCACCCAGGTAAAACTGCAGCCTCTACATTCTATTCATCCATCTGTAAGTGTGAAGAACCCACATTTTGTATTAATTCTTTTAAGTTTATTTATTTATTTTGAGAAAGGGAAAGAGAGAGAGAGAGAGAGAGGCAAAGAGAGGAGAGAATCCCAAGTAGGCTCTGCACCATCAGCACAGAGCTTGATGCGGGGCTCCAACCTGTGAACCAGGAGATCATGACCTGAGCCGAAGTCAAGAGTCGGCTGCTTAACCGACTGAGCCACCCAGGTGCCCCTGCATTTTATATTAACTTAAAATTTTAAACCATTATACTTTTATAGCAAACCCAGGAGTCAGAACGAAGTGTTTGCTTTCTTTTTCTCCCCTACATTCTTTGCGTCTGAGAAGCAGATTGTCCTTATGTTTTGATGCTCTCCCGCTCACACAGTCGTCACATTTTGATCCTCTCCCGCTCACACAGGCCAGTGTGGTACCTGCCAGCAGAGGTACAAAGCAACATTTAGGGCAGGGACACATACTTACAACCTCACTGGGACGGAGAGGAGGTGGACATGTGAAGCCTGTCTGGTGGGGAGGAGAGGGGACCCCCACCCTGAGAGAGCACACGCCCCACTGCTGCTGCTGACTGGGGATATGAGTCCATTGTCACTGGACTTCTGATTTCCCAGCCAAGGCTAGAAGCCTGGACTTTTTAAAAAGTGTAAACATCTCCTACTTTTTAGAGATTAGCAACTATTTTTTTTTTTAAGTTTATTTCTTTAGAGAGAGACAGACAGCAAGTGGGGGAGGGGCAGAGACTGAGGGGGATGGAGAGCAAGTCCCAAGCAGGCTCTCTGCCACCAGCACAGAGCCCAATGCAGGGCTCAAACTCACAAACCATGAGATTGTGACCTGAGCCAAAACCAAGAGTCTAGCACTGAACCAAGTGAGCCACCCAGGCACCCCTTGAGCCTCCCAGGCACCCCAGAGATGAGTAGCTATTTATTTCAATTTGAAAAAAAAATTCATTGCAACCGATTGGAAATACGTATTTTTAAATCCAAACGAATGCATCCACATGCGTATACACGGGTAGATGTATACACGCATAGCTATGTGATGCCACTTTGTGAGATATTACATCTCACTTGTCTTACTCCACCACCCCACAAGCAACAGAAAAAAAATCAAAGCCATCGAAGCTCTAATTGTTCCTCAGGACATGCTCTGAGAGCCAGGCAGAGGAAGGAAAGGGCACACATTACCCAGAACTTAATGGTAACTGAAGCAACAGAGAGGTAGACTTGAGCTGGTTTGTTTCTGTACTTCACTTGTAACTGAAACTGAAGAGGTTTTGGAGGGTTCTGGAACTTAGAATCTCAGCCAGAAGGGGCAATGAAGCTCATGGGGATAACCCTCCCACCCGGTACAGGAATTACTTCTAAAACGACCGACAGAGTGTATGAAAACTTTCAAAGTCGGGGAATTACTACTCTTCAAAACTGAATAGTCACTTAAGGGCACCCGAATTGTTGCAATCTGTTTATCAGGCCGACGTCCCTCCTGGAATGCATCTCCCTCTGATTCCAGGTCCACAGCCCCTCCTCTCTCATGGGGGATCTACCCCCTTCCTGCTCGACAGCTCTTCAAATATCTGAAAGTTGATAGCACGTCTACTTGTCCGTCTTTTCACCTCGTGATGAAACATCTCCATTTCTAACATAATGTGGCTACAGAATTCTTATCCTGGTCACTCTCCCTCAGAAACCCTAGACACTCTGTGATGGATGCATGCATCCAATTCCTGGAAGCTGATACTATCCATGCAACAATGCAGCCTAAGGCTGATTAGCTTTCCTGGCCACTGCACTGGTCGCCCTTGACCCCCACCCCCAGATATACCAGTTAGGATTTTTGATGTTGGATGAACCAAGAAATCCAACTGAAACTGGCTGACAAAAAAATGAAAATGATCAGCCCCCGTGTTCACATGACTGCACAGTTATAGGGGAAACCTTGGTTTCAGGCAATGCTTGAATGAAGTGACCAGGGTCTTTTCCTTCCTCACCTCTGCTTCCTGGATTTGATCTCCTTCTTCTCTCTCTGAGGTCCACGGACCACATAGCCTATATCTTCAGTGGCTGCATGCTTCCTCAGTTATGAGCAATAGGAAAGGGAAGTCTGCTTTCTTAGTATCTCAAATCAAAGACCAAGAATGGCCCATCATTGGCTCTAATAGGTCTGACTTTGGTCAGGGGACCAAGGAAATGTGATTTTCCAGCTTAAGCTAATCATAGGCTGCCCCTGTGGTCAGTAACATATGAACCACACAGCCAGAACATCTGACGATCTCTGCAGAAAGAGAACAGAGGAATTCATACTAGTGCAGTGACCAGAAACAATCTGCTACAAAACGCTAGAAAAATTCTCCAGCCTGTTACTGAATTTTGAGTCAGAAATTTTAAGGTCATCTCTTTGGTATCGACTAAATGTTTCTAATCAAGGAGGTTAAGTTTTGAAGTTTGGATTAGTGCCCCAAAGCATTAGTTATTCTTCTCGGGTTCACCACCCTTACAAATTTGATATACACAACTTCTATCCTTTGATCTCATGGAGTCTTTGATAAAAATGTTGACTTAGGACCAAAAAAGAAAAAAAAAAAAGAGCTTTGAGGCATCCATTATGTTTTCCCCAAAGGGGTCTATCAATCTGTTAATGACTCCTGTTCACAGATAGCTGTCTGAAAGGTGTAAGTAAATCTCACTAGCCCATATGTTTCCATCCACAGAAAACACACCAGGAGACCTCTAACACCTTGTTGAGATCAAAGTGCACTTTCTATAGCATTTCCAAAATGAAAGTCGTCTTCCGGCCATGTCTGTCAGTGGCTCCAGGCAGCAATGCATGACATACACTGGGACGGAGGATCCTTCACAGAACGTGGCGCACACCGCCTCCAGGTACAGCGGGTCCCCGCACCACTTCTCCACCTCGGGGGGGCCTCACCGGCCTCCTGGCCCATCTTTCCCTTCTGCGGCCAACAGACTTCTTCCCAAGCCTCTAGCTCGTGTCCCGGCATGAGAGGGTCTGGCTGCTCCCTCAGGGACCCCAGCCTCCTACTCTCGCAGGTCTTCGTTCCCGATGTGGCGCTGGGACAGTGCGGGGTTTGCTGCACATCCCAGTCGGATCAGCCTTTGGATGTGCTTTACCACCTTTGAGTCTTCTTTCTGACATTCCTTCCAGGCTGTTTCTCAGTGAAACAGTACCATGGACATCCGTTCTTCTGGTTTGTCTATCATCCTCGCGCCTGCCGAGCCTATGAACAGCTTCTGTCCCACAGGAAGCATGTGGTCCTGGTAGAGCTGCAGCAGGCACGAGACCCAACATGCCACAGAAGTTCGCCCCAGATGCACATTTTCAAATCTGAAGCTAGTGGGGATAGACCTTTGCTTTTGCCATAGAGCCAGAAGGTGCGCGCTGCGGCTGCTGGACGCCATCTTATCTACCACACTGTGTGGAAGGGAAGAATAAAGCACAACAGAGGAAAGAAGAACTGAGAGCGAGAGAGAGTGTGTAATCTGATGACCCAGACGGTACCCCTGAATTCTGTCACCAGTTCTATCCACGTAGGACATGCGTGCAGCCGTGTGAGCAGAAACTCTTCTCAGGCAGGCAGACTGACTGAGGTGGATTTCTGTCACTTGCGACAAAAAGAATCTTGACAATGTAGGAGGAAGGTGGGTGGCGTAGTGGGAAAGACCACTCAGCCCTCTAGAGTGTTGCATGGTCTGGACTCTTAGGACCAAGCAAATCTGGGTTCAGGCGGACTCCAATATCTTTTTTATAAACACAACAAAAATAAAATACATGAACCTAGAGCCAGAGTCTGAAGGGAGTTTGAAGCCTAGCTGTGGGGAGGGCGAGTCACATAGGCCTCGTCATCTGCATCCTCGCGTGGAAGGTAGGACTAGGCCAACTCCCTCCACACCACGGCTGTGAGGACCAGGCCAGATGAGCTGCTGGGTCCGCAGTAGGCTCTGGTTATACCAGCGGTTCCTTTCCAGTTTAAGGAAGCTGAGAGGGAGAGGGGAGGGCTCATGAAGTCCTTTGGCCTAATCCACCCGACAGACGCTGCCCACAAGCTGCCGGCGGATGCTTTTACGACGGTGGTACCCAATCTATCTTACTTTGGGACGTTATTACGGTGACGTTTTCCACTACAAGTGAAAGCAAATTTGTTCCTCTTTACCTCTGAAGGGCAGTGGATAGTATGATCGGTGTCCTTTGTGCGGGAAGAGAGATTTCCATCATCTGTTCCCTCTTGGCAGAGCAGGAGCTGTCTACACACACCCCCACCCCCGCCATCACCCCCAGGTCCTCCCCTCTGTCTGTTCAAGGGCCCAAGCTCACTATTTCCCTGCATTCCAGTTCTCTAGAACCTGGTGGGGCCACCCCCCTTGAACACACATAGCAATAAGAATCGGAGATATTTTTTTCCAGCCAGTATGCTGCCGTGAGCTCAAGAGCTCTGTAGTATCTTGCCCAAAGGACATATTTTGTGCCTAAAACAACTTGGTTATCTAAAACACTAGGAACTATCATTTGGGGGCATTTACTCCCCATCTCTCATTTCTTTCAAGGACCTCTTACTGTTCCTTACAAATGCTCTCACTATTCTCCATCAGTGATCGGACTTTATGAGGGTCGATGAACAGTTTTACCTACAGTTTAATGGACGGCTCAGTCATTTTATCCTTAGAGAACTTCTGAAAACTCAGTACAGAATTCCCTTAAAATACACAGATAAATAGCATGTGTGTGTGCTGATATGTGTTTTTTTAGATCATAGAACATGTACTTTATAGGAAGTTAAAATTGATTTTAATCAATTCTTTTTGAGCCTTTCAAAGTTACAGCCATCACTTCCCAATTCTCAGGCCTACCTGATTTTATGCTGGCTCCCTACAGGGGAAAATGGGATTTTCTTTTTCCACTTTCTCTTCTAAGAGCTGAGAAAAAGGAAAAGAGATAGCAGCTAGGTAGCAGCAGGGGCAGCTGTGCAAGAGACTGATTCAACAGGAGAAATTCAATGCATCCCAAAAGATTCCCCAGGATTGGACACCCTGTGGCTTAGGGTACACTTGGCTGTAATAAGGAACAGAAGCTTTCCCGTAGGGAGAGCCAAAGTGCTCAGTGACAGCTTGTGAAGGTTTAAAAACACAACAGTGAACCCCATGGGAAATGTTTGTATTTTGGAAATGTTTTCCCATGTAGGAAGACCACAGACCATTTCCCAGAGCGCATGCCTGCCATTCATACGTGCCGGTGACCACAGAAGACTAAATGTTTTCCCGTGCAGGTGAGCTAGCCCCAAGGGTAGAATACGGCTTTTGTCTTCTCTACAAGGAGGCTGCTGACTGGGAATCAGGCAAAGGCAACAGAGGAAAAGTATTTCCTGTGTCCTGTCCTATGCCCCAGATCTCAAGAGCCAAAGATAGGTAGAAATGTGGGAATGGACGGGGTTGGCCCATGGCTGTGGGACATGTGAGCACACAGGAACTGCCATTCTTGCCTCAGACTGGAGGGGAAGCAAGGGGGGTCTGCGATGGGCAGAGAGAAAGTGCATGAGCCAGAATGAGGCTGTCCTAGGAGAAAGGGACAGATAGGAGAGCAGCCAGGACTTGAACAAAGACCCCCAGAATCAGCATTTTTTTTTTTTTTTTTTTTTTTGGTCAGATGAACTGGACAGAAATGGCATGGACAGGGAGTTTGGTTCAGAAATGTTACCACTATGTTTATGTGCAAGGGTAACTACAACCCACACATGTGCCGGGGGCAGAAGGGGATGCCTCTGGGCATGAGGCCCTGGTCAGCTTTCATCAAGTTCGATGGAAGGTGGGAGTAAGCCAGGATTATTGGTCCTAATTTGAGACTAGAAGTTCTGATATTCACTCTCTGATGATGACAGAGAAAAGGTATATGCTTCTTGAGTCTTGGCCTACCCCGGGGGCTCAGAAGGCAGGGACGATTGTAGCCATGGACAGAAAGGGCTGACTCATGACCGTCAGATTTTGGAGCAAAGAGGAATCAATATCCTTGCCCCAAGTAAGGACGGGAAACGAGGGAAGACTTGAAACGTAAAATGTGAGCAGTGTCACGCTGTCACAGCTCACCCAGACCAACAGTACAGAGCCACCTAACTTGAACTACACTACCACCCACACGGTCCTGGGTGCTCAGAAATCCCACTGCATATTTTGTGCAGTTTTTGTTGATATCTAACTACCTAGTCAGTTTCTGACGGGGCTGAAGAACCTGAAAGTGTCTGAGGCAAATTATCTCACAGGGAAGAACCTCTATTTTACACATTATTTTAGAACAAAGGTAGCTGAGAGTTTAAGCGTTTGATTTTAAGGCTGCGTCAAAACGGTCCCATGAAAAAGGCCACGTCAAATCACTGCTTCCCCTCACGAGTGTCCCTTGAAACACTGACCTCTGGGAGAAGGATCCTCTAGGGGCTCACTAGTACCACTACTCTACTAGTACCGGGTTGGTCGTGAGCTGAGTATCGAGGTTCGCCCTAGTCACCTCTAGTGACCCACGCACACTGGGACTGGCTGCTGGGCACCGCTTGAGCTCTTGAGTCCAAGTGCAAGCCCGAAAAGGAAGAAATTCCTTTTCCAGTGCAGACAGTTGACTTCTAGTAGGTCCAAATACATCACGGAACTACGCGCAGGGGGAGTGATCCTTGGAAGCAGTACCCTGCCGGAATGGAGAGTCAGGAGGCGACGGCTGAGATGGATATGGCCAGTGTTAGGGGCTGAACTGCCTCCCTCCAAAATTCACATGTTGAAGCCTGAACCTCCACCCCCCACCCCGCACATCAGATTGTGTGTTTGGAGATAAGACCTTTAAAGAGGTGATGAGGTCAAAGAAGGCCCCTGGGGTGGGCCCGAATCCAGTATGACTGGTTTCTTATAAGGAGAGGAAGTCTGGACACCCAGAGACGCCGGGGCTGCATGTGTGCTGAAGGCAGATCACATGAGGACAGGGAGAAGACAGCCTTGTGCAAGCCAAGGGGAGAGGCCTAGGAAGGAGCTCAACCTGTTGGCACCTTGAACTTGAACTTCGGAAGTTAATTTCTGTTGTTATACCACTCAGTCAGTGGTATTTAGTTATAGAAGCCCGAGCAAACTAACACAGCGAGGGTCGGCTGGAGTGGGACACGGGGATGCGAGCTCCCAGAACGGGGTAGCGAGGACCTCGGGAAGCCAGAGCTGTCAACTCTTCTTTCTATGTGAGGTTTCAACACGGGAGGATAGTGAGTGAAATCTTGAAATCGGTCAGTATACTCCACAAGGTACAGGTGCTTGATCCACTGAAGGGACTCCTACTCCAGTGCTGTTAAAACCTCGTTCAGACCTGTCCCATCAGGCCAGCCTTGACTTGGCTCAAGAATTCCTCTCAGCTTCTCAAATGCCTGGCTTTCTGGAAAGACCCAAGTGTGGCACACAGCTGATTCCCAAGGGCTGCCTACAAGCTCCGTGAGAGTCAGGACTCTGCTCCGGTGTGCCAACATTTACCACAGTGCACGTAGTCGGTCTCAGTAAACACTTCGGTTGAGGAAACTAGCGTGTGCCTGAGCCAGGAGCTTGAGATGTCCCCATTCCAATGATCCTGCATATCCAGAAGGCCATGCAGGAAGCTGTTCATCAAGGGTGGAGGATGGGTAAGCATTCATCCTCCAAATGATGTCCCACTCTGGCTCCTACTACAAGGCCGTCTCCTACTTCGTGGAGTCGGGGAAGGTGGAGGTTCCTACGGAGGTCTGATTTCCTACAGGCTCCCAGGCTCGGTGATGCACACACGCAGACGGGAGTGAGCGTGGCAGTGCTCACATGAGGGAGGGGCAGGAACGAACAGCTTCTTAATTCTCTCGTCTGAGAAGAAAGTGGTATGGACAGTATGTGGATCTAATCCTCCTGGCAGGGCGGGGAGGTGGTGGGAAAAGGTTCAGCAGAGGATGTCAAAAATATGATTCAGAAGAAAACAAATGAAGCAGGGCCTCAGAAAGACAGTCAGGCGGTGGCCCTCCAGGAGCCAGGAGCCACGGTTTGGAATTCTGTGGCCAGAAGCTGACGGCACAGGGTCTGTCCGTGTTCTGCCACGTGCAGCAACATTGGAGGTGATGCGTGGGTCACCCTCCCCACCTCAGTCAGGGCCATGCGTGTATCAGCAGCGCCGATCACTTTGTGTTGGCCTCAAGTCAGGTGGGAAACAGCCAAGTCGGATTAGGGCTTGGTCTGAGAAGCTGCCAGACGTCCTGAGCCCGTCTGCCATCACCCGAGGCTCTGTCAGAGCCTAGAACACTCCTTCCAGTGCGGGGGCCTGGGGTCAGGGCTGCGGCCTTCAGGAGAGTGGGCGGGGCCAAGGCCACCTGCTCAGCTTGTTCTGAGGGGCTGGGGGGGTCAGAGCCCCATGCCAGGGCCTGGCACAGGCTGTCCCTGACTCCCCTTCCCGAACTGTCACTACTGGCACTACTTCTGTGTCCTGTTCGTCTTCTTTTCCCTCCTTCTCCTTTGGGTTTCTGCTGTTATGTTTCTAGACCCTGGAGGAAGGCGGCCCTTGGGGGCTGAATTAAAAGGCCTGCCATTGGGGCGCCTGGGTGGCTTAGTCGGTTAAGCGTCCGACTTTCGCTTAGGTCATGATCTCGCGGTTCGTGGGTTCGAGCCCCGCGTCGGGCTCTGTGCTGACAGCCAGCTAGGAGCCTGGAGCCTGTTTCAGTCTATGACTCCCTCTCTCTCTGACCCTCCCCTGCTCACGCTGTCTCTCTCTCTCTCTCCTAGAAATAAATAAAACATTAAAAAAAAAATTAAAAAAAAAAAATAAAAGGCCTGCCATTAAAAAGTTCACATTAAAAGTGCTTGGGCCTTGACAGATCGAGTTGCTCGCTGCCCCAGTGTCCTGACAGCAGCCAAGGCTAAGAAGCCAATCTTTAAAAATTGGTAGCAAACAAAAGGAGGCCCCGCTTAGATGTATCAGGCAACTCAGTATTCTACACAAACACACACAGAGCTCAAGATCTTGGACAGGGGTCTGGCCACCAAAGATACTTCCGTTGAAAATTATAGTGTGGAAAAAAATGATTCAGTGGCCAAAGGATTACTGTCCCCATCAGCAGGCAGAGAATAAAACATCTGCTCACTCACTGGGTGAGACACTTCTCACTTGGGAGACAAGGGAGGTGAGCAGGCGGGACACTGGAGGAAGCGAGGGCGCTCATCTCCCCTCCTGGGTGGAGACGCGGCTCTGGCTTCCAGGCCCCACTCCACGAGCGCGGCTGCGGGAAGTGCCACACTAGATGCCCCGGCCAAGGCTAACCCCCCAGGAGGGAGCTTCCGGACGGGGACACGGACACAAGCACCGTCAGAGGACAAGCCAACAGCACCCGTGCGACGCAGGGATGGGGGGCCCGAGGGCAGGCCCGGGTCAGAGTCGGGTGGGTGACGGCGCCCCCCACTCTCCCAGCCGCGGCCACTCGCTCCACTGGCTCTTGGACCACCAGGTCGCAGTGACGGATGGCGAAAACCCACAAGAGAGCCAGCGCGGCCTTGAGAAGAAAAGCCAGCGAGGAAAGGGTTTCCGCTGCTGTGCAGAAACCTCATAGTTTGTCGGCTCACCAAAGCTTCCGAGGGAAAGGTAAAAAATTACTGGCAAAACAAAAATAGCGGGGCTGCTGTGTGACTACTGGTGATCTCGAGGTTACAAACACCTGACCTGTAGACACATCGTGCCTCCAAACCAGCAGCGGCCTGTCACTTCCGCTCTGCCACCATTTCTCCTGACAACAGGCCACAGGAAACTATGGGGGCTGAAATCACTCTTCTCGGCCTTGTCCTCTGGGAGGCAGATTTCATGCCGCTCCCGTCTCGGATCCCGCACCTACTTGTTCAAATCCCTTCATGGTTCGTGTTCTTCTGCGTGTTCCCAGGATGCTCACAAAAATGTCCTTCCCGCCACCACTAAGTGATGTTTGTCAGGTCAATGCCACCAAATCTCACCCTACAGGGCAGACTTTGGTCAAGGAACAGGAGAAGACCCTTACATATTTTGAAATGAATTTAGATAAGATATAATAAGTATCGTGTCACCCATTCTCAGTTCTTTTGAGGAAAGTGACATCTTGGTGGATACAGGACAGAGTTTGGTGATCGTTGCCTCCATTTAAAATGAATGTACACTTTGGGGCGCGTGGGTGGCTCGGTCAGTTAAGCATCCGACTCTTGATTTCGGCTCAGGTCATGATCTTGTGGTTTGCAAGTTTGAGCCCTGAGTTGGGCTCTGTGCTGATGGTACAGAGCCTGCTTGGGATTCTCCCTCTCTGTCTGCCCCTCCTGCACACGCTCTCTCTCTCAAAATAAATAAATACACTTAAAAAATTAAATGGATGTACATTTTGATGCAGCAAGCTAGCATTTAGGAATTTACCACATGGATTTATCCTATATACCTTTATACAAAGATACAAGGACATGTACCTTAATGGCAGCATTTTTGATACAGTAAACATAAATGGAAACAATAGGCACAAGTCTACAAATTATGGTCCATTCATGAGATGACCTTCTATACATCTGTTAAAAAGAATGAGGTAGATTTTCAGGAGCTGATCTGCATTGATGTCCGTATTTAGTAGTAAAGTGAAAATAACCAGGAGTAAAACGTGGGATTTTCTTCTCTCTGCCCACTAAGGAGACTGCTTCGCTCCTCCCTCCCTTCACTCACTCACCCTCCTCCACCCCCCACCACCTTCTGGGTGCATGTAGCAGATCAAGACTGAGGCTGAGTCCTTCCACAAGAAAGACCAGAAGAGGCGAGACAGAAAGAAAGGAGGGGAAGGAAAAGCGCAAGGGCCCGAGGGAGCGGTTTGGAGGGGTGAGGGGGAACGAGAGTCTCTGAGGGTGTGAGAATCGCTGGGAAAAGAGAGAAAGAACAGAAGAAGGGTACTGTGAATGCAGGTTCATGTACATACTCTGAACATTTCAGGAAAGAAAGTCACCCTGCTTATCTCTCTAGGGAGTGAGGCTGGACTTCGAAAGATGAGGGTGATCTTTGCCTTGTGTTCTTTCGAAAGTATCCTCTCCTGAAAGTGCTGCTATTCTCACAACAAAGTTATCTTACCAGAACACGTGTGAGTATACCGGAAGTCCCTCTCAAAGCCTTAACAAGCCTCTGCCTCTCTAGATCTTTCTCCGGGTCCTAAAGAAAGTCAAGTCTAACTGATAGTCAGCATGATTTAAACCCTAAGACTGTGCTCAGTTTTGGTTTTTTTTTTAATTACTTTCTCCTTTTTGATCTTTTTAAAATGTATGGCAAACGCTTGTGAGATCAGGGGCTGAACAGACTTTCCGGGGCTGGTCTGGTGATAGCACCACGATCCTTAACACCTTCTTCAGGAGGAAAATGTTTCCCAAGCCCTGAACTACCACTGGCAAACTGGCTTCTGGAACCCAATTCATCTTATGGTTAAAATTTTAATTATTTTTTTTAAATTAAACCTCATGAAATACCTTTAAATTGCTTTCACTCTGCCTAACGTTTATAATGCTACAGATGACCATGATCACAGAACCTCTCAGAAGAAACAGTATGAGCTAAAGACGCTAAATTCTGTTGGATGTGAATTAATGCCAACCCACTTCATGAGGCCTAAAGATCTTCACGCTGCACTGCATCATAAAGAGAACTTACTTTTATCGAGTCAAAATAGATGACAGAGTGTGGCAAGAAGGGAGCTGAGGGCAACGCGGTGATTTGGATAAAAAGCGAATGTGAACACCTTCTCTTCCGAGGTCAGTGGTGGTTAAAGTTTAGCCAAGGTCAGGAGGGAGAAAAATCATTCGTCAGGTCCTGCCCTCAATCTCGCTGTTGCAAACAGTATATTAACGTTGTAAACCTGTTAGCGTGGGTGGCAACCTGGTCACCTCTCAGTGACTCATGCCGAGCTAACCGCCCACGTCCTTGGCCAAAGGTGAACCCAAAGTCCACCGAGAGCAGCTGTGGGGAGACCCTGTGGGCACTTGGTGGCCCAGAGTGTAAACTCCCTCACACACATGTAGGCAGCAAAAAGCGCCACCGACTTCCAGATGCTGACCTCGCGGTTAAGCCTGTTAAAGGGCTGGCAGAGCCTCTGACCGTGAGTCCCTTATCTTCATATCTGCAGGGCTAAAGGGAAGAAAGGCAAAGTCCGACAGCATCCACCCTGCCTTCTCTTCCTTGGTTCTTGGGTTCTCATAGCCCTTCCTCTGCGACACCACTGCAAGCAAACTGTTCAGAGTCCACTCGTTAGAAGCAGATCAATGCAGACTGGATTTCTGGAAATACAGAATACTGCAGGGCAACTTCCTAACAAGCTCCAGGGGAGAGAAACTGAGGGAGCCTTTAGAAATCTGTCACCCAGCACGAGAACAGAGTGTACACTTACGGAGGAACTGTGACCGGCCAAGGCCCAGGAAAATAGAACCAAATGTATTCCAAACAATACGGAGTCCATTCTGGTGGACTTGGCCTCACTTATGAGAAAGGCTTCTTTGTTTAACTCAAGTCAGTAAAACTGCCAGTTAATTAAGGGGTAGGCAGTCCTTCAGAGAAGCCTGGAAGGTAGGGAAAGAAGATTCGAAAACAAGTGCAGGACTACCCTTGGTGTGGGGACCAGAGGCAAATGTCTGTGCAGAGGGGCCCGCGGGGCCGCCTGGGCGTGCAGGGTGGGGGTGGGGTGGGAGGAGGGGAAGCATGTCCAGCCTCGGCTGCAGTGGGGGGAAGGGGAAGCACAGGGGCCGCAGGAAGGACTGTCCCGCCCAGCGTTTCCTGGCTGCAGTCTACCCGCATGGCCTGTGGTCTGGCTTCCCGAGACCCAGCCCCGGAGTTCAGAGCGAGGTGACATTGACCGTCAGGGACCCGCCCCTGGTTGCAACACTGTGGATCGGAGAATGAAGCCTTATCTGTTTGTGCTCGGTCCATGTGCTCTGAAAACCCACAAGATTCATCACACCAGACATTGCATGCTCATGGGAGAGTCTGCAGTCTCGGCCCTCTAGGCAATCTCTCTTACATTTGATTAGCGCTGACTCACAGTCTGGATTCCAGAGCTGCTCCACCACAAGCAGGGGAAGACGCCATCTACGGCAGCTCTGCAAACACCCCTGGGCCCTCCAGGTGCGGTGGCCGGCCTGTGCACCCCTGCCGCCGGCTGGCTGGCGGGGTCTTCAGGCTCCTCTCTGCCTGCACCGCACTCCAGACCGCGCTTCCTGACCACGTGTCTCACTTCCAGCTCCCCTCCCGCACCTGAACTTGCAAGACCCTGGACTTGCTTCCGTTCTCACGTGGATCCTGGTAACTTCCCCTCTCAGTTCCCTCCAGAGGCTTGTCCTCAAGGTGGGGAGAGGCAGCCCCTGGGACTCTAACCCCTCTTCACTTGGAGCCCCTCCCCTGCCTGTGGACCCACGTGGGGTAAGTGGAGAGCTGGGTTCTCCCTCTGCTTAGCCCCTGGGGGCTGACACTGTGTTCGCATGGTCTTCAGAGCTACGCAGAAAGGGAGCCTCCGCCCTCCAGGGACCTCCCACCCTCCCCCATGCTCCCCGGGCTTCAGGGCACCTTCCCAGTAGTGGGCGACCCTGTTCTGTGCTGGAGATGATCCAACCTCAGATGACGGCACGAATGACTGCGCCCTCTCCCTTGGGCGGATCTACCTCAACTTCCACACTTAGGTTCTCAGCCTGCTGCAGACCCGGGTCCCATGCACTAGATTTCAATTCTGCCAAAGATCCTCTGAGTTACAGGAACATCCAGGGACAGAACACCCACTGGTCTGAAGGAGCTGAGGTGAGTCAAGGCACGATTAACTAGCAATAGCGCCTTCATCAAAGACACGCGTGAGCCTGGCTCATAAGGTTTTATGGGGCCAAATGATTCGACCCAAGGCACCCTGGGAACCATCAAGATGGAAGAGACCATCGCTAGTCAGCCAGACGGAGGGCCCCTGCCTGGGCCGTCCTCACCTGGGTGACACAGCCTTCCTGAGCTGGGTTCGGGCCGTGTTTCCCTGCGGCCGCCCCCAGCCCGCTGCCTCCCCCCATCACTGCAAGCAGAACCCTGCAGCGTAACCCTCGGCTCCGCACAGACAGCGACTTCCTAGTCTCCGCACCCACAGCACCTGACACGCGGCAGGAGCCTCACAAATGATGAGTGTCTGCACAGGCGAGTGAACAAAAAAAGGTCCGGTTTTCTACGCTGCCGGGGAAGCAGCTGGGAACAGATGGGGACACCCGGGAAGGCAGAGCAGTTGGGGTGGCTTCAGGACGTCAATCCCTTGCCAACGCGGGACAGTGCGGCCTTTCCTCTCCAGCCCTCTGCCTGGCACTCACCTATATGGCTCCATGGTCCGAACCCCATAGAACAAGGCCTCCTCCAGCAGGCCAAGGTTGATGCAGGCGTCCATGGCGCAGTCCAGCACCTTCAGCTGGTAGATGTTGATGTCAGGAAGCCGCTCTGAGTTGCTGCTGATGATCGTCTGGCACATGGCCAGTACCTGCTCCCACTCTGTTATTAACCTTGGTTAAGGATTCATTGTCTTCAGCAAGAAAACAAGTAAAATGAGATTCTCTAACAGGCTGAAGAGCTCCCAGGCACAGGAGGGAAGGAAGAGCCCATTATTTTGCACAGATGAGCTGCCTGCAAACACACTCGAGAAACAAAAACATGTAAGTGGCATCTCAGGCAAGTAAATTCTGTTTACATCAACAAGCCATCTTCCACGCAAGCCTGCACTTTGGGGGATTAAGATTCCCAAAGAACCGTTCTTTCTTCCTACTCCTGTATGTGTTCTCTTTAAATCCAGGCACGGAGTGAATACAGCTGTTTATTAAATGGGACTACCAGTTAAGTCCAGCTGAAATTATGTACTCTGTCAGCTTCTGTTACAAAACTGGTCTGAGGTTGAAGAAGCTTCAGGCGGATACGACTTCTAAAAGGAGGAGCTCATTTTGGCTTCTGTGTCATTAGAACCTTGGGCATACGTGACACCAAGCCCCCAGCCCACTGGCCCGCAGCAGGGGAAGCAGGTTGGAGAAGTACATCCCCCCCCCCCGCCCCCCAGCTCTCACACTGAAGCTTCTTGATTATAAAGCAAAAGTGACCCAAGCCTATACTTAACCACAAAAACAAAAACAAGTATTCTTAGTTTGAGCCCCCAGAGTCCAAGATAGTATTAAGAACATGGCTCATGCATGTAAACCATGGGCGGGGCGACTGCTACTTTAAAAGGGGCAGGGAGCTGACCCAGGACCCACATGTGAGCAGCTCTGACTTTCGCATTCGCCGTGAGCCCATAACTCACTCCCGTGGTGCTTTGGTGTGATCGCACTTTTTAAAACGGCTCTTACTCCCTGCGCTGTCGCAGAGGGAGTCGGAGGACTGAGCACGTGGGGCCCTCCCTGAGTCCCTCCCGGGCGGATCACCCCGGGAGCACGGGGGAAGACAGCTCCCTCCCTGCACCGCCGCCGTCGCTCATGTCAGGTGAGGTGCAGGCCATGAGGACGCCGGCCTGGCCCCCTCGGCCCCGTCAACCTATGGGGCTCCAATCCATCTGCTTCTGTGTGCGGAACTCCACTGGAGTGAAAAGGTTGGTAGATTTCAGATGCGGCGGAAATGGCCTAGCCTTTGACTACACATACAGCGGGTTTCAGTGTGCACTACTTCTGTCACTTGTCAGATCTGAGGCTCTGAGGATGTCACCTAAAACACCTACGTGACGTGACCCCTGATCGTGACCAGGCTTAACCCCCTTCTACCCATGCCCCTGGCCTCCACCACACAACCCAGTCTCTTCACGATCAGTGCCCCCCGATCAACACCCCCTCTTTCGTCCATCGGGCTCCCACAGCACACCTGGCCTGAACCATGCGCTCTAGCGCCCCTCTATCCCGCCCTCCAGCAACATCTACCGCTCCTACCATCCACACGGGCCTGGCGGAGGTGCGGCCTTCCAGAACGTCAGCAAACACTTGTAACAAACCAATCAAGCCGCCTGTGTGAGTAGGAACTAATGTCTTCATTACAGGAAATACGCTTTTCTTCGCCCAGAGGCAGAATACCTTACCCCAAAGGCGCAGCTTCCTTACTTAGAATCGCAAGCGCCACAATGCACGGCTGAGGGCCTTTATTTCAGACTCCTGGCACACCACGCTCTGTAATTTCAGCATCAGTCCTGCCTCTCAGGAGTTGACTCTGCTCTCCGAAGAGGGTACATTCATTGAAGAAAAGTGAGTTGGTGACTTTCTTTAGTATTCCTGTGACATGCATGTTTAAAGTGTGCCGGGTGTATCCTCAGAGGTTGGGGGGTAGCGGTATCTAAGGCATTGCACTGATTTGGTAACAGATTGCCGGGCTAACCTCTGTGGCTTTTCATTCCAGGACGAGATATGTGACGAACTGTCAGGAGGAATGGCTTTCTCTTACACAACGCTAGACGTTTCTGTGGCGAGACTTTGTACCTTCTCTTAACACTGTGTTGTTTGACCTCCATTACTATTTGCCTATTCACTTATATATTCTCTGACTCATTTTAAGGAGGTTTGAGGTGACAAGCCTTAGAAATAAAAACCAGCTGTGACATTCTGCAGCCGCTGATAGGAATACATCCACTTTATCCCCCAGCAGGCTGGAAGGGAACGTGGGCCAATTTCCCTTCGTAACATTGGCAACGGTCTCCTGGCAAACAGGCGCACTTTTCCTGTAAAACACCCCAGTGAGCAAAAAAATGGAATAATTTTAACTAAGAGGCTTTTCCCCCAAGCTAATGCTGACATTGTATTTGCTCAAAAATGTAGTCACTGGCATTTGCCTGGTGTCGCGTACAAGCCATTCTGCTCCAGTGAGGGGCTGAGCTCTAGACCGAAGCAGGGTGGGGAGCCTGCCCGAGGTGGACAGAACGGCCCCTCGGATCCCCTTTTTCCCTCGAACACTTTTCAATGACGGTATGAGGATTAGAGGGGGCAGAAAAAGGGGACTAAAGAGGAATTAATCCTTGGGACCACAGGGCTTTTTGTCACTGAGTATCATACTGTTCTGCTTAAGTCCTCCACGGGCCCCTCTCGCCAGGAAAGCGTCCTCTCCTGAGCACGGGCTGTAAGGCCTTGCCAGGTCGCCCCCCAGACTGAACAACTGCGATCTTGTGACAGCACGTTATTTCACATTCTGCCCGTATGCACACGCTCCCCTTCCGGCGGGTGCCCTTCTTCACAGCGGTGGCCTGGAGAGCTCCTGCTGTATACCTCCCACACACAACTCAGAGGTTGCCTCCTTTCTGGAACCTTCTTTAACCTCCCAGAGCGGTCTATTGTACCTTTGGTGCCCCTCAAATATATATTCACCACAACAGGTATTCATTTATGTGCAGCAGTTGTGAGTGCAGGGTTGTGTCCTCTTAACGGATACTCCGATCTATCCCAGGGTCAAGGGTGGTCCCCAGGTGGGCTGTGACTGGCAAGATAGCAGGCACAGAGTCAGTTTGCAGTGAAGCCTTGTCCTGCCAAGACCCGACTGTAGCAGGGTCACCCAGGGCCCTAATTCCACCGCGTGGGACAACAGACAACGAGCCTACTTCTCTGAGCCCAAGGAGGACCCCCTCTGACTCCCAGATCTGACTGTTTTCCCAATAGTGCTAATCCTTCCTACAGACAGGGTTTCAAATTCCACTGGGATCCTGGCTCCATTCCTTAAAATTTATTCCAGTTTCTCTAGATCTTTCTTAACATGTCCTACCCTAAAGTGAATAGAAAACTACAGATATGATCAGACTAGGAGCATCCCTTTTCTTATTTTCTGTTCTCTATTAATACCGTCCAGATCACAGTAGTTTTAGAGGGGTTATATCATCCTTGTAAACTGTATTAAACTTTGCTGATTACTAAAACCCTAACATTGTTGCACATGCTTTGCTGTTGCTAAGCTTTCTGTACATTTACACACTTAAGCTTTCTGACCCAAATAGAAGATTTTATACAGATTCTTGTTGCATTTCAGTTTTTTGGATTCAGACATCATTCAAATCTTCAGGGATCTTGAGCTCTTGATTCTATCAGCCCACCTCTGCCGTCCTCCCCGCCTATAGCCTTTGGGAATATGATGACCCAGTGCTCTGTATCTTCATTCAAGGTACAGAGTCACAGGTGGACTGGAAGGGGGGACAGAGAATTCCAGAGTGACAGTGACCTGAGTGGCAGCATTTTCTTGTATGGCTGTTCAACCATTTAGGAAGACGTCCGGCCATACTAGCATCTAGCATCAATTTCTTGGCTACAACTAATTGAATCTCCTCCTGGAATCTATGTACAAATGTTACCAAAGAAAGCTGGGACTCCTTTGTTCTTGGTAAACCCAAGCAGCCTCGGGCCCATCACAGCTTCCTTTTTCCTTCCTTTAGTAACCAATTACAATTCCCTTACCAAACCTGCAACAAACAAACAAACGAACAGAAAACCACCCACTGGGTACAGATTTCAGAAATTACTTATTTCACCTTTAAAGATAGGAACATCTGTCTATCCACCCCTCCTGTTCTTTATAGAGCTTTCAAGAACGCTGTAGCTTAGGAACCTTGTCTGAAGATTTTCTTGCTGACTGAGGTAGAATTTCCCCGCGGTATCTGCATGATCTTTCGCGATCTTTCTCATCCAGGTCTGTTTCTTCTTACCGCGTGGTTTCCCTTTGTCACGGTTTTGCTCAGGCGGCCACCCTCTACTGGAAGTGACCTCCCTTTCAGCCTCTGCCCATCCAAACCCTGTCCCTGACTCGGGACACCTTTCACACATCAGCAGAGCCTCCCCAGATGACCTCCAGCATAGGCGCTCTCTCCTACTCTCTGAACTTTGACCCACTCATGGTCCTTACTGTTTATGCCAAGAAAATTTATTGTGTGGCGACTCCCACTGCCATGGTAGTCACGGCTGATTTAATATGAAGCTTCTAGATCTGAGGGCCAATGACATTAAATTATAAGAATTCTGAGTTATTCTTTTCTAGAGATGTTGGTTATGGGTAGAAAGGAACTCAGAAATTTGTTGCCTTATCCATAGAGAGACTACTATTTACTGTCTCTTCCTGGCCATGACTTTTGCTCACTATCGAATGGTGGTAAGGTACTCATGCTGATCTGGCCACGATCTTCCCTAGTCATTACCCAAACTATTGGCAGGGACTGGAATGCAGCCTGTGACCATGAAACAGAATGAAGCTCACTGGTTCACACCAAGGTCAAGCCATGGACTTGGCTCCATTAACACCAAGCTCCAACCAATAAAGAAGCAATCCCAACGGTACAGCTCAGTCCACAGGTAAAAGGATACTCCAATGTGCCTTCAGCTCCTCAATTTTTTTCAGGGATTCTTGAACCTCCTTCCATACTTGTTCATCACCAGTCAGCATATCAGCATCCTGCTCGGGCCAAATCAAGAGAAGAGAAAGAAAGACAAATTATTTAATTAAAAAACGGGCAGAGGAAAAAAAAAAAGGACAAAGGACATGAACAGATTTTTCCAAAGAAGATAAACAAATGGCCAATAAGCACATGGAAAGATACTCAACATCGTTAGCCATCAGGGAAATATACATCAAAACCACAGTGAGATATCACTTTACACCCCTCAGGTTGGCCATAAGGATGTCAAAAAGAAAGGTAATACCAACTGTTGGTGAGGATGTAGAGAAACTGAAATTCTCATATGTTATTGGAAGCAATGTGAAACGATGCAGGCACTTTGGAAAATAGTCTGGCAGTTTCTCAAAGAGCTCCCATACCATTTAACAGTTCTACCCCTTAGATACCCCAGAGAAAGGGGAACCTATGTTCACACACAGAGTTGTGCGTCATTACTCACAGCAGCATAATTCTAGCGAATAAGGTGGAAGTGACCCAAATGTCCATCAGCCAACGAACGTGGCATATGCATATAATGGAATATTACTGGTAGTAAAAAGAAGTGGATTACTATAACACAGATGAACCCTAAGAACACCACGCTAAGTGAAAGAAGCCAGTCACAAAGGACCAAGTATTGTATGATTCTGCTGACATGAAATGTTCAGAACAGGCAAACCCACAGAGACGGAAAGTCAATTACTAACTGGCTGGGGATGGGGAGGGACTTGGGGAGATGGACATGTGGTAAAATCCACTGTGTTAACGGTTCCACAACTCTGTGAAGATACTGAGAGCCACTGAATTGTATGCTTTACCTGACTGAATTGGATCATATGTGAATTATATCTCAATAAAGCTGATATATGTCAGGAAGGGGAAGAGGGGCAAGAGAAAGAATTACTTGTTTGGAGACCCACTGATACTTTAATCAAAAATGTAGTTATCAACCAAAATGGGTCTAGGAAAGAGCAAGATGAATACAAGTACACACATGTGAATGAATTATGACTTCTGCAAAAACGAAAAGAAAGGGAAAAAAGATAACCAGCATTTTAAAAAGTAATTCAAAACAAAATAAAAGTGTGGGTTACCACTTATTAAATGTTTGTCCTCTGGGTTAGTAAGCAAGTCCTTTACTTTTCCTGTATGTCCACATTTTCAGAGCTCAGTAGCCACATGTGGCTGTGGCCACCATACTGGCAGCACAGATACAGAAAAGTTCCATCATCACAGAAAGTTCTGTTGGACAGAGTGGCTCTAAAGAGGCTCATCAAAGCGTAAGAAACTCATCAGACACCATTCAAAACCAGGTGTTCAACAGTCATTAAACTCTCAGTGGGTGTCAGGGAGAAGACCCATTTTAGGAAGTTATACCAAATCATGGCCAAATCACGCAAAAGTGAGGGAGGGCAGACTTTTTCAAACAATGGAGATCTCCCTGGAAACTTTTGCATGCCTCCTAGAGGAGGTTTATACAATGACCCTTGTGAGATCCACTACCAGGTTACTGGCAGGAAGCTACACATCACACAGGTGTGCCAGGGCAGAGAACAACTGAGGGCCACGGGGGGCCACAGAAAAGACAGCCCACCAACAGGGCGAGGCAGCAGGTGCATGGGTGAGGAAACGTGAGCCTTGTGTCTGTCGGAGGGGTTCCTGGGTCTCTGTGCACACATATCGTGCACATGAATAATAATACTGGGTGGTTTTCAAAAGGGCTCCAGTGCTGTCTTTGGCAGCACATATACTAAAATTGGAACAAGACAGAGAAAATTCACATGGCCCCTGGGCACGGATGTCATGCAAATTTGTGAAGTGTTCTGTATTTTTTTTATTTAGACTCAGGTCATGATCTCCTGGTTCATGGGTTCAAGCCCCGCATCAGGCTCCGTGCTGGCAGCATGGACCCTGCTTGGGATTCTTTCTTTCTGCCCCTCCCCACACTTCTCTCTCTCTCTCTCTCTCTCTCAAAATAAATAAACTTAAAAAAAAGAAAATCATAAGCGGACGCTACTTTCTTGGGCAATTCTCTTTTTTACATTTTTTAGAAGTTTTTAACATTTATTTATTTTTGAGAGACAGAGAGACAGAGTGTGAGTGGGAGAGGGGCAGAGAGAGAGGGAGACACAGAATCTGAAGCAGGCTCCAGGCTCTGAGCTGTCAGCACAGAGCCTGATGCGGGGCTCGAACTCACGAACTGAGATCATGACCTGAGTCGAAGTCAGATGCTTAACCCAGACACCCCGTATCTTTCCCATTTTAGAGTTAAATATAGATCTTCTTTGATGCCACCTCTCCCAAATACCTAGCACAGAGCATGGTATGTAACAAATGCCCAGTCAAATGTCTGTATGTAGGACGATCTGGAAGAAGAAGTCACATTTTTTTGGTAATGACCTGGATGTCTCTCGTATGTATTTCAATCACTCCTCACAACATCCTCGTGGGGC
Source organism: Hyaena hyaena (assembly GCF_003009895.1). Classification (NCBI taxonomy): domain Eukaryota; kingdom Metazoa; phylum Chordata; class Mammalia; order Carnivora; family Hyaenidae; genus Hyaena; species Hyaena hyaena. Next base: position 2,737,629 of record NW_024080758.1, read on the forward strand.
ATCAACACCGATAATCTCCAAATGAGGCGCAAGATAGCCCTAATGCTTAATTAACTGCTACAAATGTCCTTCTGTCCCTAAGTGCCAGAGGTGAGATTCAAATCCATCTCTATCTGGCTTCAGAGCGCAAGCTCTCTGCATTACCTTTATGTTTCATTTGAATTTGTTCTTCTCCAAGGCTCACATAAAAGATGAAACAGGTCTGTGCAGTGGCCAACTTCAAAATTATCTGCAACCCACGGTGCCTGTGATCTTCCTAATAGCAACACTTGGAAAAGGGCAATAAATCCACCAACTTGGATCTCAGTGGATCTTGTACTCTTCCACCAAACAGGGTAGGACCATGGCCCTCATGACCTCAGGGTAAGACAGAGTAATCTCAGATGGGAATTGTACTCACAACTAACCCCCCTCGATAATCTGACTAGCTGTTCTTTGGGGAGAGCCTAAGACTTCATTGCCTACCAGAGAGGAGAAGGCAAGCTTTGAATTTGCTTCCAAACATTCAGAAATCACTCCTGAGAGCACTCCACATTGGAGTGAGACAAACTACATTCACTAATAGCTAGCCATCAGCTCCCTGGAATGTTCCACCATGATGAGAGTGTGTACTCACTACACGCTCAGGTTCCCGACTCCCCTGGCTCCCACTCACCTTCTCGTTCTGTTCTGTGACTTCTCCTGTGACTGTCCCCACAATGGGGTCTGTCTCCCCTCTCCCCACGCCAAGGAGGGGCACATTTAATAACGTGTGTATGTATGCATGTACATACATATTCATATATAAAGAGGAAATATATGTACATAGAAACTACTTAGGGAAGCATAATTTACATCTTTTTTTCCAGTTTGCAAATATAAGAGTAAATAAGCATGTTCTTTTCCATAGCCCCTGAGGTATCAAACCAGTAAATTTATATCCTTATTTCACTATTTCTTATGCGAACACATCAAAGATACTTGCTATCATTCAAGATAGAATTATTTAGGGGAAAAAATCCTTTTTGAATTTCAGCTTTACTATGTAAACAGGGCTTGAATGGGTGAGTCCTGAAATATGTTTCTAGTAGGTGGAAACATTCATTTTATGCATATATATATATATGATTTTTTTCTTCTTTTAAATCAAATGTGCCATTGTTGAGTTTCCTACAAATGATAAGAATAATTCAGACTACAGGCAGAAGGACTTCTGAGCAAGTTCACTCTGCTGGGAGATGATGAAGATAATTTAGGACACGTCGGTTCCAGAACCAGTAATAGCACCTCTGTCCTGACTGGCTGGACATCCCTAGGCAAGCCTTCTTTCCTGGCCCTCAGCTCCCTCACCCGGAAAACAGGAAGGTGGCCTGGGCGCCCATCACCATTCCTTCCACCTGACTGCTCTAGAGTCTGAAGTAACACAGAGCCCAGTCAGCTCTACCTCTGGACTGCTCTCTTGCACAGTTCCAGAAAAGTCCTTAAAGTGTTTGGCTTTACTTGAACCAGTAAAAACATGGTGACAGTTCCTTCCAGGCAGAACGAGGGCGGCTGCTCCCAGGATGTGGTAAGAATGAGTCTCCTGAGTCTCTCCCTTCTTTGACCTCTCAAGCTACTCTACTCATCACCCCCATTTCCCCGCCAGGGGCCAGGTGCAAACTACTCCCCACAATTCAAGAGTCCGTTCTTCTTGATTCTTGGTTCCTTCTTACTCACCCCTATTCCTTCCTCTCACAGCCCCACCCCCAATCTGACACGCCCCGGGCTCTATCTTCGGGCTCTATCTTCCTGCTCGATCAACTGCAATCCTTCCCTCTGGACTCTGGCAGGACCTAGACTGAAGTTCCTGCTCTGCCCCCTGGGTCACCACTTCCATTCACTTCTTTGGTTTTCTTCCCATTTGTACCTTTAGAACCGGCCCCCAATGTCCTCCATCAGGAAATCTTGTCTACTTCTGCCCTCTGGACTAGCCCAGCCCCCCAGAGCCCCTACAGCTACACAGTCACACTGCGCACCTCTCTCAGCGCCAAGCTGTCATACATGCTCGGCCCTAATGCGCCCCCGACAAGCCTCAGAATCGCATCCCAGCTATCTGGGGGCGGGCTGTGCTGATTACTGGCTTCTACCTCGAACATCATTCTGAGCCTCCTGATGCTCACTTGGCCCAGAGGCCCCTGCCTCCGCCTGACCCCAAATGGATCAGTGAGGCCATTTCAGTTCCCCCAGACACAGCTGCTCAATCAATACCCAAGCGTCATTCCCTTCGCCGTGGAAAAAAATAGGTGCCAGATGAGATGAGATCATCTTACCACTACATTAAAGGGGGCAACTCAACCCAATTACATTCAATCGGCCAAGTGCTTCCTTTGGGTTTCAGAGTAGAAAGCATACCTGCTAGGCACCAATGGGGGATTAGAAATTCGAGTTTCTTCAACAGGATAAGGTTGGAACCCAGCAAGGCTGTCTGTCCTGAGGACAGACCATGGGCTCTATCAGGCTCAACCATCAGATGCAGCCATGCAGATCTACTCTGTGTCTGAAACACTTAAACAGATGTGTTCGCTCGGCTCATGAGCGATGGATGATGGAACTCTTGCACGGGGCTCATTTCAGATGGTTCCCATTAAAAGGAAAAGGAGAGAGGCAATCTGCTTTCCAGTACTTCCTGTTATCCAATCCTCCTGCAAAGCCTAATTAGATTGGATCGAAGGAAGAGGAGTATAGGATGGGAAATAAAATTACTGAATACTTACAAACTTTTCCAGTAATTCAATAATTATAGCGCCTCAAAAGAAGGAGAGTTTTTTTGTGTGTGTGTGCTTTGTTATTAAAGCAAAAGGAGGTTCAAATATAGGGTCTGCACTTAGGGGAGAGATGAAAATGTCTTGAAATTCAAAGTCACGAAGGGAACAAAGTTCAGTCTCAAGAGCCTTGACTGAGGCCCCCTGGTTCGTGGATAATGTACTGGGACTAATAGATTAATATACAGCATCATTCAAAACCTTTATGATTCACAGGAAACATCTCTGCTGGAACCAATTTCTACCTCCTTTGGCAAAAACAACTGAAAGCAATTCAGATTTAACTTGAGAGGGGAAAAGGCTCGTTCATAAAGTGGAAAAAGAGTGGTTGAAAATAGAACGTTCATTCTCCTATCAACCGCCAACCAGTCAATGGGCATTATGGATTCGGGAAGAACGTAAAGGAAGGAATGTTCTCCGCCCAAAGCACGTTCAACTTGCAGTGTGTTCAAATCAGCAATTAACAAGCGACTGTACAGAACAGTTAGAATGCGGTAAGAGGATGATCCAATGGATGTAAGGTCCTCAAATGTAGATCTGAGTCCCTGCTCCACAGGTGTGTGTGACCGTGGCAGGACAGTTGTCCTTCCTGAAGCTAATCTTCAGTGTGGTAATTCTCTAGTAGCTGCCCCTTCTAAGCCTGTCTTTTGCACCCTCCAGAATCACCAAGGTCATGAATGGCACCGTGGTCTGATTCTTCAGTTCCCATCCTATCAGAGGGGCCCCTGGGGGTCTGACCACGTCTGTCCCATTTAGCAGGAGGGAGAAAAGCGGTCTTGTCCCACCAGAGGATGTGTGATCGAGCACCGACTATGCCATGCCCCACGCCTCTCACCTCTCACTCCCTCTTCCTGGGAGGTTCTTGCTCAACTGAGTCAACAAGCTTCTCCCAACTACCAAGAACTACACTGCATGGCCGCTGACCTCCAGAGTCACAATCCATCGTGCTCTTTCGTGCATCGGGAATAACGGATGCAGGTGAAAAGGTCCTCTAGAGGCTGTTAACAGAACCCAGGTGAAATGACACAGCCTTGAAAAGGTTATTTTTCACATCTGCTTCATGAAATGGCAAGGTCTCGGTGCCGGCGAGTGACTTGCACAAGTAGAATGCCGCAGGCCTCTAAGCCCTGTGTCCTCACCAGAACCCGCAGCTCCAGCCTCCTGCCCCTCTCACCCTCTACCCCCCTCCCTCCCTGGAGCTGGCTGAGCCCGGAGCAAGTGTCCTGCTGCCGGGGTGGCACACCATCTCCAACCAGCCAGTCCCGCCACTGCCCAGGATCCAGCCCAGCAGTGTTTGGGCAATGAGGGGCACTAAGCCCAGGCCAAATAAATGGCGCTGTTGAGGAGGGCTCGTGAAATGCTCCACTGGCAGCGTTCCATTAAACTGTCACCTGGTTTTCTGTTCTCATTGTCGCTGTCAGTGTCGGCCAATGCCCATTTCACTGATTTCTCAGAAGGAAACAGGACGCGACTGGGGCTCCTGGGTGGCTCGGTTGGTTGCACATCCAACTCTTGATTTCAGCCTAGGTCAGGATCCCGGGGTTGTGGGATCAAGCCCTACCTCCAGCTGTGTGCTGAGCATGGAGCCTGCTTGGAATTCTCCCTCTCTCTCACTCTCTCTCTCCCCCCACTCCTTCCCTCCCTCTCCCTCTGCCCCCCCCCCGCACTCTGTCTCTCTAAAATAAAAGAGAGAGAGAGAGAGAGAGAAATGGGACTCTACTGCAACCACACATTTCCACAAGACCACACATGGGAACCAGCTGCAGGGTCAAGGCTAAGTTTCCAGGCACACAAGGGGGATGTCCCCTCACCGCTTCTGGGAAAGGGACAGCAGCCCCGTGCGTGTGAAGGGAGAACGTCTAGAGCCATGAGAGGCCGTCTCCGGCTGCCATCTCCACAGCTTACAGCCTCCGTCCTGGGCACGCTTGTCCCCAAGACTAAACCCCGGTCCCTGACAAACCAGCTCACTGCTTACAAAAGCAGGTCACTTTAGAGGAAAGAAAAGGCACCTGTCATGCACACACTTGGGGCAGTCTGAGAGCCTCCCTGGGTCAGTGACGCCTGCCGAAAAGCTTCCTCGGGTGCACCATTTGGTGGAAAACGAGCACAACTGGCAGACACAGAAACACGGTTGGACACGACACGTGGACATTTAGGGAGGAGCCCCTTCCCTGCGCTCTCCTCCCAATTGGAAGGATGTGTCCCGAGAATGTATGTCAGGGACAACTAACGTGAGGCGGAGGGCTACTGGCTCAGCTTGCAAACACACATTCCAGCAAATTCTTCTCACATATGTACAGAGATGATCAACTGCGTGGCTGTGCAGCTGTAAACCCGCGAACTCCTTGAGGGCTCCTGCCAGCCTTGTGGGGACACCCCACGGTGGGAGGGCTGGTACTGGGAAAAGATGCAGCGATTTTATAGGAACAATCATTCTAATCGCAGCAGTCATTAAGATCAAGTATACGCCCGAGTTTCAGGGCAGGTTTTGCTTTAACGGAAACCCAAACCATAGCCCTCGGCTCCCCCGGGCTCCCCCGGGCACCTCCAGGCTTCCCCAGTCTCCTCGGTCCGCCGCACCGCCGCCTTGCAGTTCCGTCTTTGGGAACAGTGGCAAACGCTGGCCACAGCAGCAGGGCACAAGGTATAAGGGACAATGTGCTGACAGCGAGGGTGAGGGTGCCCTAGACAGGGGTCTCCAGGAACACCTGAAACAGGAGGGACAGCAGCAGGATGTGGGCTCGGCGCCCCTGGGGCACGCGAGTGCGTGACAGGCAGCCCGGGAGAGTGGAAACAGGGAGGCTGGAGGCCCGGCTCCGCGCTGCCGGGGCCGCTGGGGGACCCGAGGCCAGCACTGCCTCCTGGCTCAGCCTCCCCAGGTGAGCACCTGCCGGTGGTTACCATGGAGACGGAAACTAATCATTCTGCTCCACCAGTCAAATGCGCACGCAGAGCGTGCTGTGCGTGAGGAGACACCTGAAATTAGGACAAGGAGAGACTGAGGAATCGGTGGTTGGGCAACAAATTGCAAACACCTTCCTTCTCTAGATGTTTCCTTCGTTCTGTTTTAGGCTGAGTCTTCTCACGTGTGAAATGCACCAGTCGGAGCCCAGAGAGTATGCAGAGGACGGAACAAAGACGGCCCTAACCCAGCGGTGCTCCCTGCCACCCCGAGGATTTGACAATGATTATTTAGTTCACACGTTCCCTCCAACACCTGCATGTGTAACGATTATAGCGGGCGACACTCCAGACTCACGCGACAACATGGTACTCGCTTATCCGCTAAAGCAAACACATCAGGTTATTGAATCTGCGTTCCCAAACCAACAGGACGGGTTAGTTGGGATCCACGCTAATGATTTCAGACGACGAGTCCTGGACAGAGGTCTGCACATGCTTTTTTAGGAGGTTAGCATAAGGGCGACCAAAGGAAAGTATTTAATGTGACACAGAATCTGTCCTGTAACATCGGTTAATGCGATTTCTGACAGCTTCCCCTACCTTGTCAGAGCTGGCCTGCACAAATTCATCAGTTCTTACTATCCCCTCATAAGGCAGCAATGAAATCCTCAGACCGTGCACCAAACAAGCAAAACGTTCACAAGGAGTATGTTCCAGTTGGAGGGGAAGAATTCGTCCCAAAAAGGAAGGAGCCCAGAACGGCACTGGTCTCTCGGCAGAAAACAGCCAGTGTGCCCCCCTTGCCTCAGACACTGTCGTCCCTGGATTATGTGGAAACTCGGGGGTGGGTCATTCCCGAGGGCAGTCGCTCATGGGCTGAGGGCCCAGCAGAGAAAGCACTCTTTCTAAGGTCTGCGTGGAGGGTTGGGGGGGTTGAGGGGTAGGGAAAGGAAGTGACCGGATTTCATGGTTCAGCTCTTTTTCTGCCCCACTCCAGACCCAGCAGAGACCCTGCACAAAGCCACCAGGGCTCAGATGCTCTTCCTGGCGATGCTGCATCCTATGGAAACGAAGTGCTGGCGGAATGCACTGGGAGCCTTCCCCCTGGCGCCCCACCAACAGAAGACAGCACATGTCTGCATTTTATATTCCAGTAAATTCCAATCTGGCCCTTGGCCAGGGGACCTCTTTATAATGTCAGAGATAAAAGCACTGGCCATGTCTGGCACCCTGCCCTCACCTCCATTCTCTCTTAACCAGCTCTCAAACCAGGCATGCTTTACTGTTAACTGTTAAGGGCCTTTCACACAAAGGTCTGCTGGAGCTCCATAAACATCACCAGATGATGATCAGAGGTGTCCCGACTGCACAGGAAGAGAAAGGGGCACAGAGAGCGGCCAGTGATTGCACAGAGGGCATGTTGGGAAATTTGAGGGGAGCTGGCAATATATGCCTGAGTCCTCGGAATACCCCTGCCCCCCTCAGGGGCTGAGTCACAGGCAGCGTTCATCATGGCAGGCTGGCAACGGCAAAGGTCAGGTGTGCCCCAAACGGGACAGGCATAGATAAAACCTGTGTACTGATGTACGACAAGGCCCTTATCCAACTCTGGATGTCCAAAATGGCATTTCAGGTGTACAAGGTGGCAGGAGTCTCTCTTCTCGTGCCCCTTGCCCCAGGGAATGCCATGACGCCAGCCACGGAGGGTCTGTAAGACCAGTTTCTTTTTGAGTCATACGTTGTAGGTCAAAAGGATATAGCCCAGCTGTTTTCCTTTGGCATTTCTGTTTTACAATCTGATGAACTTTCTAGGCTAGGTGAGGGTAAGATTCTAATATTAATAAATGATTACCACCAATTAAAGGAGGCAAGGCTTTCTTTTCTTGAACGAAACAAATGTGAAAATCCCTCCTGTTCCACGTGAGAGTAGACAGAACTTCATTCAGAGAGTTTAACATAGGGGAAAGCCTGGTTTTTGTCACCCCTGGGAGCTGAGCTCTTCGGGACATGCCCTTTTCTATAGAAGGGCATGTTTATGGCACAGGGAACGGGGCGTGCAAAGCCAGAGGCCAACGGGCGGCTGGAGGAGAAGGGGTGGGGCCAGGAGCACAGAGCACAGCAGACGCTGGGCTCTGGCAAGGAGGTGCATTTGCTCTGAGACACAGGAAGGCAGGGGGGAAGGGTGCAGGTGCAGGCGTGTGTGGGGTGACGGGCAGGAAACCGCGGGACCTGATGGGTCAGTGTTTCCGTGCTTACTGAAATCAGGAGGCTGGAGCAGCAGTGGGACCGGGAACGCCGTGGAGGAGGAGAGGAAGGGGCCGCCTGAGGACACGCAGACAGCCTGGCAAGGTGGGGGCCCGGCCAAGGGTGCCACAGGGCCCACCTGCCAGGACCTGAGTCTCGCGGCCCTGCTCCGCGGTACAAGCGCCAGGGCAGCAGGAGCGCACGGCTGCATTCAAGCAAGGCTGGGGCCACGGGGCCAGCACGGCAGAGAAGAGGGAGGTGAAGCAAACATGAGGGTGGCCAGGGAAGTGGGGGAAGCCAGACAAAAGAGCGAATCGCCTTTCTTCTCTCCGATGAGGAAACCACTGTGCACTCGCCCAACTTCCAGGCAGACCGCCAGCGCTTACCCGCTCTGTGACGCACGTGACAGACTTTAGAGCTGCTTGCCCATCTCTCTGCTCCTGCTTCTAACACGTTTTTGCATTCGAAGTTTTGCATTTGTACCAAAGCAGTTGTAGTCTTGATGACGAGGGCACAGTCCTCATTAACCCATTTCAAGTTTGTACAAGGGCACCAGCCCACCTTCTAGAACAAACTTTGAGAATGCAGATGACAAACGGCTGTTAAGCTTTCCCAGTCAGAAGCAGCACCAAAGGACCAACCTCCCAGGGCTGGTATCAGGAAGGAACGAGATGGCGCAGGTGCATCACAGCTGTGCTAAACACATGAGCTGCACCATCCCAGGAGGCAAGCCCGAGGGCGGACGACTCCAGGACATCCACAGAAGAGAAGCAGCGATTTATAAGAACAGTGTGCACTTACCACCTGGGGCAACAGAGATACTCGAGTCTTAGTGTTTTCCCTTTCCTTTCTCCCAAAATTATTCCAAAATAAGACAGAGCTGAGCAAGGTATTTTAGCCAAGGTCACACAGTTTCATTCCAGAGGAAAACTGTATCCCATGGAGTCAAAGGACTTTGGGAAGACAGCCGTGAAAGCACCATCATTCCCTCTGCGGAGCTGGGAGGAAGTAGTGACAGCAGAGCCCCAAGTGGGAGCAAACGGAGCGGCGAGAGAACGGTGAAAACAGAGGTCTGTGTAACGGCAGCCTTTAGTCAGATAACCAAATGTCCATCTCTGGCCTGAGCGTACTGTGTCATACTAGAGACAGTGTGACATCATTGAGAAAAATCTGGGCAACAGGCATTCCTTTCTTCGTAAGCAGATCAGGTGAACAGTACCAACATCCTATAGTGTTACTTCAACACGTATTTAACAAGGTCTTTCCTAATATTCCATGGGTGAGATGATGAAATCTAACATCCACTCTAAGGTGTGGTACCTACAACTGACAACGGTGTACTGCATTGTGTTCGCCAAGAGGACAGGTCTTAGAGGATCTTTCTGTGACAAGATTTAAGTGTTCTTGTCACCAAAAAATAAAACAATAAAGAGAGGAGAAGAAAACTTTCGGAAGTGATGGATGTATTTATGGCATAGAGGGTGGTGACAGTTTCCAGGGTGTGTACTTAGCTCCAAACTCCTCAAATTACATACATTAAACGCATACAGCTCTTGGGATGTCCATCGTACCTCAATCAAGTGGTTTAAAAAAAGACAATGCAATCTGGCTAGGATGGGAATGCGTGTGTAGACTCCTGGCTGGCTGAACTTCCTTCCAACCATGTCTGATGTCCACCCAGGACCAGGCTTGGGAGGAATCTGTTTCCTTATTTTGCAGGTGGGGCTGAGTTGCAGAGAGCTGGCTAGCTGCAGCTGAAGTAACAGCAATGGCATTTATGGAGGGTTCATTGTACTAACAACTGTAACTGCTTTATCTCACGTCATCATTTCAGTAAGAGAAAGTAAACCCCATTTCAGTTCCTCACATCTAGAGGCCAAGGCCGCAGCTGAGGACAGTGAAGGAGCATCCTCAAGTTCAAGGGGTGAGGAAGTGGGGGCGCTGGATTCCAGCCCCTGGTTGTGTGACCCGAAAGCCACCATGAACATTCAAGCTCTTGAAGGCTAGAGTAAGGAACCGATTTACTCATCACTGATCCACGGGCAGATGGAAGGCTCTGAGGTGAGTTACAAGAGACAGGGTTTAGTTCATGAGATGAATTAACTTTACAGTCGCAGCTGCCTGAGAGTGGGATGGCCTGACAGAGAGAGTACACCGAGATCTCCGTTAAAATGTTCACACGGAGCAGGGACACCTGCTCGGCAGGGCCTGGAGAGGAGGTCCCCACTGTGGCTGGTGCGGCCCCCATGGGCCCCTATGAAACACACGGACATCCAATGGCATAATGGGAACAAGAAAACTCGCAAACCTAGGCACACCACCAAGCCCATGTTACTGAAGTCTTGTTGCGCAAGCGCTGGAGGTGTGTGCTTTCTGGGAAGAGACACAAATGTTAGGAGCACAAACTGTGCACGGGAGGGACCCTTCCAAGCTGATACCCAGGCTTTCCATGGGGGGATGTACTTATGGGTTTGTAAGTCTCGGAGTGGGGAGCTGGGGTAGGTCAAATTTAGAGCTGCCCACTGTTAGAGGAAAGGACAAAAATATTCCTTCCTGATGGCCTACTGTTAGCACTACTACAACACTGCTTACTTGGCATACCCTACGGACCTTAACTCAATGCTAGGGAAGTAACAGTATTTACTGACTTACCCATTCACGCAACACAAATGTGTTAGGCATTGTAATCGTTACGGAAGCACCGCGTGGCCACTCAAGACACAGCAGAAAACAAGATGGATAAGGTCATTCTTACTTTCTCCACAGTAAGCCAGCAGGCAACTACAAGTAACGATACGCAATAACTGTTTGTGCTTTAATGGAGATAAGCAGGGAAGAGAAAACGGGGTTGAGAGACACGCCTGATTTTCCCAGGCCGGTGAAGAATGGCTAAGGAGGGGTGAGAGGGCGGGGCCGGCCTACAGCTACAGGGAGACTGTCGCAGGCAGAGGGAAGCCAAGTGCAAGCCTAGGGCAAGAAAGAGCTTGGCCTGTTGAAGCCTTGAGATGGAGCTGAGACTGGAAACGGGAGCAGGAACCAGCGCCCCCGGGTGTGAAGCTGGATCTCCGCCACCACGTGAGTGGGACGCTGCGGGAGAGGCCCCTCCTGGAAACATCCTTCAGGCTTCTGTGTAAAAACTAGATTCCAGGGTATCAGTGTAGAAACAGAAGTAGGACATGCTTGCAGGCAGGAGAAAATGGTGCTGAAGAAACATCTGTAGAATTATAGCTGTTACTAGAAAGAAAGACTGGTTTGCTGTCCATTAGGAAGTACTGACTTAACCTCCTTCGGGCTGGGGTGCTGGTGGGCAGACACTGGTCTAGTTTCTAACCCAGTCCTGCTGCCCCAAACACCTGCTGAGCCTTCCCCAGGAGTTCGACAGCAAAGATCCCTGCACAGCTTCTGTATTCTGGACTCTGAATCATCAAACCTTGCTCTTGTCTGAAAGAGAGCCCATCTATAGCTTCACATTCCCACAAAAAGCCAGAAAACAATGTATCATTCTGGATGAGGGTTCCAAACCTATTTTCAACCACAGGTGGGGGGGGGGGTTGTGAAAAAGAGAACAAATTTGGAAAACTTGCAGCGAGGTGTCTGAGTCAACAACTGAATGACCTAAAATAAACAAACAAACAAATAAATAAATAAATAAGTAAGTAAATAAATAAATAAATGTGCTCGGCGCCCTCGGGTCCCAGTTCTTATTCTGTCACACAGATGTTCGGCAATGGAACGAGGAAGTTAATTACTTTTCTATGACACGTATGTATTTTGTGAGACACCGCATTGCACCAGTTAATAATGATCTACCTTCTGTTGACACAAAATGTTTAAATTAATAAAAACCTAAATGATACATCTCATAGCAAAGCAAACTTAATTGAAAGGCTGGATGGCAGGAGTAGCAATTTTCCTGGGTAAAAATTATCGAGATGTGCTTATGGTAGCGTGAAAAGCTCAATCAGTAAAGGGACTCGTGTAGGCAAACTGCTCTCAAGAATACGTACTTCACAGAAAGGGCCAGCCGTGTGTCCCTGACTGCTGACGTCGCAGTGGTGTGACTGTCAGAGAAAGAAACGGGCGGGGAGGGCCAGTAATTGCCCATAACTGACAATATTAGTGATTTTACATTCAAACTCGTCCGTTCCATCCATCTTTAGGGTCTGAAATGACAAATGCAAAAAAAGGGTAGAAACCAGCCCTTGAAGCTCTGCTGTTAATATTAAAAATCTGCCTGTTGTCCACTGACTGTACCCTTGGTAACTGGATCTTAAGCCAACAGCATCATGGAAACAGTCTGTTGTTCCCAAATGATATAGTGGTATTAGATTACCTCAGAAAACTCCAGATAGCCTCGGAAGCAGGCTCCCAGCACTAGGGTGGAGGGGCACACGCTGCATAAACTTGATGGGGGTGTCTTGTGTAAGCCTCGAAACTGTCCAAAGGGAAGTCTGAAACCCAAGACCCCGTGTGGTCATTCTGCTACTTTCCACTGATTCGGGGTAAAGAACAAACACAGTCTACCACCTTTCTTTCATTTTTAAACTACACCCCCCCGTCACTTCTCTCCACCACTTAATCTTGTTAAAAAACGGAACAGAATACACACTGAAACAAAGCAAAATATTGGGGCTCAGGTCAGGAAGTGACTTTTATTTCTGGCACGACTTGTTTTTTTCTGGGGTGCGGATGCTCAAAGACCGGGGGAGGATATTGTCTTCGTACAAGCCTCCATAGTGGCCATTCCACACCCTGGGCTGCCCTGTCCTTGTTACTTAAAGCAGGCTTTGTCCGTGGGGACCAAGAGACTATTGCGACGTGCAGCCGGGCCTGGTATGGTAAGTTTAGGCACAGACCTAAGAGGCCTAACCCTTTACTCATTATTTCCCTTTTTTGCGTTGCTCTTTGAGGGGTTCTGTTAGCAGGGTCTTCTTTTAGGTCTTTGAGTCAGAGCAAATGCTTACTGGCTGTGTGTCATGGGACTTGACAGATAAAGGTGAAAATGGCCCAAACCCAGAGGGGGTGATTTTTTACAAAATCGAATTTGATAGGTAAAAATGTATAGTGTAAAATACGTGATATTTTTTAAATTTGTTTTTTTTAAACCTTTTTAAGTAACCTCTACACCCAATACGGGGCTCGAACTTACAACCCTGAGATCAAGAGTCACACGCTCCACTGACTGAGCCAGCCAGGTGTCCCAAAATGTGGGCTTTAAAGAAAAAAATCTCCAAACACCTAACTTATCCAGGGATTTATCCAAGTCAAAGGATTCCAGAACTTGAGGCCTGGGAAGCTTCTAGGGAACTTGAGAGATCAAACAAAAGGGAAAGACTGTTCTCAGAAGACCTATGCAGAGAAAGGCCCACCATGTCTTTAAAAAAAAAAAAAGTTTCAGAAAATCAGAAAGTTCAGAAGATCTAAAAACCTGTAGTTTAAGTGTATTTCCCCAAGCTCGGCAAAGACCAAACAAAGTCTGGAAAGCTCCTATTCACTCGGTCCTTCCTTAGGAGCCTGCTGTGTACACACTAGAGATTTTCTGGTCCCCTTGCTTTTTTTATATCTATTTTTGAGAGAGAGAGAGAGCACGAGTGGGGGAGGTTTAAAGAGAGGCGGGGCAGAGGATCTGTCAGCACGGAGCCTGATGCGAGGCTTGAACTCACGACGTAGCCGATGTTGGAGGCTCAATTGACTGAGCCACAAAGGCGCCCCTTTCCTGGTCCCTTTTTAAGTTACGGGGCTGCTGGACAGAGTGAACTGACGCTTCAGAAAACAGCTCAGGAAGGACACTGTTCCGGGTCTCGTGCTGAGCCAACAGGCAACCACAGGAAACCCAAGAGGTGAGTGCTCACGGTTTTTACAGCGATGTTAACGGACCTTATTCAGAGCATTAAGCAGCTGTAAAAAGTAGACATTCACTGACAGGATGTCAAACGTGGGCCATTTTCCTCAGCTTCTGAGGCGGCGTTTGTTGATCCCACTGAGGAATTTCCCCACGCTGAATGCGGCCTCACTGCTTAGGAATAATTAACGTGTTTTTATTCCAGTTGTAGAAAACACAATTTATTAACTGGCTGCCGCTTTATGTGTTATTTTAAAAGGCACAGTGAAGAGAGAAGCCAGCCTGCGACGGCACGGAGACAACGCCAGGCGGGCTGCGCTGTGAGGCCCCGCAAGCTGCCCCCGAGGCGAAGGCCGCGCACACGTACACGGAGCGGGTTCCTGACGAAGGCGCAGGCAGCTGTGGTCCGGGCGCTCGGGCCTGGAGTTCCCCGAGAGACAGAAAGGCATTACCGCCGCCTTAATCACTCCAGGATTCAGCTCGTGTTTCGAAACAAGAGACAGAGGAGGCCCAGGTCTCTCGCTACTTTTCTGAGCTCCCAGGGTCTGAAAATGCCTTGGCAGCAGAGGGTGAAAGAAAAGAAAGCAGGAGATACGCTGAGGTCCGCAAATGAGGCGACACCGGGAAGCACGTTCAGACGGGGAGCCGCCGCCCCTCCTCCGCACTCCGTCCTCGCACAACTGGTAAACATGCCGATCTTCCACCGAAGCTCCCAGAAACAGCCTGTAAGCAGAGCGCCATACCGGGGGGTATGGCGTGGACCCAGTAACTTCGCCCTCTTTGTGGGGAAGGGGGAGGGGCTGCGTGGCGCGCGGAGGCGCGGGGAAGGGGGAGGGGCTGCGTGGTGTGCAGGGGCGCGGGGAAGGGGGAGGGGCTGCGTGGCGCGCGGAGGCGCGGGGGAAGGGGGAGGGGCTGCGTGGTGTGCAGGGGCGCGGGGAAGGGGGAGGGGCTGCGTGGCGCGCGGGGGCGCGGGGAAGGGGGAGGGGCTGCGTGCCCTCTGAAAGCCCTTCTTCTGAGAGCCCCGCTAGGGTCCGGCCTGGCGTCAGAATTCCTGTTTCTCCTTCCTCGTGCACCAGTTTCTGGCTGTTTGTCGCTGCGTGTGCCCCGATGCGTTGCGGCTGTTACCCACAGGCAGCCCGCCCTCGCCCTTCCTGACCGGCTCCCCAGCCCCCTCCGCGGCGCAAACGCACACTCCGCCTGGCACACCCGCCCCTCCCCCGGACCACCGGCCTCGCCAGCTTGTATCCTTGCGGACACTGAACACGTGCAGTTCCCGGATCCTCTGTCCTCTCCGGACCTCGGGGACAGTTCGCGGCAGTGTCCCCAGCCCGGGACGCTCCCTCTGAAGGTACTGCACCGCAGACTCCTCCACAGCCATTGCTCGCTTCCCTGCGGTCCTCCCTGACCCACCGGGGGCTGTCTCCTCGCCCCCGCCCCGCCCCCACCGCACTTGGCTCAGGCTGGCGGTGCGGTGACCTGCACGCGGTCTGCGCCCTGTCTCCACACTAGATGGGAAGACACGTGCGGGGCGGGTGCCCTGTTCCCATAGAGCCCCGCAGATGGGATACCGGCAGCCACTCCTAAATACTCGAGGAGAGGAGGGGGCGCGGGGGAAAGGACGGAGAGAAGGAAGCACTCAAGCAGGCCTGCCGAGAGACCGGAGGCAGATGTAATCGTCGGTGGGTCAGAAGCCCAAAAATGGACCCCTGAGTCTTCCTAAGTTGTAAGCAGCAGCAGCAGCCTGATTTCCGGAGGGTTTATGCTCGGCCCGAGGACAGAACAGACTTGCTCCAAATCACAGCCTCATTGGGAATGTGGCTCCGGGACTAGCCTCCTCTTACAAGACCAGCCCGGTCTCTCCCTCCCAGCTGGGTGGCGGAGGCTTTAGCGAACCTTCCTCCAGAGGCTCGGACAGACATTATCATCAGAATGTGCTAACTTATCGGGCGGCCACACCAATCTAAGAACAAACTGTTTCCTGATTTATTTCTGTAGTTCAGTTACCCAAAGGGCTTGAGAAATTGGATGAAGGTAACAGTTCAGGCCCTTTAAAATGAGGAGTAAACAGGGGCGCCCGGGGGCTCAGTCGCTTGACTTCCGACTTCCGCTCAGGTCATGGTCTCACAGTTCGTGGGTTCGAGCCCCGCATCAGGCTCTGTGCTGACAGCTAGCTCAGAGCCTGGAGCCTCCTTCAGATTGTGTCTCCCTCTCTCTCTGCCCCTCCCCTGCTCATGCTCTCTCTCTCAGAAATAAATATAACATTAAAAATTTTTTTTAAAAAAACGAGTAATAAACAAATGGAAATGCTCTTTCAAGAAAAACAGTCAAAGAGGGGAACTTCTAGATCAATTCATTCTCCTACCTTCCCCTTTACCCCCACACCCAGGGGCAGTGCCCGCACTGCCTCGTCAGGAGGGCACTGCCGCAGAGCTAGGAGACCCGAGTTATCAGGTCCAGACCCTCCAAGGTCGCTCAGTGAGAGCCACAGGTCCCTTCTCCTCTCTGTAAAACGAAGGTATTGATCAGGTGCCTCCTGTTTCTTCCCACTGTTCAGATTTAACTGATGGTTTCTGATACACCTCTTGCCTCTGTGATACTGGTTTATGGGCACAAGCAAAAAGCACGCTCTCTCCTTTCCGCCTGTTAGGCTCTGCAGGTACGCCATCAATAACATGGAGGCAGAGCCCAATGTGACCATCACATCTGCAGGCTTCGGGGAGAGAATGCGGAGGAATGCGTGTGCTCGATCTGCCCGTATCTACCTGGAGGCCAGCGGCCACTTTTCACGGCGGGGGAGTGAGTCAGTGGAACCATGTCTGGTAGCGCATGGCCCCCAAACCACAGAGCGGCCCTGTATATTCTTTCGGGCTCACCAATGGCAGCGGGTCCCCACTTTCATGCCTCCAAGGAGGAGGAGACAGCGTCCCTGCAGACGACTGTCTATGACTAGGAAGTAGGGGCTCCAATAGTTACCATGACGTTTGCTGCTTGGTTTGCCTCCTCTGGAAGTCTGTGTGGCAGAGCTGCAGGAGTGCAAAGTTTTAGGAAGTTAGGCACGTCATAATTCAGGGGCTTCGGGCAGCGACCGGAGACCACAGGTGTCCGGCTTCAAGGTCACTGTTGAGCCCGGCAAATAGGTTAGGGAGGAAACGCATTTTTCAGGTAGAAGAAATAAAAGTTATTTTTGAATGGCAGCATATGCCCTCGATCTGTACACTAAGGAAGATAACTACAGAGATTAGAATTCTCCCCGTCCCCACTCCTGACTCCTGGGACATCCTTCCCGGGGTCATTGCAGGGCAGCCGCAGGCTTCAGGCAGAGCCCCGTGCTGTCTCTCCCCCTGCAGCTACTCACCTGGGCGCCCTGAAACCGCTGTGGTCTGTGGGAGGCCTGCTTTCCGGCTCAGGGCGAGGGAGTGTGGGTGGCCCTCCTGCACTGTGATGAGTAGGGAGTAAATGGCCAGGGCAGCCTTCTCCTGTCTCTGTCCCACAGTGTCACGTTTCTTCGTTCCATGGTGAGTGAGAGACTGCAAGTGTGGTCTCACTCAGAAAGGGACAGGTCCTAAAAGAGGCATCACCTCCACTGGGGAGAGAACTGGGGGGGAGAGAGGGTCCGGGATGACTTCCACTTTGTCCAGGGACGGGGGAAGGAGGGAAGGTCTGGCACGTGCCGCTCATTACTGCTGCCTTCTGACTCAGCCTGAGGCCCCCGACTGTACCTCCCCCCATGCCTCTACCTGCAGCCGCCTCCCACCGTCAGTATGGGCGATGTCAGCAAAGGCAGGTGTGAGCTAGCATGACCACGTGGCTGGACACGAATGGCGGTGACTTGCCCCTAAAGTCTGGCCAAAGGTCGGCTCGCATCTCAGGAAGGAGAGCCCAGGCCAGGGAGAGGACTATGCCAAGGACAACACAGGACAGAAGAGCACCCACCCCCCAACATGGTGACCAAAGAAAGCGCTAGAAACAGAAATGGGGGAGGAAGCAGAGAGTACTAAAAACTGGAGCAGGAAGACTTGAAAAGCTGCCAAGAAGATTATGTAGGAAGTTCAGGGACCCTGACCAGCAGATGATGGGAACTGAGGAGGCTATAACTGCTGAAACTCTGCACACAGACTAGGTCCTCAAAGCATTCAATAACAATAATGGCAGCCATCATGAAGCGTCTACCATCTCGCAACCTATACTTACCTTATCTAACTGAACCCCCAAAGCTTTTGCTAGATAATATTGTTCTCATTTTATAAAAGAGAAAACAAAGACAAACAAGGGGGAACTTGTCAATGTCAGATGGTGAGTGAGCGGCAGAACTGAGGACTATCGGACTTCAGAGCACATGCTCTTTCCATACAAGCTGCCCTGATTCTGCCCAGATTCAATTTCTTGGGCTAATTCACTGATGTTACAATACAAGCCTAAGGACTAGGACGGAACTCTTCGTATAGCTAATTCTGTACACTCTCTATAATATCCTACCACCTTAAGTAAGATGTTGATTCAACAAATGGTCCTGTGAAAATGGGACATCCATATGCAAAAAACGAGCCTTGTACAAAAATTAACTCAAAATGGATTGAAGACCTAAGTGCAAAACCGAAAACTAGAAAATGTCTAATAGAAAACAGAGAAAAATCTTCTCTTAGATTAGGCAAAGATATTTTATTTTTTTATTTTTTTTTTAACTTTTTTTTTTAATGTTTTATTTATTTCTAGGAGAGAGAGAGAGAGAGACAGCGTGAGCAGGGGAGGGTCAGAGAGAGAGGGAGTCACAGACTCTGAAACAGGCTCCAGGCTCTGAGCTGGAAGTCAGCACAGAGCCCGACGCGGGGCTCGAACCCACGAACCGCGGGATCATGACCTAAGTGAAAGTCGGACGCTTAACCGACTAAGCCACCCAGGCGCCCCATAGGCAAAGATATTTTAGATATGGCATCAAAAGACTGATCCCTAAAAAATATACTGAAGAAGGGACTGCATCAAAATTTAAAACTTCCGCTGTTTAAAAGACTGTCAAGAGAACAAAAAGCCAAACCACAGACAGAAAAAATAATTCACGAAGCATATAACATACCTGATTTTATAAAAAGAAAAAACTTGTGTACAGAATAAAGAACTCGAGACTTTAGAAAGATGATACAACTTAGACACAGCTAGATTACACACACATCCCACATCAGTGAGAACATGACCCAAAGACTAGAAGGAAAAGAGTAGGAAGGGCAGAGACATGGTTGGGAGCAAAACACATGCACGAGACTTCTCAAGAGGGAGGGACCCGTGTTTTGCAGAGAGGGACGTCAGCAGACCCCCACACAAGGCACCCCAAGCACAGGGGACCCACGGGGGGGGGGGGAGATGAATCCCCAAGACATTAGGCCTTGAAAACCAGAGAGGCCTAACTTATAGTCTTACAATCAGTGGAGCTTAACACCTGAAGCTTTAAAAAGCAGGGGGCGTGGCCCTGGGAGAGCTGGGACTCAACAGGAAACTGAGTCCCTGCCCCTAAGAGGCAGCATGACGAACAGCATAGAGGAGGAAGGTTTATTTACTAGCCTCAGAGCTTGTGCTGGAGGGGGCAGGGATCTTTGGAGACTGCGGAGTAAAGCGCTGGTGGGTGTATTTCCCTCCCCTGTCTCTCCCCCCTACCCCATCCCCGGGGTCTAGATACAAGGACACATGCAGAAGCCAGCACAGCACCACCACTGTCCACCTAGCTTGCTAACAGCACACCCTGCCCCTGTGTGCTTCTGCGGATCTGCCACCTCCAACTCAGTGGGGCTGAGCGGGAGTGTCCCCGGCTGCTGGAGGTCCCTTCCCCCTCCCATACACCCCCGTGGAGCCCATCCAAAGCAGTACCACAGGCGTGGCAGTGTGCACACAGCCCCGACATGGGCCAGCACCACTCCAAAGTGAGTCCTGCCCAGGGGAGAGGGGACGATACCCACACATACCAGTCCCCTTGCAATCCCCAAAGTGGGCTGGGGCCAGACATCTGGTCTGACTGTAGGTCCCGCCCACCAACTAAAGCTTCTCAGGGACAACACAGGGAAAGCGGCCTGCAGTCTGGTCCTACTGCATCTCTGGCAAACACCTGGTCTGACTTGACTCAGGCCCAAGGCGGCCCCATACTGGCCCACTAACAACACAGGGACAAAACCCTGCCCACAACAGGCAAAGAGAGCCACTGCAGGCAACGGGGCTGAAGGCAAAGGAGGCTCAGCCACAACAGGGCACACGCACCACACAGGAGACACCCCTGAAAAGCCAGGTTCTGGTGAACGGGGGACACTGCACTGCAAGGCACTACAGGACATCTTCTTCATCCAGCCATTACTTTCGAGAGCAGTAGATGTATCTGGCTTTCCTAATACACAGAAACAGACACAGAGAGTTAGGCAAAATGAGGAGACAAAGGAATATGCCCCAAGTGAAGGAATAGGACAAAATCACATCAAGGGATTTAAACCAAACAAAGATGAGTGATATATCTGACAGAGAACTTAAAGTAATGGTCATAAAGGTACTCACTGGACTTGAGAAAAGAGTGGAGGATCTCAGTGAGACCTTCAACAAACAGAAAACATAAAAAAGAACCGAAGAGAGATGAAGAACTCAATAAATGAAATAAAAAAATACACTAGGGGGAATACATAGTAGATGAGAAGAAGCAGAAGAATGGATCAGCGACCTGCAGGACACAGTAATGCAAAGCAATCAAGCTGAATAGGAAAGAAAAAAACGATAAAAAATGAAAATAGATGAAGGAAACTAAGTGACACCACAAGCATAGTAAGAGTTGCACTAGAAAGATCCAGAAGAGGGATAAAAGAGGGCAGAAAAATTTTCTGAAGAAGTAATAGCTGAAAACTTCCCAAATCTGGGGAAGGAAACAGAAATCCAGATCCAGGAGGCACAGAGAACCCCCAACAAAATCAGTGCAAGGAGGACCGTACCAAGATACTTAGGAATTAAAATGGCCAAAAGTGGTGATTAAAAGAGAATTTTATAAATACAAAGAGAAGGGGCACCTGAGTGGCTCAGTCAGTTAAGTGTCTGACTTCAGCTCAGGTCATGGTCTCATGGTTCATGAGTTTGAACCCCACGTCAAGCTCTGTCCTAGGTCAGAACCCAGAGCCTGCTTCAGATTCTGTGTCTTGCTCTCTCTGCTCCTTTCCCCTTGCGCTCTCTCAGAAATGAATAAACGTTAAAAATATTTTTTAAAAAATAGAAAGCGAAAACAGTTATATACAATTGTAGGAAACCACAGAACGCCTATCAGCTGATTTTTCAGCAGAAATTTTCCAAGCCAGAAGGGAGTAGCATGATACATTCAAAGTACAGAAAGATAAAAGCCTAAAGCCAAGAATATTCTATTCAGCAAGACTATCATTTAGAATAGACGGAGAGATAAGGAGTTTCCTAGGCAAGAAAAAGTTAAAGAACTTCATTACCATATAACCAACCCTACAAGAAATGTTAATGGGACTCTGAGTGGAAAGACCATAAGCAAGAGTAAGAAAAGTAAAAGCACAAAAGCAGTAAAATGAAGTGTATCTATAAAAATTAGTCAAGGGATTCAGAAAATAAAAGGATGTAAAGCATGAGACCTAAAATTGGGGCAGGGGGAAGAGAATAAAGAATGGGTTCAAATGTAAGTGACCATCAACTTGATACAGACTGCTTTAGAGGCTCCCTGGGAGGCTTAGTCAGTTAAGTGTCCAGTTCTTGATTTTGGCTCAGGTCATGATCTCACAGTTCATGGGTTTGAGCCCTGCATCAGGCTCTGTGCTGACAGTGTGGAGTCTGCTTGGGATTCTCTCTGTCTCCCTCTCTCTCTGCCCCTCCCCTGCTCATGCTCTGTCTCTCTCTCTCTCTCGAAATAAATAAATAAACATAAAAAATATAGACTGCTATATACATAAGATGTTACACACAAACCAAGGGTAACTACAAATCGAAAATGGATAATAGATATGCAAAAAATAAGCAGAAAGGAATCCAAGAATGTCATTAAAGAAAGCCAGCAAACTGAGAGAAGAGAGCAAGAGAAGAAAGGAATAGAACTACAAAATAACCATAAAACAAATAAAAGAATGGCAATAAGTGAATGCTTGTCAATAATTACTTTCAACATAAATAGACTCAATGCTCTAATCAAAAGACATAGGGTGACAGCATTGATAAAAAAGCAAGACCCATCTATATGTTGCCTACAAGACTCATTTCAGACCTAAAGACAGATGCAGACTGAAAGTGAAGGAATGCACTTATCATGCAAATTGAAGTGAAAAGAAATCTGGGGTAGTAGCAATACTTATATTGGACAAAATAGACTTTAAATAGACATGAGACAAAGAAAGACACTACATAAACATAAAGAGAATAACCCAACAAGAAGATATAAAATTATAAATATTTATGCACCCAACATGGAGACCCCCAAATACATAAAGCAGTTAATGACAAACATGAAGGAAATAACAGTAATAGACAAATCATCCAAACAGAAAATCAATAAGGAAACAGTAGCTTTGAATGACACCCTGGGCCACATGGATTTAACGGATATATTCAGAACAATCCACCCTAAAACAGCAGAAAACACATTGTTTTCAAGTGTACATGGAACATTCTCCACAATGGATCACATGTTAGGCCACAAAGCAAGTCTCAACAAATTAAAAAAGACTGAAGTCATACCATGCATCTTTTCCAACCACAATGCTATGAAATTAGAAATCAACCACAAGAAAAAGTCTGTAAAGATCACAAATACATGGAGCTTAAATGATATGCTACTAACCAACGAATGGGCCAACCACGAAAGCAAAGAAGAAATTAAAAATTATATGGAAACAAATGAAAATGAAAACATGACAGTTGAAAACCTCTGGGATGCAGCAAAAGCTGTTGAGGGAGGGAAGTTTATAGCAAGAGAGGCCTACCTCAAGAATGAAGAAAAAGCTCAAACACACAATCTAACCTGGTACCTAAAGAAGCTACAAAAAGAACCAACCAAAACTCAAACCAGTAAAAGGAAGGAAATAATAAAGATTAGAGCAGAAATGAATAAAATAGAAACTAAAATAGGAATAAAACAAACAAATGAAATCAGGAGCTGGTTTTTTGAAAAGATAAATAAAATTGATAAGCCACTACCTAGATTCATGAGAGAGGGAGAGAGGACCTGAATAAACAAAATCAGAAAAGCAAGAAAAGAAATAAAAATGACATCACAGAAATTCAAAGCGTTAGAAAAGAATATTATGAAAAATTATATGCCAACAAATTGGACAACCTAGAAGAAATGGATAAATTCCTAGAAACATACAGCCTCCCAAAACTGAACCAGGAAAGAAAGAAAATTTGAACAGACCGATTACCAGCAATGAAACTAAATCAGGAATTAAAGCACTCTGAACAAACGGAAGTCCCAGACCAGACAGCTTCACATGTGAATTCTACCTAACATTTAAAGATGAATTAATACCAATTTTTCTCAAACTATTCCAAAAATTAGAAGGGGAAGGAAAGCTTCAAAATTCCTTCTATGAGGCCATCATTCACCTGATACCAAACCAGATAAAAGACACTACCAAAAAAGAGAACTACAGATCATATCTCTCATGAACGTAGACAGAAAAATCTTTAACAAAACACTAGAAAACTGAATCCAACAAGACATTAAAAAAAATCATTCACCACAATCAAGTGGGATTCATTCCTGGGATGCAAGTGTGGTTCAATATTTGCAAATCAATCAATGTGATGCAGCACATTAATAAGAAAAAGGATAAAAACCATATGATCATCAACAACAGATGCAGCAAAAGCATTTGACAAAGGACAACATCCATTTATGACTCAAACCCTTGATAAAGTAGGCTTAGAGGGAACAAACCTCAACATAATAAAAACCATATATGAAAAAACACACAGCTAACATCATACTCAATGGTGAAAAACAGGAACAAGACAAGGATGTCCAATCCTGCCACTCTTAGGCAATAGTACTGGAAGTCCTAGTCAGAGCAATGAGACAAGAAAAAGAAAGAAAAGGCGTCAAAACTGGTAAATGAAGAGGTAATTTTCACTATTTGCAGATGACATGATAGTACATACAGAAAACCCTAAAGACTCCACGAAGCAACTGCTAGAGCTGATAAATGAATCTAGTAAGATTGGAGGATACAAAATCAATATACAGAAATCGGTTGCATTTCTATATACTAATAATGAAACAGCAGAAAAAGAAATTAAGAAAACAATCTCACTTACAATTGCAACAAAAAGAAAAAAATGGTTAGCAATAAACTTAACCAAAGAGGTGAAAGAACTTTATTCTGAAAGCTATAAAACACTGATGAAAGGAACTGAAGGTGACACAAAGAAATGAAAAGGTATACCATGCTCATGGATCGGAAGAATAAATAATGTTAAAATGTCGATACTACCCAAAGCAATCTACAGATTTAATGCAATCCCCATCAAAATACCAACAGCATTTTTTTTTTGGCATCACTACACTCTATTGGAATGATCACAACAGAAGAAAAACTGACAAAAACTCAAGTGACGGCAAGTGAAGTAACAAATGCTGCCTCATTGCCTATGGGAATTCAAAATAATACATTGGAAAACAGTCTGGCAGTTTCTTATAAAGTTAAACATACACTGACCATGCAAGCCAGCAAGCTTACTCCTGGGTATTTACACAGAGGAAATGAAAGT
This sequence comes from Hyaena hyaena, assembly GCF_003009895.1. NCBI lineage: Eukaryota > Metazoa > Chordata > Mammalia > Carnivora > Hyaenidae > Hyaena > Hyaena hyaena. The sequence continues at coordinate 2,762,130 of NW_024080758.1, forward strand.
TCATTTTCCCACAATAACCTGTGTGTGAATATTTACAGTGGCTTTACTGATAACCACACCAACTGGAAAAGAACCAAATGTCCTTCAAGTGATGAATGGATAGCCTGGGGAATAGCCACATAATAGAATACTATTTGGCAATAAAAAGGTACCAAACACTGAGATTACAGGGCTGGAAGTGGGGGTAGGCGTGGGCTAGAAAGGGAATGTGGTGAGGGGTGGGGCTGTTTCACATCTTAGTGATGGTGGCTGCAGACGGTTTGCGTGTGTCAAAACTCACAGCACTGTATGCTAAAAAGAGTGAATTTTACTGAGTGGAAATACCTGAACTTAAAAACGATAGAAGTATATTTGTTATTCATAAAATTATAGAGACAGTGAGTGGAGGAGAGGTTAGGAATACAGAGCCTCAGCAGCTGAAAGCGTCCACCTCATCTGCAAAAATGGGAAAAGGAGAGACCACCACCCTCCTAAAGTCACGGAGACTAAGTGAGAGGAGGCAGCACCCAGCACACGGGAAGTGGCCCCAGGCATTACAGTGTAGAATGTTCCCTGAGAAGGGCCCCTCCTACAGCACTTCTTCAACAGCGTGTGCCGCGTGTGGGGTCGTGACTGTGCCTGGTGCACACGGACACACGCCTGTGTGTCACAACAGCTGCCGTCCCTCCAATCTGTTCCCCAAGCCAGGGCTTCTCGTAAGACCCAAATCCAGAAGAGAAGCATTTCTGTGCCAGAACTGGGAGGGCTATGGGAGAGAATGCATGCCACCACAATCTGTAGGGCCACCCCTCTCCTCAACCCTGGGGTGGACTCTAGACAAACTGGAGCCTTGTGAAGTGGCTCAGGGACACAGCTGCCCACTCTCCGGGGAGAAGGCAGGGCTGAGGTGCGACGTCCTGTGCTGTGGCTGGCGGCATAGTCTGAGGAGACACAATAGCTACGTTGTTCAGTTCCCCGGGCCAACCTCAGAGCCCATGGTGCCAAGCCCAGCGGCCTCTCCCTGACTTCAGGGTAGCCTTGCAGCTGGGATTATGTGGTCGTCAAGTCAATAAACTCCTTTCCTCTCTGAACATTAACGGCAGCCAGCATGCTGCTCACTCCAGGAGAGCCTTTCTCCCGGTGTCTGCGGAAGCAGGTGGTTCTGCTGGGCTCTGGCCACTTAAAACCTCCGTCTCTGTCTCTGACACACACACAGACACACACACACACAGACACACACACACACACACACACACACACACACACACACACACACACACACAGAGTTCTTCAATCTCCTTCCAAATCTTCCCGAAGATCATGGAATTCCGTTATGATGAAAACACGAGAGACACAAGAGCACTTCTGCTTAGGCTGTTAAAACTTGTGAAGGAAAACAACTCAGAGCCGGTGAGCTCACGGTCGTACCACAAGGCATTTCTGCTTACAATTAATTTAGCAAAATAGAAGAAGGCAGCAGACAAAAATCTTGGTTTAAGTAATGACCTTTTAGTAATTGCTCATATTCGCGATAGACTCAAGTTACCATAAACTTTTCTTGGGCAGAGAACTCTCATTTCCTTTGACTAAGGCTTTCATTCCAACATTCCCTTTACTGCTTCTTGGGATGGTCCCTGTTCCCCCCTCACCTCACTCCTGCCTCTTGTGCCCGGTCATCACAGCTTGGTCACAGCCTCGCTGGGGAGCAGCGCCCACGGAAGGTGCTCTGGGGAGGACGTCAGGCCACTTCGGGGCTCTATGATGCACACGTGTAGTGGAGGGCCTCAGAAGGGACCAAAGAAAGGGAATTCCACGCTACAGAAGACACTCTTCAAAGAGGGGCTGACCTCTGGAAAACAGTGTGGAGGTTCCTCAGGAAACTAACACTAGAATTCCCCTATGACCCAGCAATAGCACTGCTAGGAATTTACCCAAGGGATACAGAAATGCTGAGGCATAGGAGCACATGTACCACAATGTTCATAGCAGCACTCTCCACAATAGCTGAAACATGGAAAGAGCCTAAGTGTCCATCAACAGA